>NW_025964367.1:600000-1110279 GCF_023055435.1 Haliotis rufescens
TAACAAAACTCAACTATGAGGGAGAGAGTGTCACAACACCCTCGGACATTTGTAGATTGTGGGGAAAATATTACTCTGATCTAGCTCAGCCATATTGCTCAGACACTTTTGATGAAAATTTTCGAAAGAAAATATCTTCTTCTCTAGAACGTATTCACGAAGAGATAGGGACACATAATGAGGAACTAGAAAGACAATGTTCTACTGTAGAAATAAATGAAACTGTAAAAACACGAGTAGAAACAAATCCCTTGGGTCTGATGAAGTTACAAACGAGCATATAATTCACGGGGGTCAATCCTTGATAAGATATCTGTGTGGCCTGTTTAATGTTATGTTACGACTACAATACATTCCTTTTAATTATTGACTAGGAATTGTCATTCCTATATACAAGGGTAAGAATGACAAATGGGATCCCCGAAACTATAGAGGTATAACCTTAACTTCATGCATTGGAAAGCTGTTTGAAAAACTTATCGTTAAGCGCATTGAACTAAAAATGATAAAGACAAATCCTGATTTCCTGACATGCTCCAGTTCGGCTTTAGGATTGAACATGGGGCAATAATGTCCGTTTTTACCCTTATTGAAAGAATTCAATTTTACATACAGCCAGATTCTACAGTATACGTTGCTTTCTTCGACAGAATATGGCAGGACGGCCTTTTTTTATAAATTACACCAAATGGATATCATGGTAATACATGGAAATTATTACACCATAGCTATACAAATAGCCATGCATTTATTACTTATCAGGGTAAACAGTCAGATATATACCACATAAGACAAGGTGTCGGTCAAGGAAGAGTTCTCTCTGCTTGGTTCTTTTTAGTCTTTATTAATGATCTTATAACAGCCCATAGACAAGCAAATAGTGGTATTTGTGTATGCCTCAAAGTGGCGACTAACGTATAACCCTTCAAAAAGTAATGTTGTTGTCTTCTCTAAGACATAACAAAAGGGGTAACAAATTAACTGCAAACTTGGTGATATAAATATATCAACCTGACTCTGTCCTGTATGGTGAATTACTACCAACACATAACCTGTCATGTAAATCAAGCATTGAAAAATGTTGTCAAAAAGCAAGACAAAGTATTAATTCGCTAGAATCGCTAGTTCTGAGCTACATCCAGCAACCAGTGTAAAAATCTGGTTACGAATGATATTAAAAACAAGTTTTTACGGCTGCGAACTGCTCTTTCATATTAAGGGTCAAAACATTAATGTCATTGAAAATACTCAACGCTATTTCGCACGAACTGAACAAGGACTTGATAAAAGATCTCCATCAGAATCCACTATTGCTAATGACAATGATCGGCTATGTAACTTAACCTGTAACAATTTTGCTAAACATCTTTTTTTGTGCATACATTGCAAATCCAACCAATCCTAAATCTGTATGTGGAGATTTATTTTCAGTTCCTAACAAGTATAACCTACGAAACAACCTTTGTACATATGTAAGCCGTGGTGTATTTCCTACAAAGTGAAACTGGAAGCAACTGGTTAATAAAAAGCATATATGAATATGAAGAATATATGTGGCACAGAAAAGTTTCTGTCAATACAGGTCTTTCATGCTGTGTTAAATTATTTTTTTGTGTTAGAGTTTCATCACGAAACAAAACTTCCAGGGACTGTTTATTTTGCAACAAGCATGCCTTTGATTATGATAATAACATCATATTACATTGTGAAGCTCTACTGCAGGAAAGAAATGAACTGTTTTCAACTTTTATTGATCTGCTTGGTGTTGAAACCTATGTCCAGTTGGAATTACGAGAAGAAGAAGATATGTTGTAATTTTTCTTTGGTGCTGATGCTCACTTCTCACAATGTATTGATATTGTTACATGGGAATCTGTTATACTGATATTTTCTGCTTATGTACTTACACTAAAGCCTTACCTTGATTATGTTATCTAATCTAACCTTTTGTACTGTGTGAATGGCATGACACTGGTGCTACTGTCTTGTATTGCATAATGTACATGTAATGTGAGTTTGTGTGAATACGTTTGATTAATTATATATAATCTTCGGATTAACTTCTGGAGGAAATAAAGAATCTCTCTCTCTCTCTCTCTCTATATATATATATATACTCCTCACAAAAAGTTAAGCAACAAATCTATTATGTGTCAGTCCATGTTCATATATTCCAATACCTAAAAACTGACTAAAGCAATACAAAGAAAGAGCACAAACACACATTGTCCTCAAAGGGAACTGAAAAGCGTTTATGCCTAACAGGTTTACAAATGATCAAAAACAGTATCATGAAAACAGTCGTGCAAAATGTGCTGCACTGAAAGATGAAATTCTTTAAATTTGAGCTTAAGTCAGTTTGAAACAATGACCCAATGTTCAGTAACGTGTATGTCCACCATTGGCTTGAATGCAAGCTTCTACACGTCTTGGCATTGACCAGATAAGCCTATCAAGTGTCTGTTGTGGAATGTTCTGTCATTCTCTCCTTAAGGCCTGTTAAAATTGATCCAGATTCTGAGGACTAACAAGAAGACCATAAACACGCCTTCCAAGAATGTCCCATGCATGTTCAATGGGATTAAGCTCCGGAGACCTTGCAGGCCAGTCCATATGCGTGATGTTGTTGGTCTGAAGAAGATCAGTGACAACTCTTGCTCGATGTGGACGAGCATTATCATCCATAAAGATGAAGTTAGGACCTGCTTGTTGTGCCAGGGGAATGATCACAAGTGTGACAATCTCGCCCCTGTACCGTACTCCAGTCATGGTACCAAGTCTGATGACCACAAGATCAGTTCTGTGTCCAACCCTGATCCCAGCCCAGATCATCAAACTTCCACCTCCGTACTGGTCGTGTTCAGCAATTGTACAGTTGGCTTATCGTTCATTACGGTTTCTCCACACACGTGCCCTACCATCGTTGAAGTCAAGGCAGAATCTTGACTCGTCTGTGAAGAGAACGTTACGCCAGCGATTGACCCTCCAGTTACGGCGTTGATTGGCCCAAGCAAGTCTCTGTTGTCGATGGTGTGCAGGCAATGGGATACGTCGTACTGGTCGTCTGGACCCCATATCCTGAGCGTGAAGTCTGTTTCTTACTGTCTGTGTTGAGACTCCGTTTCCTGCAACTCTCTGAAGGTCATGCTGGATAGATCTGGTCGTAGTAAACCTGTTTCTTCGGGCTAGGGTGGCTAAATGCCGGTCCTCACGAGGGGTTGTCACCCTTGGACGACCTGTGTGTGGTCTCTCTGTCATCAGTCCAGTTTGATGGTATCGAGTTATCGCTCTTGAGATGACACTGCGGTGAACATAAAAATGATTGGCAACAGCAGTTTGGGTGAGACCCCCCTGTACCATTCCAACAATCTGAGCAACCTCATCTGGCGTTAAGTGACGCCTAGTGTTAATGTCGACAAATTGCCCTTGCTGGTAGTTTTTAAGCAATCAGGGTGCATGGGTGAAGTGTGTAAAACATGCATGTCGTGCATTTTGTATGTGTGTTTTGAGGGTGGTTGTGTTCAGGCGATGTTATCAGTGTTATCAGGAAAATCTACATGGAAAAGGCTTTAATACGAGTATTCGTAGGTAATTCTCCTGCCTGAATTTGTTCTCAATGGATGGCATTCAACACTGATGAGAATGTTGCACGGAAAATAATACTTGTTGCTTAACTTTTTGTGATGAGTATACTAACCCTTGCAAACACAATCTGCAATCGCTGCATCAATTATTCAACAGTACAGTGGTATGATGCCGGAGAGTCCACTGAAAGTGACAGGAAACGGGAACTGTCTGTTCAACGCTGTCAGTATTGGTGTCTTTGGATCAGAAATCAGAGCCACAGAACTGCGAGTGATGACATGCATTGAAATGACACTGAATGCTCCATACTACACTGAATTATCAGAAACAGGCGTCTGACTTATTGTCAGTACAGACTACACTGGACTTAAACTGGAATGTGCAAAGCACAAGTCACACTCATCTGCTTCGACTATGCAAGCTGTGGCTTCTGTTGTTGGAAGAAATATTATCTAGTGTTATCCCCCAATCAATGGCATGACGGATCAGTCTCTTGCTACATTTGAATCTCGCAGGACATGTTCCGCAAAGCAAAAAGTACCTACACCTGGCACAAACCAGCCAGACATTCCTTTCCAAGAGACCACTATCGTGTGGGAGGCGTCGATGAATTGTGGCAAGCAGACTTGAGTGACATGATTGCCTTTCAAGAAGACAACCAAGGATTCAAATATTTGCTGTGTGTCATCAATGTGTTTTTAAAGATGGCATGGGTGCAACCCCGGAAGGCCAAGAGCAGTTCTGCTTTGACCGAAGGTTTTTAAACCTTGCTGATGCATCAAGCGAAAGACCGACTCCCTGCTCAATTGCAAACAGACAAAGGCAGAGAATTTGTCAACCGCCCTTTCCAGGCTCTCATGACGAAGCATGGCATTCATTTCTACACCATTAGGGGTGGACTTTTAATCAAGTGTTAGATACGTTGGTCTGGAAGGACACCCCCAAGAATGATGCCACGGTATTAGCATGGTTTCATACCAAAGTGTCTACCTCCGTTCCTGTGGATGAGATGCCTGCCTTTCGACTGAGTGCCCAGACGCGTAACCTAAATCAAAAGAACCAACATTTCTGCCCTTATTGACCTGACACTTGTTCACTGAACCTACGATCAACTGAATGTCAACGTCCCCGGAAACGGATGTGACGTCCTCTTTGAGGTGCAGACCCATTCCTCGTCCGGAAGTAACGCTACCAAATACTCACATGGTGTTGTATTTATAACAAAGAAAGAAAACCACACAAATCCTAATATCCAGTTTCTACCGTGTCTTGGATAATTGTCAAATATTACTTAAATCATTATCAGCGTCCGACTTGATAAATGCTTTCAGAGTGAATGAGTGGGCTGGGTTTAATAGCGCTTTTATTCTTCCCCGCCCTTAAGGCGGAGAAGTATACGGGAGAGGTTAATTTTATAGCATGTAAGTCGACATGTTGGTTTCTTTGAAATTTCAAGCCACACAGTTACCGAAACGAAATATACAAATCATGTGAAATGTTGATGTTTATCTTTTCCAGCAATAAGAGATACTTCAAAATCGTCTTGCTATTCTGAGACTTAGTCACTTTTCGTAATGCTGATAACCCATGACATTTGTTCATTTTGTTTTGTTTTGCGCTGCGAATTGCAGCGCCTTCGGCGACTGGGCCAACCATGCCCCCGTAAACAACTGTAAGAAACTATTATACAACAAAGATGTTTTAGATGAGATATGTATTGCGGAACATTCCATGAAGAAACAGTGGCAATATTACAAAATCACAAACTACAAAATACATGCACAATAAACGACAATTAAAAAACACAGGAACATTCAACATTCAAAGGAGGTACATTATAAGAATTTTATTTAAAAAACAAGTGTATTATAATGATATGGAAACAATATGAGAATTGAGCAAAACTATGGTAATGTTGTACATACATGTACAAGGAATTTGTTTGTAATTGTTGATATGTTAACAGATCTTGGATGTTGTTTCTGGATAACTGTTGGTAAACTTATTAAGAATCTGCTCATTTTAACAGAGTGTACCAAATTCTTTATCATGATTCGGGATTATTTGTGATTCTCTGTCTTGGTTGTATTATGTAAGACAGTGCGTAATGTTGTTCATCTTCTGAGACATCACATATTTCACAGAGACGTTGTTCAAATGGGGTTGGTGTTTTTGTATATCAACAATTGTTTCAATTTTTAGTTTGTGATTACTTAAACGAAGTTTTGAGAAAAGTGACCTATGGCCTTTGTTTTTACAATATGTAAGATAATTCTCAATATTTATAGATAACGTGACCAAACTGTATGTTCCTAACTTGCTGCTAGATAAATGGGAATCCATTAATGATTGCGTGAATTTTTACATTTGAACTGAAGTATATTTAGAGTGGATTCATTACATTTTTTGTGTTTACTATTTTAAAAGTTTGCTTTATTTAACCCAACCAACATTTTGACCAGAAATATTGATATTTGCTGCAAAAGCATGCTTTAGAATGACATTTGTTGTGTTTTCTATATAGGATTTTTTTTATTGGTACTAATAGTGGGCATATATCAAGTTTTGCCTGACAGGCCCAGTTTTCTTGCCCGGGTTTTCTTTGTGCTGACCAATTATAGACACTGTTTCTTTTATTGTGCTTTCCAAAGATAAGTACATTAATAACAACCAATTTGTACTTAACACAAATTATCTGCTCCCATAGCTTACACTTCCTTCCTCTGCACATAACATTATATTGCGGGGAGCTATTCATGCTCTGCAGCAATCTCTACTTGTCAATATTCAACCAACGTTACGGCTTGTGATACCAGAAATGGGCCTTCACGGCATGGTATCGTAGCACTATCAATCGGCATCAGTCAGGAATAATACAAAAAGCCACACACACACACACACATGCATGCACGTCGCAATGTAAGTGCAATAATCTTGGACGCGACGTTAAACTGCATTTCACCTCACCTCACCGAATACGTGTGTAGCGACCAGAACTGGGATAAACACCATAGAGAATTATATCTCTGGCATGCAACTATGTGTTTAATTGACAAACATTTAATAAGAGCAAAATAACCTGCACTTCTTGTGTTTTGTATTTTTACTCCGTTCTGCAATGTGCGCCAATGGCAATGCCACTGACTCGATAGCCACCATTTGCAGCTAAATATAGCAGCGTATAAAAGTGGTAATGCGGAACTAAAGCGGAATACAATTTCTTATTTTTATGCAGATTGCGAATGAAAAAATGCAATTCCCATAAAAATGGTCGTGTTGCTTATTATCTGTAATTACTGCCCATTTCCATGTTTAATTTCTAACCATGATATCACTGCCAAATGTATTATTTGATTGTCTGTCATATCATAACCTTTGTGAGGTGGTGACATGTTTAAGAACAGTAAATTTCTGTTAAATAGTTATCTTGGCCACTTCTGAACACAGTGTTTTCCTACAAAATAGTATAAGCCAAATGAAAATAATTTTTTTCTCTGTATTTTAAAGATGTTATGCCACTCATTGGTGGGGATAAAAGTGTAATAATTCAAGTTCCTAGGATGTTTGTGTTATGCTATTTTTCAAGAGACACATTTCTTTTCATATACATGAGGAAAATGTCTTGGAGATGGCGATGATGTTCACAATACATATGTGGGAGGGTATGTACATTAATTAAATAATATTATTTATTTTGAATATTACTAAGTCTGTCATTAAACATCAAACAATGAATACTCAACATGTCAGAGTTAAAAGGGGTACAATTACATTTGTACTATTCAAGGGATTTCTAGGCCCCAATACCTCACAGTCCTCTGGCAACTGATGCGTGTATTTTTGTTTGTATTCTCAAGTCCCAAAGTCATTTTTTATAAATATTATTATAACTATAATGCTAGATTTTAGTGGTAACAATTATTCAAAATCACTCCATTTGATTATTGTGTACATGATGATAAAAGCAACTATTTATTTTAATGTTGGAAGTGCCTGTAACTGTTTCCAGGCATAGCAGATGTGGGATGTGAGAGAGTTTGTGCTTCATCTAAGACGTCTAACTTAAAAAATAAAAGAAACTAATTACATATAGAATTATTAGAGTAGAAATTGTTGAAAAAGATTTCTTTAATGTTCCTTTGATTCACCCACCACCCTATTCTTTTTCTCTTCATTTTTTAAAGGAAAAAGTACCATATGTAATACTCCGTATTACAAAATCTCCATCAGCATTAAAATAACTGGTAAACTCATTGAACCATTCCTGGTAGCTTATTGACATATATACATTTTAGCTTGCATAACAGTTTGGCCAGTAACATGTCCTCATATATATGGAGAGACCATAAATATTTTATGGTCTCTGTTACATATGGAATCTAAATAATATCATTTATTATGATTGAAATATTTACAAAGGCTTCAAAATAACATATATTTAATGAACCCATTACTAATAGAGAATTGAACTTGTTATCTCATGCTCTGTCATCATTGACATTAATATTTGCAAGACAAAGCAACAGTAAGAGTTATCCTCCCTTCACAACTTGATCAAAATGGTCGTCTGGTCCTTGCTGTTGAAGGCCAAGTGGCTGGAGTTTCTAAGATAATATTTCTTTGAAAGACGAGAACATAAAGGTAAGTCATTATACCTTTATGTTTTACTTTTTTCTGTGTTTTCTATCCAGGCAGGTACAGACCTAGCACAATGTCATACATTGTGCTGTCAGTCCATCCATGATGATCAGTTAGCCTGTACAGTTGTGAAGGGACGAGGCTTTTTTTAAAACTATGTAGTTTCATATGCACAGCTTATTGTCAAAGTACATGTTTCTCAAAGGTTGGAAATGTGAATGACAATGATCATTAAACAAAACTCATTACATTTATGCAGCTACTGGTCGAGGGGAGATGAGTAATGATATAGTCAACTAGCTCTTAAAATTATAAATATTGACCCATAGCATTCAGATTAGGCTCACAAATTAGAAATGCTATTTACTATCAGCAGCCAAAAGAAAATCTTAAGATTAACTTAATTGTAGATTTTAAAGGCCGTATCCCACTTCTGGTCAAGGGGATATGAGTAATAAAAAGGTAGATAATCTCTTAAAATTAGAAATATTGTATCATAGCGATCAGGCTTTGCTCACAGGTTTGAAATGCTATTTACTATCAGCAGCTAAGAAGAAATCTTAAGATTAACTTAATTGTAGATTTTAAAGGCAATATCCTATTTCTGGTCTAGGGGATATGTGTAATGATATAGTCAAAAATCTCTTAAAATTATAAATATTGACCCATTGCATTCAGATTCTGCACACAAGTTTGAAATATTCTTTACTATCATCAGCCCAGAAGAAATCTTAACATTCCATTAAGAGTAGATTTTACAGGTGTTTTCCCATTTCTAGTCAAGGTGATATGAATAATAATATAGTCAAAAATCTCTTAAAATTAGAAATATTGTATCATAGCGTTCAAGCTTTGCTCACAGGTTTGAAATGCTATTTACTATCAGCAGCCAAGAAGAAATCTTAAGATTCCGTTATTTGTCGTGTTTATAAGCGTTATCCCACTTCTGGTTGAGGGGATATGAGTAATAAAATAGTCAAAATTCTCTTAAAATTAGAAATATTGTATCATAGTGTTCAGGCTTTGCTCACAGATTTGAAATGCTATTTACTATCAGCAGCCAAGAAGAAATCTTAAGATTAACTTAATTTTAGATTTTAAAGGCGTTTTCCCACTTCTGGTTGAGGGGATATGAGTAATAAAATAGTCAAAAATCTCTTAAAATTAGAAATATTGTATCATAGTGTTCAGGCTTTGCTCACAGGTTTGAAATGCTATTTACTATCAGCAGCCAAGAAGAAATCTTAAGATTCCATTATTTGTCGTGTTTATAAGCGTAATCCCACTTCTGGTCGAGGGGAGATGAGTAATAAAATAGTCAAAAATCTCTTAAAATAAGAAATATTGTATCATAGTAGTCAGGCTTTGCTCACAGATTTGAAATGCTATTTACTATCAGCAGCCAAGAAGAAATCTTAAGATTAACTTAATTTTAGATTTTAAAGGCGTTTTCCCACTTCTGGTTGAGGGGATATGAGTAATAAAATAGTCAAAAATCTCTTAAAATTAGAAATATTGTATCATAGTGTTCAGGCTTTGCTCACAGGTTTGAAATGCTATTTACTATCAGCAGCCAAGAAGAAATCTTAAGATTCCATTATTTGTCGTGTTTATAAGCGTTATCCCATTTCTGGTCGAGGGGAGATGAGTAATGATATAGTCAAAAATCTCTTAAAATTAGAAATATTGTATCATAGCATTCAGGCTTTGCTCACAGGTTTGAAATGCTATTTACTATCAGCAGCCAAGAAGAAATCTTAAGATTATCTTAATTTTAGATTTTAAAGGCGTTTTCCCACTTCTGGTTGAGGGGATATGAGTAATAAAATAGTCAAAAATCTCTTAAAATTAGAAATATTGTATCATAGTGTTCAGGCTTTGCTCACAGGTTTGAAATGCTATTAACTATCAGCAGCCAAGAAGAAATCTTAAGATTCCATTATTTGTCGTGTTTATAAGCGTTATCCCACTTCTGGTCAAGGGGAGATGAGTAATGATATAGTCAAAAATCTCTTAAAATTAGAAATATTGTATCATAGTGTTCAGGCTTTGCTCACAGGTTTGAAATGCTATTTACTATCAGCAGCCAAGAAGAAATCTTAAGATTCCATTATTTGTCGTGTTTATAAGCGTTATCCCACTTCTGGTCGAGGGGAGATGAGTAATGATATAGTCAAAAATCTCTTAAAATTAGAAATATTGTATCATAGTGTTCAGGCTTTGCTCACAGGTTTGAAATGCTATTTACTATCAGCAGCCAAGAAGAAATCTTAAGATTCCATTATTTGTCGTGTTTATAAGCGTTATCCCATTTCTGGTCGAGGGGAGATGAGTAATGATATAGTCAAAATTCTCTTAAAATTATAAATATTGTATCATAGTGTTCAGGCTTTGCTCACAGGTTTGATATGCTATTTACTATCAGCAGCCAAGAAGAAATCTTAAGATTAACTTAATTTTAGATTTTAAAGGCGTTATCCCACTTCTGGTCAAGGGGATATGAGTAATAAAATAGTCAAAAATCTCTTAAAGCTAGAAATACCCATAGCATTCAAATTCTGCTCTCTAGCTAGAAATGTGATTTACTATCAGCAGCCAAGAAGAAAATCTTAAGATTCCATTAACTATAGATTTTAAACATGTAATGTCAATTCTGGAGGTCATATTACACATATTTTCCTAAACACTATTACGAGACTTAGGATGATAACCATCAGTGCAGAGTAGTCAATATTAGTTTGATATACAAGACTTACAGAGTGAACATTTGATATCATTTTATTCTTTAACACAATGAACACAAGTCAAAACTGGATCAAGTTACAAACGCTTCGGATGTAATTCCATTTCTGAACATTCTTTGTCCAGATGTTGGTACTCCATATCCAGACATTTCTGGATGAGGAATGGGCATGCCTCTTTTACAGCTACATACAAAATGTAGTGTGTTGTTGCACTGTAAAAGACAGAAAGACATGTTTAACATATCATGTTTGAGCAAAGTTACTAAACCCCCCAAAATTACAAATGAAACAAATTGTATATGGTCAGAACGGAAATATGGCAAGACTAGTATTATGTGTTGGTTTTCAGATTTAATTGTGACTAATACTTAGCAGTAGGTTGAAAACAAGAACAGTACAAAATGACATTTCAGAACACTTTATTTGATTCTTCCAAAGTGCGTAATGGTAGAAATGATATGCACATGTATAACTTCTATTCCTACATGCTACTGATTTTACCACACTGAGGTCTGTTTAGTACCTCTATAGGTCAAATTTATCATGTCAAAATTGATTTACTGCATGTCACATGTAACAGAGATACAGTTACATTGATCTAGTGTAGTTCCATTTCTTAAAGGAATTAGATTTTTTGTAAATTTATATTACCACATATACTGCAGACTCAGTTTTCTCAGATTCTCATCCACATTACGCACAGTTAGCACACTGGTCAATGAACTGGTGTAGGGATGGCTGAAATGAACAGTTCTACATATTGCATTAACATGAACAGGTTTAGGCAGTTTCCTTTTCCTCTTTGTAACACATAGCATCACATTTAACTTTAGTGAAGCTGAATCGAAGGTAAACTGATTTTGTTTACATGTTACTCTTCCCTTTCTTAAGATGACATTTCATAACCACAGTAGCATGTGTATTGAAATTAAGACCTTGACAAGAATTTGTATCAACATCAACACCAAGAAAAACAAATTCCTTTCAAAAAGAATAGTGAGACTTCACTGTATGTTATACACTCTAATAACTTACCTTTTGTCTTTGTGAATACGACGTGTGAAGGTGCTTCTAATCCACTCTATGATGTGTCCGTAGAGCTGTGAATTCAACGTTCAGTCTCATGACACTTATTTATGATATATGTATTGAAACATATTTAGAGACCTTATTTATGATATATATATTGAAACGTATTTAGAGATTTATCTTTTTCTGTATTAACAGTTTAGTAATTTCAAGCATTACAAATCATAAGACATGTGGTCTTCAACTGCCATGGAGGACACTTTGAAAGAGTAACATTGTACTTAACATCTTTATTTAAGCACTGTACCTCTGCAGGTATGAATTGGGATGCAAATCCTGCCTTAACATCCTGATAGAGATAGCTCTCCAGAAACATTGTGTGCCTCTGTCCCCTTCCGTCCCTGTCACCACTGTAAGGAGAGTATGTACATACACATCTGTTACTGCCTTTGCTAAACATACATTGGTCAGATGTTTAGAGTATGAAGGAACATGCAGTAGAAGTTATTACCGGTAAGTAGGGTTTGGGATCTAATAGAAATGTGCCAAACACTTTCAATCTGTATATATATGTATACAATAAGAACCTTATGGAGACATCCAGGATACACTCATATAAACATAAACTTTTCTCTTCCTTACATGATTTCAAAAGGAGCAATGACGTCAATTTCATGACATTTAACTTTGTGGCTCTTCAGAACTGTCTTAGGTTTGGCGTATACTTGAATACCTCTTACCTGAAGTTTCGCTGCATCAGGTTCTGTAGATACATGGCAAGATTTTGCTCCTAGAGAAAAAAACACAATGAAATCTATATAGAAACTGACCATATACCATGTAGACAGTAGACATTATGAGACTCAAATACCGTCATTTTCTTTCATATGCTAAAATGTTAAACAATTTATTTATTGTTATTTATCTTGAAACTCTTACCTCTTTCTCAAAGAATGCCCTTGAAACTTGTCTAGTGTCTGGAAGTGGATCACTGCTAGTTTCTGAAACAGAATACAAAATTCATATATATTACACATACCGGGGTATTACATCAATTTCATTATTTATATAGAATATCTTTCATATCAGGGAGGACAAGGTTAGTCAGCTCAGTTCACAGAAAATAAGTACGTTGATGATACAAAGGATATATTCTTATCTGTCATTCTGTACCTGTGGACACCTCTAGGAATGTCATCATGTCTCCTAATCATAGGCTTCTGCTTTATGGCCAATCATTATGTCCTTGTTTCAATAACTGGATCATGCACATGTAAGGTATCCTCACCCATGTCCTCTTCACTGTTGAAGCCATGTGGGGATGACCCTATGTCGGTTGCTGAGTGAGTGAAAGTAAAGATGACTATGAGTATGAGTATGTTGCAGTTGGTGGTATGATACATGCTGGTACATGCATGCATAATGTATATTTCCTGACTTGTGTGATATGGCACAAGTTTAAACAATAAAACCCCACTGTATGTATGAACCAAATGCCATGGTTACCATGAATGAACTTTAAGCATATCTGATTGTGACCAGTGAAGATTCCGGGGTAGAATAGGTCTTCAGCAACCCATGCTTGCCGTAAAAGGTGACTCTGCTTGTCGTAAAAGGGGACTAACAGGATCGGGTGGTCAGGCTTGCTGACTTGGTTGATGCATGTCATCGATCCCAATTGCGTGGATTGATGCTCATGATATTAATCACTGGACTGTCTGGTCCAGACTCAATTATATACAGACCGCCGTCATATAGCTGGAATATTGCTGAGTGCGGCGTTAAACAACAAACAAACAAACATACATATCTGATTGTAGAAGAAATACATGCTATAATAATAAAAATAATAATAATAATGATAATAATGAATATATAGTAGGTAATTGTTTGTTATATGTACTGACAGAGATGGTCCTTGGAGCAGTCCGTTTTCAGGGATTTAAGTATTGGTACACCAGTCACTGTGCTATCTACTTGTATCACTACATACTATAACTGCAACAGTATAAATGTTCTAAAAATGTTCAATCAAGTCTTACCATTAATGTTATCCACACATTGGCACATATGCATCTCTAAGTGACAATCACTGCAAAGTTGTCCTGTGAAAATAAATATATTTGTTACCCATAGATTTAGAAATAACCAATTTAATAAAAAAATTGTATATGCACTAGTGCAAATATCACTTCATGTGTACCAGTATATTATTTACGTCATCCAGACAGCATTGTTGACATCACTCGAATCTTACTGTGACATAAGGTAAAAAAGATGTCACAGTAGAAATGACATCATAGCTGAAAATTTGTGCCTTTCTTCGACAATTGTGGTTTTCTAAGTTGTCGTTCTTCATCTGTCCATTTTTCTGAAGGAGCTCATAAGGATTAAGAAATCATGGGTATTAAAGAAATTGTTACACTCGCATGTATGTCTGGCACTTGTTTTCATAAAAATCAGTATGACACACATTCGTATAATAATCTTTATTTAAGTGAGTGAGTGAGTTGGGTTTAAAGCCATTTTGAACAGTATTCCTATTATATCAGGGCTTGTCAGCTTAAAGCCCGACGTTTACTATGAGCAAAGATATGGTGCTGACAGACCTAGAAACATAATCGCCACAAACCGGGATTCAAACCAATAATCATAGGTTTCTAGCATCCCAAGGGATGCAACTCTGCACTCATTCCCCCTCTATTTAGGTATATCAAGTTGAAAACTAAGATGACTAAGTTTAATGTTATGTTTTCAAAACTTTTCTCAGGCAGGAAAGCCTTAGCCATTTGTTGCTCAGATAATTTTGTACTAAAGTAATGATATGAGGGAGAACAATGTATGACAAAGTATTAATAATATCCAAACCATGGACAGTGAGCCTTTTTAGGTTATCTTATATTTACATAATTTTAGTACACAAAATTAGTAATCAATTACACATACACAGTAACATGTACCTAAACTAGCCACCCTTGTGTTAGTTGTAAACATTTATTTAGATTGATTGTTTTGCCTAAACACTGTGAATCAAAAGAAGTCCTCAGTACTTCATGATCAGATGGTAAGTGTGTGTTATTGATCATACGATTCATAGCTCATGCTGTCAACCACTTGTTTTTTGTCATAAGGCTGAAACAATCCTGACTGTTATGTAAGATAATATTCACTCAGTCAGCTTCGAATAAAGGTTGAATTTCATTTGTTTCATAAAATTTACCAAGAGTTATGATTCATATCATTTTAAAATAAGTGTTGAAAGTTTGGTTAATCTATTGATATTAGCTTACCTAATTTGTGCAGGCTGACATAATGAAACTCAGATATATGCCCCAGGAACAGCTTTTTGGTTGTTTCTTGTCTCTTTACTGTCTTGAGTAGGATTGGGTGAGTTTCAGATGCACTTGTGAGGACCTCAATGTCAACTTGGAGAAACTCCACAGCTCCCAAGACAACTAAATGATCTCCCCATGTGCCCGGGGCCTCCATGGCTGAAAGATAGGCCTCCCAGGACTGCTGTGTGCTGACAAAATCTTCCAGTGGTGTTCCATCTATCTGAATATATGATCAATTATTTTCAAGCAAGTAGTACAAGAGGGTTGACTCAAGGTGAAATTGGGTGGTAGGGCAGCATAGTTGTTATAAAGCATTCACATTTCATGCTGAAAATCTATTTTTGATTGTCCACATTGGTACAATGGGTAAACCCCATCCCATGTCTGGTGTCGCCAAGCCATAAAATGACTTGAATAGTGTTAAACCCAACTCAAGTAGCCACTCTTAAGGTAAAACAAAAACCAATGTCATGCAAAATGACTTTATACTGACTTTATTTTAAAGTAATCATATTTGTTTGTTTCCTATGTTGACTTACTGTATTTGGGTGTGCCTTCAGATGCTCCACAATGTTTTCCCTCACTTCCAGAGCATTCATTTCTATGTTTAACACATGGTAAATCTGGTCACTCAGGGAGAGAAACATGCAGTTACCGCCACCTGAGTT
This sequence comes from Haliotis rufescens, assembly GCF_023055435.1. Taxonomy (NCBI): domain Eukaryota; kingdom Metazoa; phylum Mollusca; class Gastropoda; order Lepetellida; family Haliotidae; genus Haliotis; species Haliotis rufescens. Next base: position 616,000 of record NW_025964367.1, read on the forward strand.
GTGTTTAACGATACAGCCTCTTCTCCCTGCCATGTCTTCTAGCTTCTGAAGAAGACTGTCAGAAGATAATACTGTTGGCATCATCATTTCTTTTTGAAGTCTTGCCATGACATTCATGTAGTCATCTGAAAATATTTGTAAAATTTCAGAACTGATGATTACGTCAGAGAATATGGAAACAACCAGAAATTCTTCAGATTTGCCTTCACTATTGCTTACAAGGTGTAGTTGTCAAATGTCTGATTTGGCAGCCTTGATCTGTGTTCATACATGCATTAAATAATGTTAATTAACTTCTTAGACATATTTCTTTCTTTAAATGATGACATGTATATGGAAACTCAAACGAAGATTGTTGTACTCGTATGTTTCCTATTCAAACGTCACATATTCCTATATAGTTAAAAAACATTTTTGGTCATCATGGTTCATATTCTCTTCAAAAAAAAGAAACCATACATGTATAATTTGATGACACAGGACCTGATTGTTTATGTATGGTCAAATTTTTATTTTATTTCTTAAGTAATCATTAAATTTCAATTTAAATGTTCGAGTAAACATGCCGATTGAGCAAAACGTAATGTTGGGACGTCATGACGCAGCAATTCGCCCAAATGCAGCTGCAATGCCATTAACGTGCAGTATGCAATTTCCTGAACTGTCATGACAATTCTTCTGACAGCAAGGTTTAAAAGGCCTGGACAATGGCTGCTGACACATACATCAGAAAATGAGAAAACGAGCCGTTAAAATGCCACGTCTTTCAGAAGCACAACACAACAATGACATTGTCCGACTGCAAGCGGGTGAAACACAACAGCATTTGGCGCAAGTTTTGGGTGTGACCAGATTAACCATCTCTAACTTGTGGAGATGTTACAACACCACTGGCAACGTTCATGACAGGCCAAGGTCAAGATGACCTTGTGTTACAACACCTGGCCAAGATCGCTACATCCAGGTATGGCACCTGCGGAACCGTTTCATCACGGCGACGTCAACAGCCTCACAAGTACCAGGACTGTGTCGAATATCGGATTAGACTGTTCCAAATCATCTGTGAGCAGCCGGTATTCTAGCCAGGAGACCTGTCCGGCGTAACATCCTAGCTGACTCCGCATCACCTCCGTGTACGTCTTTTGTCGGAAAGTCACATGGCCTCAAGCAAGGTGGAGACGTGTTCTGTTCGCAGACGAGTCCTGTTTTCTGCTGAAGGGTGCTGATGGACGTGCACATGTCGTAACAAACGTTACACTGAAATTTGCATTCAGCAAGTGGATCATTTTGGAGTCAGAAGTGTCATGGTACGGGGAGGCATTCATCACGGAGGCCGGACAGCACCTGTTAGAGTGGATGATGCTCTAAATGGTCAATGCTACGGAGATAAGATCCTGCAGAGCCACGTTGTCCCCGTTGGAGGCATCTTTCAGCAGGACAACGCCAGACCCCATGTCGCTTGTGTTTGCACAGAGTTTCTGCATCAGAACAACGTGCCTACGCTACCCTGGCCTGCCCACTTGCCATGCTTGTCCCCTATTGAGTGAGTGAGTGAGTTGGGTTTAACGCTGCTTTTAACATTATTCCAATTATATCACAGCGTGTCAGCTTAATGTGGGAGGAAAGCCCAAAGAGATGCAGGTCTCAGACGTTTACCAGTTCGGTGAAACCCACGAGCACGGGTATGGTGCTGACAAACCTAGAAACATAATCGGGGTGAACCGGAATTCGAACCCACAATCATAGGTTTCTGGCGTGTCCAGGGGGCGCAACTCAGCACAGCAAATCGCGGCGCCTTAGATGACTGGGCCTACCGTGCCACCTTGTCCCCTATTGAACATCTGTGGGACGTGCTGGATCGTCGTATCAGTCAACGTCAACCACTGCCACATACACTTCATACACTAGAGCAGGAGAGGCAGAACATCCCCCGGGCTGTTATTCAGACTTTGATCTCGGCTATGGGCAGTCGCTGCACTGAGGTGATAGCAACTTGAGGACGCCACAATCGTTACTGTCTTTCCACCAACCCTGGTCGTTTTTGCACCTGTTTTTGTTAAGTGCATATTGTACCGCAATAATTTACCTACACATTCCAATATTGATAATATTGAAACTCGAACAATAAACCCAGTTGCAATCCTGATGTTTCTTTTTTTTAAGACTGAGTATATTATCAATATTTATAATAAATTTGATTCAGGACATCAGAAATGTTTTCCGTGATTATCACATGATAGTTGACCATTGTCCAGAAACCAACCTCACACTAGTTCCTGTCTAGTTATTTTGAACAATTGGATAGCAAACTTGACCTGTCTCTTACAAGGGACTAACCATGAATCCTATTTGGTTAAAATGTATTCTAAAGCTGCTTTAAGTCGCTTAACATACTTTTAAATACTGAGTATCTATGTGCAAGTAAGAGCAAACATAAAGTTTGTTACATGCAGAAATTAGAGAAAAATTAATGTCTTGAGCATTGACATCCTTATTGAAGTGACCCTCCTGATTGAATATTTTATTACTGTACTACCAGGGTACTTTCTGCAGTCCAGCTATGGAGAATGTTTGTAAAGAAAGGTCCCCATTAGGCTTGTCACTTGACAAGATAAATATACTTCATCATTCCTCGAACTAATTACTTCAACAGACTGTACCTGCATGTCTACTGTGCCTTCTCTTCTGTTCCTCCTGTTGCCTTGTTATAGATGTAATTTGAGAGACAGAGCGCCATGACAGTTTCTTTCCTATCCGCACCTTGTACTTGTGCAACTTCTCATTCACTTCCACAATCTCGCCCTCAACAGCTTTTGAAGAAGTGATTTTCTGCCCACCCCTACAAACACCCTTGTCTTTGCCTAAATGCCGAACAAGAACGATCTCCCCCACTTCATAATGAGAAGGAGGATTTGCCTTCAGGTGTTTCTTTATCATTCGTGTGGCAGATTTATCAGAGGTTGCCAGCACTTCCTTCCTGATTTCTTGCAGTTCTTGGAGTCTGGCAAGTGTTCCTCCACTTGCCTAAAAATAAAATAAATATGAGAATATGTATAAAATATATCCATGTTCTAAATTTGTATATCTGATTTTCATGACCAAACTGTGGACATATATTATGAAATATCTTGTTGTGTAATTCTTGGTGAATGCATGTATATGTTGACAATAGCTATTACACACTGTTATTGGCTATGAGAAATTAAGTAATCTCTCTCCAGAGTTAGTTGATATAAACACAAAGAGAAAACAAATCTGAATGTCCATGTGTCAAATGCTGTTCATGTTACTCATCTAACTCATATAACTCTGTTATAAAGGTCCATAGTCTTGCTGCTGCTGATAGCTAAATAGATTTCTTACGAATATGGAAAGTGTTTTGCTGCTTTTATTGTAACGATGGCTTCAAATTAGATCAAAAGCTATTTTTTTAACAATCAATGAAAGGCTAGTTGATGTAAAATGTAAACAATACCATCCATTGCCATTGCATTCGACCATGAAAAGATATTAATTCATATTTAATTCTATTCATAACAAATCACCTGAGAATGTTCTTCTACAGTTTCATAGTCCTCACTGTCTTCACATATGTACGCATCCCTACTTCCTCTCCTGCTTTCAAGAGCCTGCTGATATGATGCGGGTGGAATCCAAACATGGCTCTGTAAGGGCTACAACCTGAGGATAGAATGTGCAGTACCTCAGAATAAATTCAAACAAGCTGCAGAGGAAAAACAAATTGTACTGGCAGGGAATTATTACAAAATGTTTGACAGGGCGTGAGGCAAGACGGGAGGTAGAGGAAATAGTGTTACTATGCAAACCAAGAGTAATCAGGGGTATTTTGTTTTGGGAAAAATCTCCCATAAAGAATTTGTTGTGAAATATGGCCAATATTTTGCTCTTTTAAACATCTTACCAATTGCTGAGTTGACTGATTCATTGTGAATGCGGCAATAGTCAGGAAGATTGTCTACCCAGGAGATTTCATCCAGGTGTTGAAGGTCATACCGCAGGCAATATCCTTCCAAACTCTATGTGAACGCTCGTCCTGAAATTATCAAAATTACAATAATTTTTTAATTTTTTATTTACATTCAATGATTCCTTTTATATGCATCAGTGATAGAAATGATGTCCCATGCAATTCCCTTTTTTGACTTGTACCATATGTTCCCATGTTTTTTCAGGTGAACAATTGACTTGCCTACACATGTGTTTGTGATGGGTGCCACAGGTGGGGAAGGATACACTCACCATTTCACACACACCTGGTACCATCACTATTTGATAGTGATTCATAAACATGTTCATGAAAGTCTGCTTTTAGCAGAGATTTCTTATGAATATAGAAGGTGTTTTGTTGCTCTTATTTACAGCTGTAACACTACTGTGCCCCTTGACATTTATTTTAATGCATTTTACGATAACCTTAAGGACCCATATGCAACATGCAGTTTTGTTAGAAATAGATACCAGGTATTGTTGAAATCATATATAATACTACATTACTAACCTTTCCTTGAGACTGAGGGTGGTAGGCTTGTGAATGGATCAGTCTGACGCCAAGTTTTTCACAGAGTGAATTCACCATCCCCTTAAACTCCCCACCCTGATCTGTTTGGATAATTTTGGGAGCACCCCACTGCTGATCTAAATATACCTGCACTAATGATTTAACAACACTCTTTGATGTTTTGTCACAAAGTGGCCTAAGCCATAAAAACCTAGAAAACACGTCCAATATCTACAACACAAAACGGTAGATGATCCCATCTTTCGTTTCCGATTTGCTGCTGAAATCTACCAAGTCAATTTGGTGTCTTTCAAAAGGTACAGATGCCCTCACAGGTTTTAAAGGTGCCTTGTTTGAAAAGGTTGGATGCAACTTTGTCAAACTGATGCTGGGGGCACGGGTGGCCCAGTCGTCTAAGGCGCCGCGATTCGCTGTGCAGAGTTGCGTCCCTTGGGCACGCCAGAAACCTATGATTGTGGGTTCGAATCCCGGTTCGCCCCAATTATGTTTCTAGGTTTGTCAGCACCATACCCGTGCTCGTGGGTTTCACCGAAGTGGTAAACGTCTGAGACCTGCATCACTTCGGTCTTTCCTCCCACATTAAGCTGACACGCCGTGATATAACTGGAATATTGTTAAAAGCGGCGTTAAACCCAACTCACTCACTCACTCACTCAAACTGATGCTACTCTGGATGTAACTTTCTATTTGGGGCCTGCTTACTCCATGGAAATGCTGAGCTATTATGGAATAAAGACGTCGTGCTCCAGCCCCTTTAGTCATTTTACTGAAAGCCTGTATAATATTTTCTACTTCATCAGTTTTGGGGACAATTTTACCCAAGGAAAGAATTCTGTTTTCTTTTTGACCTGAAACTGGGTTGTGGATATCTGTAAGACTGAGATTATATTTGCTAATTTTCTTATATGCTAATTTTTGAATTAAGGATCTCTCCTTCACGGGAATGGTGGTACTAGCAGAAAGTATGGCTTCCACTGCATCGTTGAGCTGTGGTGACAGGCATGGTGGAGGCATGGTGTTCTGATGGGGGAAAAAAGAATGATACTCTTCTGACATATTTCGGAGGATTATATAATGTATTTCATTGATGCTCATACTTTTAACATAGAACTCACTACAGTGTCATCTTTTGTAAAAATCCAGAATGATAGTTTCACTAACATTAGATTGATGATATGCTCTTACTAAACATTGTCACGTCATGTGGAAATGTAGCTGTTTTCAATATTACGCTTTTACACATATGGGAAACAGTGTCATGAGCAAATAATAGAGCAAAAAAAATATTATATCTATCCCATGTATCACATTATGTTCTCAATTTGTACAATGAAAACTACCCAGCCAATGTAGGTATACTGTTCAATATTAATGTTATTCCCTTCATACCATACCTTTTTCCAGAACATCAAATAGATTAAACCATAAAAAATACAAATGCCTTTTTCAAATTATGTATCATAACATTATGACTAATGTAATGTGTATTTATCATTATTAACTGAATGAATACCACTCTTAACTCCTATTAGGTATAATAACATTAGGAGTAACATAATTATTTATTATCATTACTCGAGTGAATCCGATTCTTATTCCAATCACTTAAAATAAAGTAAGGAGGTAAAGGGAATACCAGTCGGGTTACTACACTGGCACAATGGTTTGAGCCTACTAGCCTGAAATTGTATTTTGGAATCATCTTTAGTATATTTTAGTTTTCTTAAGTTTCTTATAGTATTATGTAAAGAGTAAAATACTTGTAATAGTTTCAATACTTGATTTTAAACTTCCTTCTGAGACAAACAGAAATAAATGTATACCATCAACAAATTAACCTACGGTATATCAATAAAACTTTAACACAAGGTCTGTTCATTTTTTTCTTTGAGTAATCAGCTCTAGCAACTTTTATTTTGCTATTCTATTCATTCTGCCACATCAATTGTTAGGTTTGGCATTTCAATAGTGTAAGCTGTTCTTCATTTCTATATTATCTATATTATCCACATTATTGATAATAGGGGTGAAATATAATATTTCATGAACATTCCTTTCATTCATTTAATACCAATTTTTCTTTAGTTATTTCCCAATTCTATGTTACAAGACAACTGATTAAGTTATTTGTGTAATTTTCATTTTCAAGATAGTCAGAAGTAATTGAATGTGGGGGGTTTTCATTTTACCGTTGGATTTTATGTAATACCTGTATTCCATGTATCTCATTCATGTAGTTTTTCGAGATCAAGTCCATATTTTGAAAAACTTGATAACATACTTTCATTGACACTTTTGAAGTTTTCTGTTCTTCAGTTTTAAAGTTCTGTAATTATTGTTTCCAATATTTTTTTTATATTTCTTTAAGAAAAAGGGAAAAAGAAATTGATTAACATATCATCAGTATCTAACATTATTTCTGAAAAGTCTTTTTCCATTTCAATTATCTTAGGTTTGGGATGATATAATTAATTCCTTGATAGATTAGAATTGTTTTTTCTTCAGTATTTCAACCTGGTTTATTGTTTAATGTCTCTATTTTAATAGTTTAATTGTTTCTATTACTTTATTTTTAGCTTCTGGATTGTTTTTACCGCTTTCTAATTTCCTAAATCAGTTTAGGGGTCAAAGACTAATTGAAATCCCCATTAATTACTATTGACTCATTCTTAAATTCTTGAAATAATTTAAGCCTGGTCACCATTCCTTCCCAACAAATGTATAGCATAGTGGAACAATATAAACGCAAATCTAATTTGAAATGTGAAAGAGTTGGTAAAATACAGTATTTCTAACATTGAATGGCTAATGATACAGTTCACTCACTGGTAATAGATTTGATAGATTTATGAAAGCTTAACTTACCTGTTCATGTGGGCATTCAGTTGAGGGTGACCATCGCTTCTACTTTGAAATTTTCCAGAGTGTTGTTTCTATATCAGTGACTGTACTGAGACATTTGCTGTTCTTGAAGGAAACATCACACTATCTGATGAAGTTATTGTAAAATGGTTGGTTATATACCCAGAGGTCAGAATTTTTCTCACTATCAATTAATTCCAACAACCATCAGCTAGTTACCGGATAGACAAATGACACTGACACTGGGGATGGATACCGAAGGGAGGGGTGTCTTGGCATCTGGCACTGAGGGAGGTATGGGTACTAGCAGCTCAATGAAGAATGTGGTGGCATTTTAGGCAACTGATTGAGTGATTGAGAATGCATTTTAATTTTTGACAGTAACCTTGCAAGTATTTACAGCAAATACAGTTTTAGTTCCCATATGGTCCTCAGTTTGGTTAAGGCATGTCATGTATATATAGGATTTGCCACTAAAATTGTATACATACATTTCATTCCTCAACATCAATATACGGTTATATTTTTTTTAATGCAATCTTGAAATAAATATACATGTAAGAGTGTTTTGTTTATTTCTATACCATGATGGGCTTGAGCGTATGGGAAAGGGCTGGACATTGAACAAGCTCTTGAGATGAATATATTGTTACATATGTTAATACCCCCAACTTTACAAAGTACATGATGTGTATGTAGCAAAGAAACCCTATGACACCAAACACATGCCCACCATTCAAATTTTACTTACCCTTACAAACAAAAGGCTTTCCTTAGTTATGAATTATGAATGTTATGGAGATAAACCATAAGAAAGAGTCATGTTTCATTGTCCTTTTAATGATATCATTACATATAGTCATATCTATGTTGTATTTCTTATATTTGCTGCAAACAATTAATACTATGTAATATATACAGAAAACATTATGGTACAGATGCAATATTTAAATGTATAAATACAAACAAATCATTTAAAGAAAATATGAATATTAACAATCTGATGATATTATGCATAAAATGCCATTGGTTGCTTATGACCTGTGAACATCTGTATAGATTGATGTATTACCACCTTCCTTGGAAGTGTGTATTTGTCTATTTCTAGACTTATTTCCAGAAGCCAAACTGGAGCAAGTTGAAACTCATAGTTTTGGGATTAATTGGTCTGTTGAGGGCTCAAACAACTGAATACAGGCGAGCTGCTGCTAGCACTGACTTGACACACTAGCCATAAACATGTCACAAGATGATTCCCTAATTACTACTGACTAGTTGTCTGTTCAGATCTCTTACTGCTCAGAAGATTGTTGATACTTGAATTCCAAGGAGGAACTGGCTCTATGAAGGGTGTGAGAACCTCAGTGTAAATTTAAGCAAGGTGATTAGCTCATATTGTTAATGTTGTAGCAGAAGAAAATAAATTATTTTACTTGAATTATTTGAATTCCCCTATGGCAATGAACACAAAAGAAGATTTAATAATATTTTGTGAAATAATTTGTAAATCTGTAAAATTTGGATAACATTGTATATGGCAAGTTTATGTTTTAACTTTTGTAATGAATGTAAAGAGATATACAAAATATATTGAAAGTTTAAAGTTGAACCATAGGGCATAAAGTGAGAATTTTCATGAATATGTATACTAGGATAAATACATAGAAGAATGACTGTGGTGTAAGCTCTCACATAGAAAAGTTTCAGTTTCAATGCAGAGAATTTTAGTTTTAAAATTGAAAAAAAAGGAACAGGAAAATATGTAATAAATGTTTTTTTAAATGATTTTTGTCAAGAACAAAGCATTGAAGAAAAATCATGAATGATATAGTTATAGATATGCAAAACAACTAATAACTGAAGATATTAAAGGTCATTATAAGATGTAAGTAATGCCTGTCATTTTCTCAACCTGTCAAACAATTGGAATGGAAAAAGAAACATAAAAGCAGGGGAATAGCTTTGAAGTATTCAACCCACTTGTCTGTAGCATATGTCCAAAATTACAGATAACTATGAGTACTATGAACACTGACCTTTCACATTGATAATGTTGTGGCAAGCCTATGATGCAGTTTCCAAAAACAAAAACATCTTCAAGTAGTTGCTGGTAGCAGTATTTGACAAATTGTTAAAACGAGCAACACTGTTTTGTACTGTGTGCTCAATTACAACAATTGCGCAAAATTCTGTTCAGAGTCTGGCTGTGAAAAGAACATTCATATCATTCTTTTCAAGAAGTTACATGCATACAGTCTTTAAGCTGATATCTTCAAAACTTATGTACTAAGGGACAATGAGAATAACTGCCTTTCAAAGTAAGGCATGTTTTCTCATTGTCCCACATTTTATTGGACAATATGCCAATAGATAAATTACATAACAAGAAGAGCTTTCAAGTTGATCAGCTTACCATATTGCTGCCATACAGTCATGATTACTGTGTGCAGACAGAACTAAATGACAACACAATAATAATAATATTATCTTGAAGTAGCATACCGTTACACCTCATCGTTTATGAACAAACAATTTACATTTTCTCAATGCTGATAGATATGATTATGATGTGAAGGTCATTGGCCAAGAAAAGAAGTTCCCCAACAGATCATCAGATACGGGCATATGGAAAGCTGTAGATATGGAGACCCGTTACATGTGATCCAACCAAAAAACAACATAGTATAACCTCAGGACACCTTCTTTTAAGTAAGGGTATACTTTGAGTAGTAGCTCAGATTCTCAAAAGGTTTTAGGGGTTCCAGTAGTCCAGCAGATGTGTGAAACAATTGTGCATTTCATCATAAAAGCATGAAACTTGGCAGAGTTATGGATCATGGTCCAACAAATAATTCTAGAATTGGCGCCATCGAAAATAATGTCTGTGACAGCCCTGGCAGCCATTTTAAAAATGGCCGCCCGGAAAATATTATCACAAGAAGATATTATGGTTTTACTTGTAAGAAAGATATATTTGACATGCCAATATAACAGAATATTGATACACAGTATGTCAGAGGATGGTAACATTTAAAACTGGAGATGTAAGGGGGGTCAGAATTATGGCTGAGTCAGCAAAAATGTCAAAATAATCGGTTCTCAGCTACAAACTTCACTAATGCTCCAAACTGATTCAGAAAAAAGTTCAGCCATGTTTATGCTCTACCCTAGAGACCTTTAAGAACACATTATTGACTGTTAATATGGTTACTATATGCTGTATCAGTTTATGTATAGGCTCGACCATTACATATAGGTCTGATTTCCGGTCTACACATTGCAGTCCTTGCCACCGCAGTCACACAAAGCAGTGCATTTCAGTCCTGCTTGCTTGCATTTGCAGCGTCCTTTACATCCCTTCTTGCACCCACAGCGCACCAGCTCTCTTAATGCTGAGCTGGCCTCAGGCAGGGTTGTCCAGAATAGCTTCCAGTTAGTGGGGCCGACCCATCCCCAGTCGCCTGGAGATGGCAATTCTGGGGCCACTTCAAGAGCTTTTCCCCAGCAATGTCCACCCTGGTACACAACCCTCTTGATCTGCTGCAACAGTGCTGCCTGAGTGGGAGGGATGGCATCCATAGCACGTCCTTTCTAAGCAAATAACTCTTGTCGAGCATCAATGATGTTCTCCCTACTGCTAGTGCGGTCATAGAGCAGGATAACAAACCGTTCCAGCACAGACACTTGAGCTTCAGATACATCATCTGGTCCTTCTGACAAAGCTAGGAATGTTGGGGTTACCTCCTCAAAAGCCTGCCATGTACCCCACCCAGTCTTCTTTCCCCTCGTGCTGAAAGATGAAACAGTATCACAGCCAGTGTAGGCGTGAAAGAGTGGGAGAGCCTTGGATTTCTCAGGTCCAATCGAAGCAGAGATCTCGTGTGCAGGTATATAGCGAAAGTGCTGACCAGTTCCAAAGGCAACCCATACCTCCTGGACTTCTACCCTGGCTACTGCAGCCACTGCTAAGACAACAATGTCTGTATCGACTGTCCTGAGGAGGATCTTCTGGTAGCCATGGTGCACTGCATCTGCTTGATGCAAGATCATCCATGTATCCGCCTCCTCGTGGCTGCAAGGGGCCAGTAGGCCGGTGTCTTGTGAAAGATGACACAGAACCTGTGAGCCGAATGTGGTAATAACCTACTTATCAGTTTCCAGTTGTGAAATGTACTCTGCCAAGAATGCAAACAGCTCTTCTTTGTTTGCATCAACACGTAGAAACTGCTGCCAGTTTCCTGGGAGAATGGTGGACCCTTCAACTCTCCTTCTGATGCCTTTCCCCCGCTTACTTCTGGTCTGAGCCTTGAGACAATTCTCCTGATACTGATCCCAAACTACATCAACCCGATCAGCTTGTTTAAGTTGGCTCTGTATGTATGGACAGACTACATTCAGAGCGTAATCTCTGAATGTTTTGGCAGCCAGTGGTTTGAGAATGTTCACCAGCACAGCTCCGTCAAGGATAGTGACATTGGTTTCTGGCACATCGGGTTTGGGTTGTGCACAGCAACATTCCAGGCACACAAGCAGATCAGACTTTGTACCAGACCTGAGCTTGCCATCCTGAGATAATGATGGGGGACATACTTGATTCTCGTGACGGAAGAAGTCCTCAAGGTTGCCATCTCGGAACTGGCAGGCAATGTAGAGTTGTGAGAACAGAGAGCAGTCACTCTTCAAGGAAGTGACTTGCAAAGTGCTCTGGGATATCTCTCTTGTAGGGGGTCGACTGAATAGATCCAGCTTGTTCTTCTTGATTGGCACCATAATAGATACTGATCGTTGCAGCAATCGGTCATCTACCCAGGCCTGATACTGCTGCTGGCCTATCTCCTCAGCCTGGCCAACTGAAGATGCCACAGCAGGATCAACAATGTCTCTTGTGTTCAGTCTCAGAAGGTCACTCTTTTCTTCATTGAATGGGTTGCCAATTTCCACCAAGACTTCAACAAGACTTTGCACATGTTGGGCAAAGATCACTTGGGAGCTCCTTTTCTGCTCATGGTGGTGTGTCTCTTGTCCTTTGAGTTCTGTCTCCAAGGATGCTTCAAATTCAGCTGTCATTCGCATCACTTCTGGTACAGCAAACATCCAACGTCTGAGTGCCGCAGGAGTTTGGGTAAGCCCAACAGCCCCACCATCACTCTTCACAGCAGCATTATTTTGTTCATGGGCCTGGTCCATAGCCATTGATGAGAAGACCCGTTTTGACTTGTGAACAGTGAAGTTTCCATTGTTGAACTTTGCTTTGATTTGTGGGTGAGCTTTCTTCAGACTTGCCATATCTCGAATGTGGACTGGCACCCACCGTGCATAGTTAATGTGGTCCATGCTGTAGAACCATGGTGCAATCTTTGTCAGGCTGTCCACATAAAGAGAGAAGTGATCCGCAGTGATCTGATGTATGTCAGGACCAGCAACTCCAGCTGGAGAGCAGTGTACCAGAACTTGAATTGGGGGGTTGCATCACACTGCCGGGTGCACCAGTCATCAAATTGATCAGCTTGGCTTTCTGGTTCCAGGGAATCTGTGTACTGGGTGTAAGCCTTCCTCAGTAGGATGTACAAGCTGCTGGTAGTCACTTGATGTGCGTGTCTGGTTCTTGTGACATGGGATGCCTTCAGTAAGGAATCTGCAGTTCCAGCAGATGCCACCTTTGCCTGGACAAGGGCCTCTACCCACCCACTGTCTTCTAGCCAGTCTCCAATCACCTTGAGTGCTGCCATCTCAATGTGGAGGCCTCCCAGCATAATGATGAAATGGTCCTCTCCATAGTCCGCTGGCCTATGCCACTGTATCTGCTTCGCAATTGCGTAGAGTGGTTGATCCACAGTGATCACTGGTACTTGACCTGGGTTGATTTTCTGCACAGCTTGCTTGATCACATCCATTGAGTGCCGTATCATTGCAACAGACTTTGAGTCATCAGGAAACAGAGGTAGCAGTGCAGTGATAGCAGGGAAGCACTCCTGTGCTTGCTGGTGACTGGCATGATAGGCGGCCCAGGATATATTACTGTCACTGCGGACATCCAACAGATAAGTCTTCTCCACCCACTCCAACCATCTGAAACATATTATAAGAAAATGATAAGTCTTGCTGCTGCAGTGGCTTTTGCAGTGCCTTGAGGAATTACACAATGAATGATACTGACCTCGTCTCATCTTGCAATGCTTGATGTACCGCCTGGCCATCCCCCTTGACTGGACCATCAACCTTGGGGATCGTCAAATCCTTCTTTGTCAATTGCAGTGGTCGTACACTGGTATATGATTCAGGCAGCTCCAGTAATGTCTTTGTGGTTGATATATGATCAAGAATGCGATGTTCCCTGCGGTCAGTTCCAAGATGCTGAGGATGAGGGTGTTGGAAAAGTGACATGCCTGTACCATGGAAGGAGTCAGTAGCTGTTGTTGAGCTGGGGTTGTGGTCAATATTGTCGATGGCAGCAGTAGTAAATAGCCCTTGTCGCAGGTTTGGAGGACACACAACCTGATCACGATGGTACTGCTCACACACTCGGTTACCCAGTTCAGTGGAGATTTCCAACACTCGATCATATGATATGGACATTCCCAGTTCGAAAAACGTTTCTACCAGGTCCCGCTTCCGAGTTCTTGCATGGATTGTGAGGCCCACATACATGGGCAGTGGTGTTTCTCTTGCTTTGCTGTGATGAACTCCTGTACTTTCAGCCCGTCGATGAATGGAACTGTTGAACAGAAGTAGCTGAGCCAAACTGAGAGTTGCCTGATGTACTGCATCATCTGTCTGGGTCTTTATGTTTGGTCCATCAAGGATCATGGATATCAGTGCCATAAGTGACTGAGGAACAGGTTTCTTTTGACAGTCATGATCAAATGATCCTGTGAATACTGCTCGCATCTCAAACATGTCTCTGCGAAGAATCTTGGCAGTCTTTGACAGGCAGATGGCTTCATCATCATGGTTGTCTTCACATGCCTTGCGTAAAACAGGCCCTATGTCTTCTTCAAATGCAAGAAGCACATCACAACCTTCTTTGTGTGCACTCAAGCCTGGAATGTGAGCAAGAATCCGATTCTTCAGCCTGGTGCTATGGGTACGCACATTTTGCTCAACTCCTAGTTGTTCTAAACGTGCCGAGTAGAGTCGGGCAAGATCAGCAAGTTTGAAGACAGTTTTTTTTATCATCATCCAGTTTGGCTTCCTCAATGTATGAGAGCAGCTCAGCAAGGGCAATGCAATGGCTGACCTTGGAAGTTTCATCCTCTAGATCATCCTGATCTTGCAGTGATGCAGATTTATTGTACAGTGACGCCAAGCAAGGTGCATGATACTTAGCCTCCTGTGCCACCATGTCCCCGGCACTCAGTTTGGCAAGGAGTCCTTGGTCTTGCAGGTCTAATGCACATTGCCTAACACGACTGTCTAGGCGGAAAGTGGAGTTGCTCTGTAACAGATGCCTTCTCACAGAAGAAGCAGGCATTTTCTGATGTGGCACCCTGTTGATGACTTTGACGGGTATACTTTCTAGTGCTTGCTGAATCAGGGTCATCATATTTTGCAGTTGACTTCCTCTTTTCTGCCCTTTGTAGCCTTGCAGCACTAAACTTTGAAAGGCAATATTTGTGCCACTTGGCCTTGTTCACCTGCAGAGTATTGGCTATGCCACCTCCTTCATCCAGGCGTCTCACATCTATGGGCATGGGTAATTCGTGCAGCTCTTGGAAAAGCACAATGTTCTCTGAAAAGGTTGAGTAACCATGGCCAGCACCAACATCATGACGCTTTGATTCTGCTGGGCATTGCAAAGCTTCACTTGTGACTGTTTATCAAAGAACACACCTTGTCCAGTCAGTTATGGGTGTATTTTTGCAAGGATCAGGTTGCTCTGGACTATAAAGCTGAAAGGCTTTAGACATTGTCACTGTTACTACCACCACCTCGAAATTACACTTTCTGCTAACTCAGCATTAATTCTCTGCGCACACACTGGAGCTGCAAAAGACCATGTTCTGCATCATTCAAACATAGCTTAATATTACTAATGTCGGGGGCAATATTCCAGTTATTTGGGACTTGCAAAGAGTCATTATTGACAAATAAATACAAACATTTCAACATCGCGAGTGATTTTGAGTCACCATTTTCAAATTGGCTGCCAATGCTGACACAAGGAATTTTTCTGGTGGCGCCAATTCTGGAATTGTTCTTTAGGGCATGGTCTATGACTATACCAAATTTCATGCTTTTATGACAAAATGCACAATCCTTTGATATTGTTCACATATCTGCTGGACTACAGAAACACATATAAAGTATAGACTAACACCTAGTCTCTGAAATGAACATATTTTACAGATGAAAACAGTTGTTAAATTATAATTATAAAAATATAATAAAAAGGAGAGACTCTTTCGGATATATTTGTTTCAGGGTCTGTATTGCAAACTAGACCCAGTCATCCAAGGCTTGCATTTAGCTTTGCAGAGTTGTGTCCATTATACATGCCAGAATACTATGACTGTGTGTTCAAGTCACCAAATTGTCCAGGTTATGATTCTTGGTTTGGCAGCAGAATATACCTGTCTTCTTGAGTTTCACCAAAGTGGTTAACGTCTATGACTTGCATTGCATCATGTTCGGCATCCTTCCCCCATTAATCTGACATGCCATGATATGCCTGAAATACTGTTCCAAGTAATGTGTCACTAAATGAAGCAGATTATTTGTTTCTTGTTTGACACCACACTTGTCAATATTCCAGCTGCATGAGTGTGGCCTGTAAATAATCAAGTCTTGACCAAACAATCCAGGGATTCATACATGTGACATATAGTTATAATAAAGCTTAAAGTAAGATATATGAAAACAGTTGAGCAACAAGTGTAACATGTTTTACCACCTTTATTTTAAAAACCATCCCATCCATAAAGTTTTAATATTATCAAATATATCATTCTGTCAAGAAGTGGCACAACCTTTTTAAGATATATCAACTGTTGAATTTGCTTTTGTTTGAGGATAGTCGGTTCCATTACAATCTTGCTTTCAAGGCAAAAGGACAAGAATTTTTGTTTGAGAAGAAATTGACTTCCAGTATATTATTTGCTCACCGAAGGGTCCATGTTAGATGATGGTAGCAATTTTGTATTCTTTCCATCCCTCTGTTGTGTGTCCTTTAACCTCAACTTCTGGGAACCAGCAACCTGAAACTTTAGAAGGATACCAAGCACCATGATAGTGTTAGTAGTGTTAAAAATATTTAAGGCTCTTTTTACAGGTAGCATATAAGGCCAAATGGAATAAAAATTTTCATGAAGTGCAGCAACAAAGTGATACAGTGAAGTATCTACAAATGTTCTCTGAAAGCATAGGTCTTGGATGTGACTTTATACTGTTTTTCTTAAAATATAAACAGGGAGATGGTAAGTTGGTATTCCTTGATAAGATGTTTGTAAGGCAAACCACGAGCATGCAGAGCCTTGTATTTGTGCACCAGGACAGCCAGGCAGTTCATTCACAGTAAAGCTATTCCCATGACAAGTACTCCCAGTATGACTACACATGATTATGGACACCCATTAATTATAGTAATGCTAGAATGGAATGACCTAAAATAGCAAAATGGTACATATGAAATAAGAAATTTCACAATAAGTAGTTTGACTCCTATTTGTTTCATGTACTTAATCTGTTGTGATTGCGATTGGCTTAGCAATTGTTTTTACTGGATTCAGGATTAGAACTGATAGAAAAACTGGTTTTTGGCCAGGAACGCCACATTTGAACAGCAGCTAGTGCTGCGAATGCAGAACACAGAGTTTTACTGTTGGTACCGCGAGTGTCACATCCATGGATTAGCTGTGAATGTGTACAGAAAGAGCTTAGAAACTGAAGAGTTCTTGACTGTGTTTACAGTTACAATGACTCTGCTCACAATACAGATAGTTTTACAGATAAAGTGCTTGTTTCAGAACACATAAAATATTTGTTAAAATGTTTATAACCAGTCAAAACATATTAGGTATTATCATTCAAATTACCTCAACCATTAATGAGCAGAATCTGAATGTAATGGGTCAATATTTCTAATTTTAAGAGATTTTTGACTATATTATGACTCATATCAGCTTGACCAGAAGTGGGATAATGCCTTTAAAATCTACATTTAATGGAATTTTAAGATTTCTTGTCGGTTGGTGATAGTAAATAATATTTCACACTTGTGGACAGAATCTTTATGTAATGGGTCAATATTTCTAATTTTAAGAGATTTTTGACTATATTATGACCCATATCAGCTTGACCAGAAGTGGGATAATGCCTTTAAAATCCACAATTAATGGAATCTTAAGATTTCTTGTCGGTTGATGATGGTAAATAATATTTCGCACTTGTGGACAGGATCTGAATGTAATGGGTCAATATTTCTAATTTTAAGAGATTTTTGACTATATTATGACTCATATCACCTTGACCAGAAGTGGGATAATGCCTTTAAAATCCACAATTAATGGAATCTTAAGATTTCTTGTCAGTTGATGATAGTAAATAATATTTCGCACTTGTGGACAGAATCTGAATGTAATGGGTCAATATTTCTAATTTTAAGAGATTTTTGACTATATTATGACTCATATCAGCTTGACCAGAAGTGGGATAATGCCTTTAAAATCTACAATTAATGGAATCTTAAGATTTCTTGTCGGTTGATGATAGTAAATAATATTTCGCACTTGTGGACAGAATCTGAATGTAATGGGTCAATATTTCTAATTTTAAGAGATTTTTGACTATATTATGACTCATATCACCTTGACCAGAAGTGGGATAATGCCTTTAAAGTCCACAATTAATGGAATCTTAAGATTTCTTGTCGGTTGATGATAGTAAATAATATTTCGCACTTGTGGACAGAATCTTTATGTAATGGGTCAATATTTCTAATTTAAAGAGATTTTTGACTATATTACGACTCATATCACCTTGACCAGAAGTGGGATAATGCCTTTAAAATCCACAATTAATGGAATCTTAAGATTTCTTATCAGTTGATGATAGTAAATAATATTTCGCACTTGTGGACAGAATCTGAATGTAATGGGTCAATATTTCTAATTTTAAGAGATTTTTGACTATATTATGACTCATATCACCTTGACCAGAAGTGGGATAATGCCTTTAAAATCTACATTTAATGGAATTTTAAGATTTCTTGTCAGTTGGTGATAGTAAATAATATTTCGCACTTGTGGACAGAATCTTTATGTAATGGGTCAATATTTCTAATTTTAAGAGATTTTTGACTATATTATGACTTGTATCACCTTGACCAAAAGTGGAATAATGCCTTTCAAAATCTACAATTAATGGAATCTTAAGATTTCTTGTCCGTTGATGATAGTAAATAACATTTCAAACCTATGAACAAAGGTCTGAATGTAATGGGTCAATATTTCTAATTTTAAGAGATTTATGACTATATTATGACCCATATCAGCTTGACCAGAAGTGGGATAATGCCTTTAAAATCTACAATTAATGGAATCTTAAGATTTCTTGTCAGTTGATTATAGTAAATAATATTTCGCACTTGTGGACAGAATCTGAATGTAATGGGTCAATAATACTAATTTTAAGAGATTTTTGACTATATTATGACTCATATCAGCTTGACCAGAAGTGGGATAATGCCTTTAAAATCCACAATTAATGGAATCTTAAGATTTCTTGTCAGTTGATTATAGTAAATAATATTTCGCACTTGTGGACAGAATCTGAATGTAATGGGTCAATAATACTAATTTTAAGAGATTTTTGACTATATAATCACTCATGTCCCTTTGACCAGAAATGGTATAGCCCTTTCACATGTACAAATAATGGAATACTTGTAGCTGATTTTTATTAATTATCGATTAGATATTTACCCTTGTATTACTGTAATCAAACCGTGCAGAAGCGGCATAACACCTTTAAAATTTATTAACTGTTGAATATTTATAATTAATTTTAGCTTTTGAAAGTGATTAGGACCACAAACTTAGCAAATATTGAGGGAGATCATGAGTGGTACTTTTATAGGGAGTATTATACCAGAAAGTGTGTTACACAAGGAGTGTCAGAATTCAGAAATTCTTGTATTTACCGAGTGAGGGTGAAGGTAATACATGGATTCTTACATGAGTTTTGTAAAACAGAATATGTACTGTGTTTATCCACGTTTATCCACGTAATGCCAATCGCCAAGCACGGGTACTATCTTATTCCGTGTATTTTACCTTACCTTCCGCTGTCAGGAGTGCGATTGGTTAGCCTATTGGTCAAAGCGTTCGCTCGTCACGTCGAAGGCCCGGGTTCGATTCCCATCATGTGTTCAATGAGTAAACCCTATTTCTGGTGTCCCGTGCCATGATACTCCAGGAATGCTGCTAAAAGCAGTGTAAATACATATTCACCCACTTACTCACTCCTTCTGCAGACGTCTATCCACTAGACCACTCAGGCAGTTGATTTCGTGTAGAAGTGGTCCCCAGCAACACATGCTTAATTTTAATTGTCTTACTAGGTGACTACATGGATCGGAGGTTCAACGTCCTCCGATGTGCTGGATGTTTGCTTATAATATCAATCACTATTTTGCTCTCTGCCTATGTAGACCAACATTTTACTGCAAGAACCAGTAACAGCAAAGCTGACCATGCAGGTAATATTCCCATGATCGGATGGGGAGTCCGGCTTAGAATCGTATAATAAGAGGCGACTAACGAGCCTCGGGTAGTCAGGTTCGTTATTTGGTTAATTGCGAGACATCGTACATGTCGGCGTGGGACGTTGTTCATACTTAAACCAATCGTTTATTTACATGTATTTATATCGGGGTACATGACACACAATTAACGAAGTCACTATACAAGCATGCCCACCCGGTCCATCGATTGTGGTGCCCGTGAAGACCCGGGGTAGAATAGGTCTTTTCAGCAATCCATGCTTGCCCTAAAAGGCGACTATGCTTCTCGTAAAAGGCAACTAACGGGATCGGGTGGTCTGGCTCACTGACTTGGTTGATGCATGTCATCGTATCCCAGTAGTATAGTCTAAGTCCGCAGCAACCCCCTTTTGGTTGAGGGAGGTTGAGGGAAAATAGGGAAGGTGATTGGCTGATCCAACTCACGTGATCGGATAGGATGACTCATGCATCAACAGCACGTCACAGGTGAGGGGGAATGAAAGGTGTGTGTTTATAAAGCAGAAAAGAATTCATAAGAAAACAAACGTAAAAGGTTATGAATAGAACTAAGTGTATAGCGTGCTGCCTTGAATAGACAGACCGTACCCGTCAGCCCAGTTTGAATTGAGCGCGCTTGACAACTCACGTGGCCTAGTCGTTTAACCCGCGCTCGCTAGAGCGTGCGATCTGGTTTGATGAATGCAGGGTGTGTGTTGAAAGTACATCATACCACAATAGAGACGGGTTAAGTCAACACGATATACGCCGGGTAATGTAGGAAAAAAAATGTACGTCTAGCTGGATTAAATTCATCTTGTACGGTCTACACGTTGTACACCACGAACGTTAGACAACCTGTATAGAAAAAAATATATAGACAAAATAGATAAGACTTCACAATCAGCAAGCTAGCAGTGTCGTTTAATTACATTTAGCGCGCAACAACGAGGTAGTCACGTCACCCTGCATTGACTATAACGCTGAAGGCAGCCGGATTTCGAATCACCCCGCTGCGTACTATTGTGAACCATTTGTAAAGAATTATTCAACCCTGTCCCGACTTGCATAGTTGATATTTCAATGCTAGCTTTTCCATTTAACGCGATGACAAATAAACCGTACGGTTTGAGTTTTAACCGTGTAACATGATGTGCACAGTTTTACTTCAGAACGTGCTATTTTGAAAATAGATAAAAAAACTGATAAGTACATGTAGCAGTGTGACGACACGAAGCTAGGTTTGTTGGGAAAGTGATGGAAGCAATCTATAGGACATTTTCATGTTTACAATACTCACCTTTAATTCGAAGAGAGAACAGAGTTTATCATGGAAAATTGTTTGACGAGGAAAATGTTTTATTGGAAATATATGTCGAAGCAGGTTTATTCATAGTTAATGTATAGCAGAGAGACTAAGCGACCGACCGCCCATAACAATGTCAACATACCCCGGCCTTATAATTAATGTTAACATACCAGCCTCGCCTGAAGCTTCCCATTCATAAATTGTGTGACCATATAATTATGATATATTAGGGAAGATGTATTGTACATTTGTTATTTTAAATTTTAATTCGTGTTCGGATATAGGTACAACATCTGCACGCACATACTTTCCTACATCATTCAAATGTATTAAATACCGGATACGTTTAATAGACACCAACGAAAGAAAGGTTTAATGAGGGGGAATACCCATATATATCCTCTCTGAAATAACTCCCTTTTAAAATAACAAATGTACAACACATCTTCCCTAATATATCATAATTATATGGTCACACAATTTATGAATGGGAAGCTTCAGGCGAGGCTGGTATGTTGACATTAATTATAAGGCCGGGGTATGTTGACATTGTTATGGGCGGTCGGTCGCTTAGTCTCTCTGCTATACATTAGCTATGAATAAACCTATATTTCCAATAAAACATTTTCCTCGTCAAACAATTTTCCATGATAAACTCTGTTCTCTCTTCGAATTAAGGGTGAGTATTGTAAACATGAAAATGTCCTATAGATTGCTTCCATCACTTTCCCAACAAACCTAGCTTCGTGTCGTCACACTGCTACATGTACTTATCAGTTTTCTATCTATTTTCAAAATAGCACGTTCTGAAGTAAAACTGTGCACATCATGTTACACGGTTAAAACTCAAACCGTACGGTTTATTTGTCATCGCGTTAAATGGAAAAGCTAGCATTGAAACATCAACTATGCAAGTCGGGACAGGGCTGAATAATTCTTTACAAATGGTTCACAATAGTACGCAGCGCGGGTGATTCGAAATCCGGCTGCCTTCAGCGTTATAGTCAATGCAGGGTGACGTGACTACCTCGTTGTTGCGCGCTAAATGTAATTAAACGACACTGCTAGCTTGCTGATTGTGTAGTCTTATCTATTTCCTTTATGGTTTTTTCCATACAGGTTGTCTAACGTTCATGGTGTACAACGTGTACACCGTACAAGATGAATTTGATCCAGCTAGACGTACATTTTTTTCCCTACATTACCCGGCGTATATCGTGTTGACACAACCCGTCTCTATTGTGGTATGATGTACTTTCAACACACACCCTGCATTCATCAAACCAGGTCGCACGCTCTAGCGAGCGCGGGTTAAACGACTAGGCCACGTGAGTTGTCAAGCGCTCAATTCAAACTGGGCTGACGGGTACGGTCTGTCTATTCAAGGCAGCACGCTATACACTTAGCTCTGTTCATAACCTTTTACTTTTGTTTTCTTATGAATTCTTTTCTGCTTTATAAACACACACCTTTCATTCCCCCTCACCTGTGACGTGCTGTTGATGCATGAGTCATCCTATCCGATCACGTGAGTTGGATCAGCCAATCACCTTCCCTATTTTCCCTCAACCTCCCTCAACCAAAAGGGGGTTGCTGCGGACTTAGACTATACTACTTATCCCAAATGCATGGATCGATGCTCATGATGTCTATCACTGGATTGTCCGTGTTGTCTGGTCCAGATTCGATTATTTACAGACCGCCGTCATATAGCTGGAATATTGCTCAGTGCGGCGTTAAACAACCAACCAACCAACCATCGATTGTCGCCTAACATGACAAGCGAAGCGGTGGGTATATTTTAAGCAATGCCCAACATAGACATACACAATGCACTGTCCATGGATCATCGTGATTTTAGGCTAGATATATAAATATATTATTTCGACTTGCTTCAATATATCTTTCCTTTATTTCAAATTGAAGGTGCCTGGTTCCTAAAACACTATGGAGTAACTATATACTCCTTTCTGTTAGGTCTGGTTTACCGGTGCATGCATGCATGAGGAGTCATATCCGTCTTACCGCTTATATCTGTTAGTTATACATTTATATTTATACATTTATTATAAATTTGCACACCAAACTTCTGAGCTTGCATTACCTGCATCATGTATATGTGATAGGGTTAAGTTAAGGAGGTATTTGAGGTTACCACTAACTTGTATATGTGGGTAGAATGCCATTCTAAAACAATCGTCAATATCCAGCTTGGATACTTCTTAGCATGTTTCAAAGCTTACATTGGTCTGCATCTACAGCATTCTGAAGTATGTATAATATAATACATCCGATACAAACCCTCTATCGTTATCTATCGTTCTGAGTGATGTATAGTTTATATCCGATATACAAACTCCCCCGCGTCTTTCATTTATAATGATGTATATAACATGTCTGACACCCCGCGTTTCATTCTGAGTAATGTATATTTTATGTCCGATGTACCTGTGTACTTTCCCGTAACTTTGTAAAGAGGAATGAAAAAACACTTTCATCTTGTGTAATTTTCGCCTCAATCTTCTGGCAAACCATATACAATTAACCCATCGAACTAATTAAAAGAAGTGGAAAGAGCTTGTCTAAATGCAGAGGCAAGTGAAATAATTGTTTTGAAATTATATAAATATGATTTCTCACATCTACTCATGTGTGAATTACAAGGATTCCCTTCAGCACAGTTACATTAAATAAATTAATGAGGATACATGTTTTGCATTTCTATTCACATCGTGGGATTGGAGGAGAACGCACTTTAATTTGGGCCACAAACAACAGAATACGGAAAATTGTTTACAGTTACAAACAAAACAAAATCTAAATGGCATGCATAATGTGTCGAGGCCACAATCCGAAATATTTCAGAAACCCCTCAAGCACCGCCTTTACTTTTTTAATATGGACGATTCCATTCCATTCTATATACTATTGTGACCACAATGTGATGTAGAAACACATCCTTGATTTCAATTATTGATCTTATTATAACATAATTTGTTAAAAGAAATATCGCACAGACACTGACATTTGTGCATAAATGTGAATTGCGCACAGAAAGGCGTGTGGATATTTGTCAAGTACAATATAACAAAATAATAATAATACCTGAAGATGTTTCCAATTTATAGTGAAGAATTTAATGTGCGTTATTTATTTGGAATGGGACATGGAAATATACAGAAGATCATATTCAGTACGGTCCCACCCAAAATATAAACTAAATCATATTCCGCATATATATCGCCATGTGTTTTAGAGCTAATCGAAAGCATTACCGCAGTAAATGGGGCTTTGCGAAATTGTGGACTGTTTATCCCAGTTCTGGTCGTATCCCAGTTCTGGTCGCTACATACGTGTAGCATGTCCAGCATGTGTTTTTTACCTAATACAGGTTTTTTTTGCAGTGATGGCTCTTTACCTTGATTTACAGGTCGCTCTAATACAGTCGGAATACAGCATTTAATCACTAACACACCTCGACCATATACAGATCTCGGTGTAGTCGTGTTGGCCCAGTTCCGATTTAGATTGAGACTGCATATCGCCAAGTCAAGTGACATGCCACAGGTGAAGTCGAGCGTTTCAATTCCTTTTATAGTATAGCCTTCTACCCGACATGCACCGGACTGGATGTTGGAAGTGTTAACTGATTTCTAGGAAGTGTATTATCATACTCGGTTAATTTGCAAACAGCCTGCAACACCCAAGTGGCACAAATCTGCCTCGACCCATGATGTATTGTGAGTTTAAGCTTTGGCTACTATAGGTAGGACTTCAAATAACATTAATATTGACTTGCAGCTCATGTATGTATAGATGTATAGATAGATAGATAGATAGATAGATAGATAGATAGATAGATAGATAGATAGATAGATAGATAGATAGATAGATAGATAGATAGATAGATAGATAGATAGATAGATAGATAGATATCTGTACGTTATTGAATATGTAGAGGATATCTCATGTGTCGAGTGAAATATCATGTTTCCCTCATCGTGTGACGGGGGTAAAGAGATATTTTCTCGAGTGGCGTATCCTGTTGAAGATCCTGGGTAGAAAAGGTCTTCAGCAACCCATGCTTGTCGTTAAAGGTGACTATGCGAGTCGTAAGAGGAGACTAATGGGATCTGGTGGTCAGGCTCGCTGACTTGGTTGTTGCATGTTATCGTCTTCCAATTGCGTTGATCGATGCTCATGGTGTCAATCACTGGAATGTCTGGCCCAGACTTGATTATTTACAGACCGCCGTCATTTAGCTGGAATGGTGCTGAGTGCAGCGTTAAACATCAAACAAATATTGTACCCTTGTGGGGAATCGAGTCTGGTATTGACTGGTAGTTTTATATTTAATCTATATTATTTTATTTTGAATGTAAATATCATCAAATACGTTTAAAAGTGTGCAGTAGCCTTAGAGGCATAACTTGTAATAGTGTGCATATGTTATACATTGGCATGTAAATGATGTGATTTGCAATACTTTCAAATTTGTTTCACCGGAGTTGACATAACGTTGTCCTATTGTCATTCAGAAAGAGTTTTGGGGTGTGTGGATGCCTCGCACCAAAGTTTACCATAAATTCCAGACAATTAGCATTCTTTCCGAATGTCCTTTGACCCGGAGTTTATTCAAAGCTGGTGTTGTTTCTTATCACTATTCTTTCTCAATATTGCTTCAAATGTATCCAATATTCCCTGTGTTGGTTGAACCGGCGTTTGTTCTATGATTTACGCTTGGTTTATCTTAATACAGCTTCCTCTGGCGAGACATGAAAATTTAGATATCGCACAAAATGCAAAGCCTGGTAACAATATCCAATGAAAATGTTCTTTTTGATTATTTATCGAAAAATAACAATCCTTTAAACCGTATCATTATTTTGTCAGAACGAACCCTTTTCAACTTTAGAAATAATAACTATCCACCAACATTTCAATTAGTCCCAGGAGTTCACTGAACTTTATCATATAATTAAGTATACTTCCGTCATTAATTGTAACAGAGAATACTTTAATAGGCTTTGGTCAAGATGTCATGCTTTATTTCTTTGAATATGTTGTTATGCAAAACCGTGTAAATCCTCTGGAAAAATAAACAAATTACAAACAGTTATACAAAAGGACAAGGTTCGCTTTGGGGCAGAGTGAGCGAGTATGGTTTTACGCCGCTTTTAGCAATATTCCAGCAATATCACGGCGGGGGACACCAGAAATGGGCTTCATACATTGTACCCATGTCGGGAATCGAACCCGGGTCTTCGGCGTGACGAGCGAACGCTCTTTGGGGCAGAAACCATGTATCTGTTACAGTTAAAACGTATGGTCAGTTATTATGTGTAATACCTGAAAATTTCATGTATTATGTGTAATACCTGATTCACTGTAATTATACATAATAACTGAAATTTTTAAGAAATATACACAATATATGATAATTGTCAGGTATTTTATATAGTAATTGGTTGTACGTTAACATTTTTTTGTGCAGGAGAGGCTTGAATGTCATTTTGAGTTGCACATCAATCGTGAATTATAACATTTGCATCTGTTACTTTAGCATTTCCTGGTGTCAGCACAATTGCATATAATAAAAGCTTGACAACCACAACTGTATTGATTCTCTCTGCACTGACAATCTCAGAGAAATAGCAATACTGAGCAATACTTTACACAAAGATGTTTTCATCAGTTTCTTAGTTAGTGAACATCAAAACAAATAAAACAGCACAATAGTTAACTACCATACATTAACATTCCAATTTTAATTCAGATAATATGTATAATACATGAAAATTTCAGTTATTATGTATAATATCTGAGTGAATCGGGTACTACACACAATACCTGAAAAATTCAAGTATTATATATAATAACTGATTATATGTTTTAATTGTAACATATACACACCAGTAAAGTGCTGAAAATACAATTTGCTATTCAGGATTTTCAAGAGTTTGTATGTTTGCGTTTCCAGGCAGTCAGGCATTAGGTGCGTAGGAAAGTTTGAATCATTTCCGGAGAAAAGGTCATAAACTGTTTCCTATTTGTTGTGAAACTTTGTATGCACATAGGTCAAGTGATGAGTTTTCGATTTTTGCTATATCGTTTTGAAACTTTAATTGTTTGCGTTTCCGAGGCAACACGTTGGACATGTTCAGATATGTTTCTTTGTTTGCTTATTGTTCAACGCCACACTCGGCAATATGGCAGCTATATGAAATACATCAAGTCTGGACCAGACAATCCAGTGATTGACATCATCAGCATCGGTCTACTCAATTGGGATGCTTCAACCAAGTCCGACATTCCAGTCCTTGAATAGGACTGTATTTAGCTTTGTCTTTACTCAAACAAATAAAAATCAGAAGGAATGTGCGCACAGTCAGAAAAACAATGCGAACATTAGCGACTTGTATTTGAGTATAACTATGGAATTTTATTGTTATTGTCATAAAAGATATATCACATGAATGGCCACGGGTCCGGGTAATCCTGTGGGTACCGGGTCCTACTCAGGGTCCACCCGCCCCAAGTACCCGAGTTACCCGTCCCGGCCCTAAATTGTTCATGACCCACGACCCCTCCACCCTATAATAAATGAGCAGTCCCTAAATGATGGTCAAGGGTTTTAAATAGAATCGATGTATTTTAAATATGAAATATAAAGGGATACGAAACCGACAAGGGGGGTACGAAAATGCAGAGATATGAAACGAACTACAGGTAGCGAAACAGCAGGGATAAGAAATGACCTGTTACCAGCTACACAGCCGAAAAAAAGGTAAAAATATTGACATGCAGGTTTGGGTTATGGAAGCAGTATTGTGTAAGAGAGATAACATTTGCCGCACACTAGCTCCTAACACGGCTGAGTAAATCCATTATTAAAGGAGCCTTAGCGATCCTTGTCGATGCAAGGAAAATACAATGTTTTGACACGTGACTTACAAAACGAAAGTACGATATGCGAATCTTTGTTTCCTTATCAATTCCAGGAACGAATCGATTGGACAGTTGGTCACACAATACCTCTACCTTCCTGTGAAAGGGAATTTGAAGCAGGAAGAAATTAAGTGTTCGAATCTTGTCCGAAAGGAGGTTATATTCACAGGAACTCGACGATAGCGTGTGTAACATAATAATATCAGCAGTCAACTCTCTGCACTCAGCTGCGAGTATGACAAGCCGTTGATATCTTGAATTGAATTGAAGATATCTTGAATCGAATTGAAGATATCTTGAATGGAATTGAAGATATTTTAAATGCAGATAATTGTAGATATCTGCAATAAAATTTAAGGTATCACGAAATGAATTAAGGACATGGTGAAGCGTATTACTGATATCTTGAAAAGAATTGCTGATATCTTAAATTCGATTATTGATATCAACATATGATTTAAAGATATCAAGATGTCATGTTTTGTTATGATGTCATTAATTCAATTCCTGATATCTTGAAACTGAATACAGATATCAATAATTCATATTGATATCTTCAATTGTTGCCATTATTAAAGATGTTACATTAATAATGATACTTAAATTAGATATCTGATATCAATAATTGATATAAAGATATCATCAAAATGATTAGTGATATCTTTAATTGGATTTGGAAAATCTCTAATTGAATTAAAGATATCTGTAATGCATTTGTGGATATATCTTGAATTTATTTCTAATATATTCTGTACTGTAGGATGGTAATTGTTTAATGATATCTGAAATATGTTTAGAGATATCACAAACTAATTTGTCGATATTATCATAACATTTTAAGATATCAGTAATTGTATTATGGATATCAGAAATGAATTTAAGATATCTTTAATTATTTTTTGACATCTTAAAAACATTATTGATATCTTTAAATAAAATACTGATATCTTTAAAACAATTGAAGATATCTGCAATTCAGTAATAACTGTGAAAACGGCTTGCCATATGCGAGTGCTGTTTTGTGTCACTGTTCTACTGGGCTAACTGGCAAGTATTCGATCATCAGGTGATCATTAACATGAATAATGGCAAATCGTCCCAGAGAGCAGTCTGCCCAGAACGAGAATGTCAAACAGTTTAAGGGTGCATTTTAAGATATAGCCCTTAAAGTTATTCTACCACGTTTAGTTTAAACGTTTGAAACAGGAATTGTCAATTCGGTTTCATCTTGAAACCGAAAGTCCTCTTCAATGACGTGTTTATTCTTTTGTAAAGATCCCCGTCCATTAAGCAACAGTGTCGCAATCCCTTTGTCGGAGTGTGTGTATATCCACAAATGTTATAACTTTTATTTTTACTATCCTTCTATTCATTGTAAACTGAATTAACTTTCTTTTCAGCTTTTATCAATATCATTACTTATCAGAGCAGCCATTTTGATATTATAGAAGAGGCTTGAATGACTTATGAATACTAGTATGTTGTTGCTGGTCAAAGGGAATGTCTGCTGATGTCATATGTTTGTTTTTGTTGTGACCTTGTGTAAAATAATTGAAGTTGTAGTGGGAAAATACCTACCCAGCAATACTTTGGACATACCTAGATTCCTTGTGGATGATTTATGACTTTGCTAATCAACACACTCAGTATTTTTTAAAAGACAACTGTACCACAGGGTGATAGTCAAATGTAAGATTTGACTTTTTCGTGTATCTATTTTGACTTAGGAGTCTGTTTTCCTTTTGACCTATTGCCATACCAGAGAAATATGTGAGTATGAAATAGAATAAGGGGAGGCAACTCACTACCACTGGAGAAAGGCTGTGAGGTGTAATGGGGTTTAACATCGTGTTCAAGATTGTTGCACTTATATAGCAATGTGTGTGTGTGTGTGTGTGTGTGTGTGTGACTGCTTGTACTAGTCCAGACTAATACTGATTTTATAGTGTCAGCTCACTGAGATACTTTCTTTGGCATGCCAGAAATCTATCATCGTGGGTTCGAACCTTGGTCTGCCCCTATTATGTTTCTAGGTGTGTCAGCCCTTGTTCAGGGGTTTCACTAAACTGGTAAATGCCTAATACCTGCATCACTTCAGGTCTGCCTCCCACATCAAGCTGACACGTCTTGATATAACTGGAGTACGGTTAAAAGCACCATAAAACCCAACTTACTCACTTCGCTCATTTGTTAATATTCTAATGTTTTTCAATACATAGGGAGATCCAGAGGAGGGGTCTGGACCCCCCACACACCCCGCCCCACTCCCCTTTTGAAAACTAAAGTATGTTGCAGACCCTTTCCTTTTCAACATGCCGGATGCTCCCTTGCAGTATATTTATAAGGATTGATTGTTGAACATATTTGGATGTGTAGTTAACATTATTTTGTGTTCTTTATATTTTACCAAACAGCATGCAATCGACATGCAATCATGTGACATATAAGTTGTATGCTTAGCACGAGGAGAATATTCCTTGATGTACCCTCATGTGGACGTACTTGTACACTGAGCCAATAGTCGAGAAAAATGTACATGATAGATTTTTTTATATTCACACTGTTATTATCCCCTGCCACAGAGTTCTTCCTTCCTTCCGTCCGTCCGTCCGGATCTTAAATTTTTTTTTTCTCAAAATCTATTTACCGTATTCGACCCAATAAGCGCCCAGGGCGCTTAAAAAAACCCAGAAGGGGTGGGCGCTTATAAGAACCAATTCAGAGTCAAATTGGCGTAAATTCATCAGTAAGCCCAACCATATTTTCTTGAGAATAGTGCGCACTTTTTCCCCAAAAAAACACAGCTGTGTAGAAGGGGGTGCGCATTATACACGAATGAATGAGTTTTGATGTTTATTCCCCCATGGAAAGACATTACTGTGAGCACGAAACACCGGAAATACCATGTCAACAAATCCATACTGAAGTCCGCAAATTATTCATGTAATTACACTGTCTGGCTATAAAAAGTGTTCTTTGTATATCTGGACTTATGTTTGTAACTTATTTCATTAGTTTTATTCAAAACTCCTTTTAATATTGTTTTAGTTAATTTCGGCGAAATCGTGTGTGAAGCGATCGGAAGATCGCACAACTCACCGTTATTAAAGGGGCACTGATCTAAAGCAATTCCCCGGGACTGGTTGATGCCTTTGTTATTGTTTTTTCCCAGTGAGTACCCGGATGTATAGCAGAAATCTAGACTAGTTCGCGACCTCTGCTGCGCCATTCGTAAGCGCATTAGTCACTTTTATGGGTAGTAATGAGGGCGTATGGTCACATTGATCGACAAAATGAAATACAGTTTTCGAGATAATAAGGAAATGTAGGTATATTTGTGGGTAGCATCGGTAATGGTGACGAAGTTTTGATAAGTCACTTGCTTGGTAATTTTGCGATTTTCGTTTACACTATTTTTACCTGCAACAAAAAGTAAATATTTCACCTGAGCATTGCTTTTTTAAAGTGTGTATATTTTTTTACAGTCAAAATGTGTAACATTTTAAAATTTATTAAACGCCTCAATATTTATAGTTATTTTACAAAGTGACTGAAAAACATTTCCTACTGTATTATTATGATAACGAATTCCAAACATTTTTATGTTTAATGTCATCACCAAGAGACTGAAAATGTTACGTTGAAAAGTACATTTCTTTGTTGTTTGGCTTCTAATCCTACGTAATAATCTGTTGTGGTGTTTTGAGGCCCTTTTGGTCGTCTTAATCAATTTTAGTCAATCTGGACAGATTTTTCAGTCAAAATTACTGAAATATTTACGCATTTTATCAAATGCCTGAGAGAATCACATTTTACAAATTGACGGTAATATATACACGCTTACAAAGGAAAAGACTTGTGAAAACAACGTCTATCGCGCATTGAAGAATTTCCCAACCAAGACGTAGAGGAACAAGAACGAATCGGTTCAATGCTACAGCAAATGAAGGAAAACAAAATGCAAATACCATAATTACAACCTACCAAATTTATGTGTATAAATTTTAGGCAGCTTCCTTGTTCGAGGAATGTATCCGTGAATATCCACACAAAGGAACAATATCCCACTTGTCTGCAGCTGTACAAAGAAACTTATTCGATGTCACGTGTCTCACAATCAAATATTTTAAAAGATATATATCGTTTCAGGATATTATAAACCGTGTTCCTTTCTCAACTGATCACTTAGATTTTTCAGGTGTTTCACATAGGTGTCAAGTCTCAAGAGTCGGCTGAGAAAGCCCACGTGACAACTATTTTCATAACGTCCACGGTTCCTAAAAAATCCATTGAGTGATAGATAAGAATGCGCAATCTATCAACGTATTATCAGTTAAACCTTTGAACAAGGTATGTTGTTTTTACATCGGCACTTCACGCCATATGAGTGTATTCCCTTTGTTTTAGTAAACCTTGACACTCACTTTTGACATATCCACTGTGCAAGATAACAGTGATTACTCAATCAACGTATTTTCTGTTAATCCTTTGATGACTAGGAACGATCCGTTGATTTACAAAAAAAAGTAAATCAACTGATCATTTACCTCTTGCTGGGCTGCCACGTGCATATTACATAACACACATTTCACCTCACTTCAAACCTGCATTTAGATTGAATAACTACCCCAGACACAATAAATGCCAAATGGGAACCTCTGTCAGGTAATCTAAGTGGTGCTACCACTAACTGTACCTGTAATAAATTCATTAACTGAGCATCAAGTGAATGACGACAAATACACAAGTGAAGGGTTATACCAAAAAACGTGGATGACAACAAGGGAGTAGTAATCGTATTATCGACGCAATCCGAAATCCGAAAATGCTTTCACTGCATGGATACTTTTTAATTATTAAACTATAACTATCTGGGGTATTTCCAAATGACGACATCCGATGAGCTCCGCCGTTCTATTTGTCTGTTTGTTTAGGCTGAAGTAATTAATTAATATGCGCCCTTTGTCGAAATCTTTATAGATCACAGTTAACCAATCAGTGTTCAAAAATGCGTAAAACAAATATTGCCTCCAGCCTCCAAGTTTATTTAACTGTCCTTGCAGACGGTAGCCCAGTCTCTGGTCACGCTCAGTTGCGTTGCGTATCATCCGGGTACTCATGGGGAAAAAAACAATATAATGAAGGCAACAACCAGTCCGGGGAATGGCGTTAGATCAGTGCCCCTTTAACAGCAACCACGGTCAGATTACCACTATTGACGTCTTGAAACGAACTTTAGTCGACAGAGAATGGTTACATATATCATAAATGCCATACTTTGATTCGTTAAAAGTCATATTTGTTTTTGTTGGACGATTCTATGTCAACACGTAATTCTCGCGATCACGCGATCACGTGCACGGGAGCCTTGACGGTGACTGGTCAGACTGGTTCCATGTAAAAATAATACGCGGCAAAAGGGATCAGCTGCTTCTCTTAGGGTTATTATTATTTTAAATGTGTAGTAAAGCTGCATCTAAATTAACAAGATATTGGAATATATTATTCCTGATAAAAAAAATAGTTTCAGATACAACTTTTGCCGACCTTTGCATTTAAAATCCTGTAAAGTTATATCATTGGGTGTGTCTTGACTGAATCACCGGTAGATTCCAAGAAAACGTGTGTACAGCTGATTGCTGTGTCCGGCTTAGTTTACGAGAAAATGCACAAGGTAATCTTGATCCCTGGATATAAAACAATGCCTAGCTGAACAAACAATACAATTTAAACGGTAAATCAGCATGTCTGGTGATTTTTTATCTCAAATTTCGAACTTGTACTGACGAAGTTTTTTATCACCCGTTCGTTTGCCGGAGGGGTACGGTGTAATTTTTTTCTGCGCATAATATTCAAAGTCACAAATATCTAAAATAAACAGAATACAGTCATGCCCCGCTTATACGGACTTCAAATATCCGGAAGCCTCGGTTCCCGGACGATTTTCATTTAAAACGAAATAATTACTATATAAATTTTCGGGGGGAGGGGGTGGGGTTACGGGTGGCCCAGTCGTCTAAGGCGCCGCGATTCGCTGTGCAGACTTGCGTCCCTTTGGCACGCCAGAAACCTATGATTGTGGGTTCGAATCCCGGTTCGCCCAGATTATGTTTCTAGGTTTGTCAGCACCATCCCAGCTAACAATTTCACGTTGTGGCAACGTTGCAGATGTTACGTCCATATAAAGTTATTCTGTGGACTCCCATTTATGTTGTCACAACGTCATGGCCTAACGTTGTGTTACGTCATATTCACGTCGTAACAACGTTGTGATGACGTTGTATTTTACGTTTTGGGAACGTTGTGATAACGTCGTGTTTACGATGTGGTAACGTTGCGGATGTTACGTCCATATAACGTTATTCTGTGGACTCCCATTTATGTTGTCACAACGTCATGACCTAACGTTGTGTTACGTCATATTCACGTCTTCACAACGTTGTGATGATGTTGTATTTTACGTTGTATTTTTACGTTGAGGGAACGTTGTATTTGACGTTGTGGTAATGTTGTATTTTACGTTGTGGCAATGTTATAATAATGCGTCCCTACAACGGTATTCTGTGTACTACCATGGACGTTGTCACAACGACGTGAAATAACTTTGTGTTACAAGGATGAAATACGGTTGTGACCATTCCACACTAAAATGTTGTAAAAACAACCCCAAAACTTGTTTCCGGAAATGTTTTAGAATATGCTTTAGTCACGTGAATGTGTATGATTCGAGATACCTTTTACCAATATTTTAAAACCAGGGCGTCGAATAGCCCGGTTAACAGTGAGTTAGATCGTGTTTTGCTAACAATGTTCAAAATGTAAAAACACCACTGAGCTGTTAACTAGATACATGATTTGACTATAACAAAGTCAGACACCATTACCCTTTAGGCTTGTACTGAAAGAAACAAAAAAAAAGAATGGCAGACATTGTAAGGGGTTGACCATGTGATATTTTCTGGGGAGGGTCGGGTCCTGGAATATTATCGAAAAAAAATATTGTCACCGAAAATTCTTGACAAAAATAATTACGGTTCAGACTGGTGAAACAAATGCCTGCCACAAAAAAATGACATAGATCTAGATGCAAGGTGCTTATCTTCAGGCTCATAGAGTTAAAGAAAATCATATATCTGCTTTTGTAGCTGTGACCGAAAACATAGGTAATCTCCATAGAAAAGTTCCAGGTCCCCACCTCTTTGAATATTAAATGGTTGGTCTCTAATCAAGTTCATATAGTATACTTCAACTTTCAGTCATGCGAAGTCACCATTCAACAAAGAACTCCCAGACACATTTGCGTTGACATTTTATTATTTTTAGATTATAGAAAATGTATACCCTTTTCGAAATTATTGAATGCCAGAATCTTCTTTCTTTGGTGTTCACGTCCACTTCCCTGAAATACAAACAGCTTAATAAATCTCGAGCAGGTATATGAAAGATTTCATATGACGAGAAACATTCATTTGGAGATAAGGTTTTATCAATATTCAAACTATAATGTATAATTCAAGTGACTGATGGAAACAAATTTTAACATTCATTCAGAGACATCAAGAATCAGGTTGAATACAAAACGTGGTACGAGCATAGATTTATATAAATAGATCTACATTCTTAGCATTCATTTCAAGCAAGAAAAACCCCACCAATTAACATTGATATAGACAATGGAATGTAACCGTAAACAATTGTACTTACGTTAACATAATTCACAGCCCAGGGTTTATTTGGTGTGTTCCTCAATGATTCAACATTCTTGATTTTATCTCCTGGAATGGTCGTGTAACATTTTCCCCCTTGCTGCAACGAAAACATATTAAAAAAGTCAAAACTAAAACTATATTCAATAAGCATACATTTAGATCTGTAGTCTAAACAAAAAGATAACATACATTGTATAATTGCCTAAAATTTAGGAAAACTGTAAATCTAAAGTCCTCATGTATAAGGTCCGATCGGAAATAAACTCAGGCTACAGATATAAGTAACAAAATTATGAGTACCATCTTAAAAAAAACACCTAATGTAATTTGGTTTTACATATACACCGGTCTGACAAACCAGTGATTGTTATAGTGAGCCACGTCTCACAACCTCTGTCAGAGTACAATGACACATAATCATGTTAGTACAAACATGGTTTGTTGGGGACCTTTTCTAAACCGGAATCCAAACGGGAACATATATATTTGACAGGCATTGTAGCTAATTACGACTCACATCTTCATCGCAGCGCTGTTTATATAGATCTAGCTACAGTACGATTTCGTAGCTAGCACTGGAACTTACTCGTTCAGTTTTCGATCACCATTTTATTCTCTCTCATTGCCAAAACGTTTCAGAGAACCAAGTATCATATACTGACTACGTTTATTAACATAATACAGTTCAATATCGTTAAATATAATTCTGTAGTATGGTAGCCTACCTTGCAACGTACGGAGATCGAAAACCGAACGAATATGGTTGCTATCAATTCCATTGTATTTTTCATTGGTGCACATTGACTAGATCTACACCTATCTCACCTTAATAATCAACAAACGATGACAAAATCACTGACAATGTATGGTGATATTTAACTTTTGATTATCTACTAGCTTATCATCACCAGCGAGAACAATACCGCAAACACCCCGTTATAGCGCGCGACGAGACTTGTTTTACGTTTGCTCGTTTTCATTAGAAGGGAGTCGGACATAGATCTAGTTATCGGAAAATGATGAATTGATTCTTTTTTTTGGAAATATTAAAAATACACATGATAAGCGCCTTGCTCAAATAAACTTTATAGACAGCACCAACAACCAGATGATCCACATTTAGGCTACTTCAGTCAGTGCTAATTGGGCCTTTTCGGGAACAACAAGTATGTTTCTGTCTCTTCCCGAAAATACAATTTTTCATAACATCATTGAGCGCTTTAGACTAGGGCTATAACTAGCAGCCTACAGAGAGTCGATCTGAAAATACTTCCATTGTTTTGATTCCCTCTCTTCGCTGTATAAGAGAAATCTACTCAACCTTTCCCATGGCCTGAATGAGCCAAATTGTTTCACAAAAATCAAAGTCAGAATATAAGTACATGTAAACTTTCAGATTTCAGAAATAACACGGAAGAAATGGCGAAATCTATCAGTGGTCAGTAGGCGATGCATACGTTAGGCCTACAGACCTTATACGCTTATGATCGAAACCCGAACATAATATGACGACCACAAAACGCCGCCAGACTGAATTCTGGTCAAACATATACCTACTGCTTGCCCTTGGTAATTACCCTTGGTATCCATAACATAATAATATGGTAAAAAGTCATGGGCTTCCTTCACCTCTATATACATCACGTTCTGTTTATCAAATATTACTATC
This sequence comes from Haliotis rufescens, assembly GCF_023055435.1. Lineage (NCBI taxonomy): Eukaryota > Metazoa > Mollusca > Gastropoda > Lepetellida > Haliotidae > Haliotis > Haliotis rufescens. The sequence continues at coordinate 653,752 of NW_025964367.1, forward strand.
AACACTGACGCTCAGCTCAGTGAAAGTGACCGGCAAACTGCATTCTAAACCCCGCCACTTCTGAATAATACGATACATTTAAATCATTTGACTATCTGCATGTACAGAAACATATCAACAAGCGGAGACTGCTTTTGAAAAATAACTTACCTTATCCGAATTCACAGATCATCTGTCCAGTTCCCGTTGCTGCACAATCACTTGGTTGTAATATATCCAGAGTGAGTTTGAACTAAGATGGTTGGTGACAACAAATCTTCCGCGACAATGTGATGTCATTTTGACGTCACTTCACGAGGCAACAGGCTAAACTTTTCAGCGGTCTCTCACCCCGCAAAAAATGCGCGCCAATGTGTTTTTAACTGTAATTTTGCTTTAGTCAACATTTAGTAGACAGATAACTTCGTTCATAGATATATATGTTTAAAAAAAAACAAACTACGAGATGGTAGATCTACAAGTGGTTTCCTAAACATCATTTACAAAAAGTGTTGTAATGTCCAAAGCATAACGTTATCACAACGTTAATTTGCAACGTTGTTGTTTCGTTGTGGAATAACGTTACAATGTAACGTGATACTAACGTTGTAATAGAGATACGCAATTACGTTCAGGAAATTTTAGTATTAAGAGATGAAAATTCAAATGCCGAATATACAGAAAGGTAATGCATTACTGCCTTGGTATTCTGACAAATTCATGTTGATTTTGATAAAGCAGTTCTATTCCTTTATGACTATCAAGAAGCAAACTTTATAACGTTTCACCGACGTTTCAGAAACGTAGTTACAAAACGTTGTGCGATGTCCGATGCACAACGTTTTCACAACGTGAATGTGCAATGTTGTTATAACGTTGTGAAATAACGTTGCACGTTGACGTTATAATAACGTTGTGACAACGTTATTTCACGACGTTACCAATCCACAACCTTTCCACAATGTTGTGACAACGTCGTGTGTTAGCTGGGATACCCGTGCTCGTGGGTTTCACCGAAGTGGTAAACGTCTGAGACCTGCATCACTTCGGGCTTTCCTCCCACATTAAGCTGACACGCCGTGATATAACTGGAATACTGTTAAAAGCGGTGTTAAACCCAACTCACTCACTCACTCACTCACTCACTATAAATTTTCAGAACGGGTGGGGGCCCTTATTGGGTCGAAACGGTAATGGTACCTCTGATTTAAGTCTGAGAAATGAAAATTTGCACACTGGTCCTACTGGTCATGATCTCAAATGAGTTTGAAAACTGATGTGGTAAATGCAATTATTACAATGGATATATGCAGCCATTATTCTATTTTTAACCAATGAATCAGCTCATGGGCTGCATCCATGGAAAGAGGTGCTGGCAAGTTCGTTAACCAGCTAATATTCAGATGATACATCACATAACGCTCACTGAACACTGGCAGCTGCCTTGTAACCATTGCCTCAATTACAAACAATGATAGGGTTAGCTAAATGTTTATGTTTAATCTTTGTGTTAATGTAGTGGGCATTTGATCTCCTGTGGGTTCAATAAATATTTTTTCATTATACTGAGTAGGCCATAGTTCTGTAGTATGACTAGTTAGATATAATGTGTGGTGGAGGGTATCTTAATTGCCATAATTTAATATAACTGAGTTGTCAATCATAAGTCGATCCATCGTTTAGGGGTGTTGCCAATTTAGCGATCTTCAGTGGTTAATAATTATTTCAAACAGTGACCTGTGAAACTGTTCCATGCATAAAAAAATACTCATTGAATTATTATTTCTAAACTAGCGTTGTATTTCTGTTTTTGAATACCAACATGCAACAAGAATGACAGAGTTTAGTTGTGGTACAATACAATAATTGTTGCAGATTTAGATCTTCGTTAGATCTTTGAACTTAAACAGTCACTGAAATATTGATGTGAGGCATTGTTTTCTGAATCGACGGTAGTGCAGAGGATGAATCATATGTCATTGTTATTGCCATTTCAAGATAATCATGTACAGTAAAATCACACATGGCAATATTGTTACGTGTCGACTTCCAAATTAAAACAATATGTTAACCCAGAAATCTATGCTTAAAAGAATTCAGTGTGAACCGACAACAACAAAATGGTTTACAAGTAACAATTGTACTATCTAATAAACTGGGTTTACAAATCAATACAAATTACTGCAAAGTTATTTCGATGGCAGTACAAAATTTAATAGCAGTATAAAATACAAAAGCTGTGTTAATAGCGAAATAGTAAGTGATTATATTGACCTAGCAGTAACAGTGGTCAAGTTTCCAAAATAGGCCTAGGCTGGATATCCATGGTGAAAACAATGATCTTCACAAATCTGAGGGTCTTGATGTAATGTGAGATGATAGAGGCATGTACTTTCCCCACTTATGTAATCAAAGTACTGTCTAGAAATGATCTGTGAAGATCCAGGACAGAATAGGTCTTCAGCAACCCGTGCTTGCCATAAAAGGCGACTATGATTGTCATAAGAGGCGACTTACCTGATCGGGCGGTCAGGCTCGCTGAACTAGGTGATGCATGTCATCATATCCCAATTGAGTGGATCGATGCTCATGATATCAATGACTGGATTGTCTAGTCCAGACAGTCGATTATTTACAGACCTTGCCATATAGCTGATTATTGTTGAGTGCGGCTTTAAACAACAAACGAAAAAACAAACAAATTTCCATACTATGCAGGGTTGGTACAGGTTGGCTGTTCCAGAATACCCTTGACTCCAAACAGGAAAGATGTTTTATGTAGCATGGGCTGCCAAACATTTTTTTGAAATTATTTTGGACCAAAATATGTTATTGCCAAATATCTCAATTGCAGAATTGGATTGTTTTTACCAGAAATTGATCACTTCTCTCACAGTTCCAAGCATCAGAAAATGTCTAATTTTTATGCTGCTTTTAGCAATATTCCAGCAATATCATGGTTGGGGACCCCATAAATGGGCTTCCCAAATTGTACCCATTTGGGGAATCGAACCCAGGTCTTCGGTGTGACGAGTGAACGCTTTAACCACTAGGCTACCCGACCGCCCCTCTGAATACTGAACACATGATTACTTACTGACTGCAGCAAAAACAAACTGTTCTTCCTTTGACTCCCTTTTGACCTTTTTGTGTGCTTGCTCTTCAGATGGATGCCAGAAAGCCACCTGATCCTGCAGCTAGGATGGCTGAACATCTGAAGAAGGCCACTGATAGAGCAGACCTACCTTCAGATGGGCATATATCAGGAGTGGATGACCTCAAAGCTGATCCTGCTTCCACTAATACTCAACAGCTACCACAGACACAGACAGGACCTCAGGGGCCATATCAGCAAGGCTTTACAGGTCATCCTTACTCAGGTCAGCCGGGTCAAGGGCCTTGTCAAGGACCACCTCAGGACAGTGGACAACACCCCAGTGGACAACACCCCAGTGTAGAAGGACATGGACAGACGGGTCAACAGGTGCCCTCATATCCTTATCCAGGTCAGCAAGGACAGTGGCCTGGTCAAGGACAGCCTAACTATCCCCACCCTCAACAAGGAGGGCAGATTCCATACCCCCAAACACCTTATTATGACAGATTTGGTGTGTATCCACAACCTGGTGCAGAGTTTGACCCAACCTCGACTGGAACTTCCCAAGCAGATTTTCCAGCTAGAAGAGATATTTCACCAGGGCACCCCCCTGGCCTGCCGGATTACCCAGGACAGCAAGTTGGACACTTCTATTCTGCTTATTCTGGATGTCCTCAGTACCCATCAGAACCACCCCCTTCTTATGATGGACATCAGGAAATTGTGCTGAAACTAGAGCAGGGTAGGTAGTAGGGTTGGAACTGGAGCAGGGTAGGTAGTAGGGCTGGAGCAGGGTAGGTAGTAGGGCTGGAACTGGAGCAGGGCCGGTAGTAGGGCTGGAACTGGAGCAGGGTAGGTAGTAGGGCTGGAAGTAGAGCAGGGTAGGTAGTAGGGCTGGAGCAGTGTAGGTAGTAGGGCCGGAACTGAAGCAGGGTAGGTAGTAGGGCTGCAGCTGAAGCAGGGTAGGTTGTAGGGCTGGAACTGGAGCAGGGTAGGTATTAGGGCTGGAAGTAGAGCAGGGTAGGTAGTAGGGCTGGAGCAGGGTAGGTAGTAGGGCCGGAACTGAAGCAGGGTAGGTAGTAGGGCTGAAACTGGAGCTGGGTAGGTAGTAGGGCTGGAACTGGAGCAGGGTAGGTAGTAGGGCTGGAACTGAAGCAGGGTGGGTAGTAGGGCTGCAGCTGGAGCAGGGTAGGTAGTAGGGCACGAGCAGGGTAGGTAGTAGGGCTGGAACTGGAGCAGGGTAGGTAGTAGGGCTGGAACTGGAGCAGTGTAGGTAGTAGGGCTGGAACTGGAGCAGGGTAGGTAGTAGGGCTGGAGCAGGGTAGGTAGTAGGGCTGGAACTGGAGCAGGGCCGGTAGTAGGGCTGGAACTGGAGCAGGGTAGGTAGTAGGGCTGGAAGTAGAGCAGGGTAGGTAGTAGGGCTGGAGCAGGGTAGGTAGTAGGGCTGGAACTGGAGCAGGGTAGGTAGTAGGGCTGGAGCAGTGTAGGTAGTAGGGCCGGAACTGAAGCAGGGTAGGTAGTAGGGCTGCAGCTGAAGCAGGGTAGGTTGTAGGGCTGGAACTGGAGCAGGGTAGGTATTAGGGCTGGAAGTAGAGCAGGGTAGGTAGTAGGGCTGGAGCAGGGTAGGTAGTAGGGCCGGAACTGAAGCAGGGTAGGTAGTAGGGCTGAAACTGGAGCTGGGTAGGTAGTAGGGCTGGAACTGGAGCAGGGTAGGTAGTAGGGCTGGAACTGAAGCAGGGTGGGTAGTAGGGCTGCAGCTGGAGCAGGGTAGGTAGTAGGGCACGAGCAGGGTAGGTAGTAGGGCTGGAACTGGAGCAGGGTAGGTAGTAGGGCTGGAACTGGAGCAGTGTAGGTAGTAGGGCTGGAACTGGAGCAGGGTAGGTAGTAGGGCTGGAGCAGGGTAGGTTGTAGGGCTGCAACTGGAGCAGGGTAGGTAGTAGGGCTGAAACTGGAGCAGGGTAGGTAGTAGGGCTGGAACTGGAGCAGTGTAGGTAGTAGGGCTGGAACTGGAGCAGGGTAGTTAGTAGGGCTGGAGCAGGGTAGGTTGTAGGGCTGCAACTGGAGCAGGGTAGGTAGTAGGGCTGGAACTGGAGCAGTGTAGGTAGTAGGGCTGGAACTGGAGCAGGGTAGGTAGTAGGGCTGGAGCAGGGTAGGTTGTAGGGCTGAAACTGGAGCAGGGTAGGTAGTAGGGCTGGAGCAGGGTAGGTTGTAGGTATGCAACTGGAGCAGGGTAGGTAGTAGGGCTGGAACTGATGCAGTGTAGGTAGTAGGGCTGGAACTGGAGTAGTGTAGGTAGTAGGGCTTGAACTGGAGCAGGGTAGGTAGTAGGGCTGGAACTTGAGCAGGGTAGGTAGTAGGGCTGGAACTGGAGCAGGGTTGGTAGTAGGGCTGGAACTGGAGTAGTGTAGGTAGTAGGGCTTGAACTGGAGCAGGGTAGGTAGTAGGGCTGGAACTTGAGCAGGGTAGGTAGTAGGGCTGGAACTGGAGCAGGGTAGGTAGTAGGGCTGGAACTTGAGCAGGGTAGGTAGTAGGGCTGGAACTGGAGCAGGGTAGGTAGTAGGGCTGGAACTGGAGCAGGGTAGGTAGTAGGGCTGGAACTGGAGCAGGGTTGGTAGTAGGGCTGGAACTGGAGCAGTGTAGGTAGTAGGGCTGGAACTGGAGCAGTGTAGGTAGTAGGGCTGGAACTGGAGCAGGGTAGGTAGTAGGGCTGGAACTGGAGCTTGGTAGGTAGTAGGGCTGGAACTGGAGCAGGGTAGGTAGTAGGGCTGGAACTGGAGCAGGGAAGGTAGTAGGGCTGGAACTGGAGCCGGTTAGGTAATAGGGCTGGAACTGGAGCAGGGTATGTTGTAGGGCTGGATCTGGAGCAGGGTTGGTAGTAGGGCTGGAGCAGGGTAGGTAGTAGGTCTAGACTGTAGCAGGGTAGGTAATAGGGCTGGAACTGGAACAGGGTAGGTAGTAGGACTGCAACTGGAGCAGGGTAGGTTGTAGGGCTGGAACTGGAGCAGGGTAGGTAGTAGGGCTGAAACTGGAGCTTGGTAGGTAGTAGGGCTGGAACTGGAGCAGGGTAGGTAGTAGGGCTGGAACTGGAGCAGGGTAGGTAGTAGGGCTGGAACTGGAGCTTGGTAGGTAGTAGGGCTGGAACTGGAGCAGGGTAGGTAGTAGGGCTGGAGCAGGGTAGGTTGTAGGTATGCAACTGGAGCAGGGTAGGTAGTAGGGCTGGAGCAGGGTAGGTTGTAGGTATGCAACTGGAGCAGGGTAGGTAGTAGGGCTGGAACTGATGCAGTGTAGGTAGTAGGGCTGGAACTGGAGTAGTGTAGGTAGTAGGGCTTGAACTGGAGCAGGGTAGGTAGTAGGGCTGGTACTTGAGCAGGGTAGGTAGTAGGGCTGGAACTGGAGCAGGGTAGGTAGTAGGGCTGGAACTTGAGCAGGGTAGGTAGTAGGGCTGGAACTGGAGCAGGGTAGGTAGTAGGGCTGGAACTGGAGCAGGGTAGGTAGTAGGGCTGGAACTGGAGCAGGGTTGGTAGTAGGGCTGGAACTGGAGCAGTGTAGGTAGTAGGGCTGGAACTGGAGCAGTGTAGGTAGTAGGGCTGGAACTGGAGCAGGGTAGGTAGTAGGGCTGGAACTGGAGCTTGGTAGGTAGTAGGGCTGGAACTGGAGCAGGGTAGGTAGTAGGGCTGGAACTGGAGCAGGGTAGGTAGTAGGGCTGGAACTGGAGCCGGTTAGGTAATAGGGCTGGAACTGGAGCAGGGTATGTTGTAGGGCTGGATCTGGAGCAGGGTTGGTAGTAGGGCTGGAGCAGGGTAGGTAGTAGGTCTAGACTGTAGCAGGGTAGGTAATAGGGCTGGAACTGGAACAGGGTAGGTAGTAGGACTGCAACTGGAGCAGGGTAGGTTGTAGGGCTGGAACTGGAGCAGGGTAGGTAGTAGGGCTGAAACTGGAGCTTGGTAGGTAGTAGGGCTGGAACTGGAGCAGGGTAGGTAGTAGGGCTGGAACTGGAGCAGGGTAGGTAGTAGGGCTGGAACTGGAGCTTGGTAGGTAGTAGGGCTGGAACTGGAGCAGGGTAGGTAGTAGGGCTGGAGCAGGGTAGGTAGTAGGTCTAGACTGTAGCAGGGTAGGTAGTAGGTCTGGAGCAGGGTAGGTAGTAGGGCTGGAGCAGGGTAGGTAGTAGGTCTAGACTGTAGCAGGGTAGGTAATAGGGCTGGAACTGGAACAGGGTAGGTAGTAGGACTGCAACTGGAGCAGGGTAGGTTGTAGGGCTGGAACTGGAGCAGGGTAGGTAGTAGGGCTGAAACTGGAGCTTGGTAGGTAGTAGGGCTGGAACTGGAGCAGGGTAGGTAGTAGGGCTGGAACTGGAGCAGGGTAGGTAGTAGGGCTGGAACTGGAGCAGGGAAGGTAGTAGGGCTGGAACTGGAGCCGGTTAGGTAATAGGGCTGGAACTGGAGCAGGGTATGTTGTAGGGCTGGATCTGGAGCAGGGTTGGTAGTAGGGCTGGAGCAGGGTAGGTAGTAGGTCTAGACTGTAGCAGGGTAGGTAATAGGGCTGGAACTGGAACAGGGTAGGTAGTAGGACTGCAACTGGAGCAGGGTAGGTTGTAGGGCTGGAACTGGAGCAGGGTAGGTAGTAGGGCTGAAACTGGAGCTTGGTAGGTAGTAGGGCTGGAACTGGAGCAGGGTAGGTAGTAGGGCTGGAACTGGAGCAGGGTAGGTAGTAGGGCTGGAACTGGAGCTTGGTAGGTAGTAGGGCTGGAACTGGAGCAGGGTAGGTAGTAGGGCTGGAGCAGGGTAGGTTGTAGGTATGCAACTGGAGCAGGGTAGGTAGTAGGGCTGGAGCAGGGTAGGTTGTAGGTATGCAACTGGAGCAGGGTAGGTAGTAGGGCTGGAACTGATGCAGTGTAGGTAGTAGGGCTGGAACTGGAGTAGTGTAGGTAGTAGGGCTTGAACTGGAGCAGGGTAGGTAGTAGGGCTGGAACTTGAGCAGGGTAGGTAGTAGGGCTGGAACTGGAGCAGGGTAGGTAGTAGGGCTGGAACTTGAGCAGGGTAGGTAGTAGGGCTGGAACTGGAGCAGGGTAGGTAGTAGGGCTGGAACTGGAGCAGGGTAGGTAGTAGGGCTGGAACTGGAGCAGGGTTGGTAGTAGGGCTGGAACTGGAGCAGTGTAGGTAGTAGGGCTGGAACTGGAGCAGTGTAGGTAGTAGGGCTGGAACTGGAGCAGGGTAGGTAGTAGGGCTGGAACTGGAGCTTGGTAGGTAGTAGGGCTGGAACTGGAGCAGGGTAGGTAGTAGGGCTGGAACTGGAGCAGGGTAGGTAGTAGGGCTGGAACTGGAGCCGGTTAGGTAATAGGGCTGGAACTGGAGCAGGGTATGTTGTAGGGCTGGATCTGGAGCAGGGTTGGTAGTAGGGCTGGAGCAGGGTAGGTAGTAGGTCTAGACTGTAGCAGGGTAGGTAATAGGGCTGGAACTGGAACAGGGTAGGTAGTAGGACTGCAACTGGAGCAGGGTAGGTTGTAGGGCTGGAACTGGAGCAGGGTAGGTAGTAGGGCTGAAACTGGAGCTTGGTAGGTAGTAGGGCTGGAACTGGAGCAGGGTAGGTAGTAGGGCTGGAACTGGAGCAGGGTAGGTAGTAGGGCTGGAACTGGAGCTTGGTAGGTAGTAGGGCTGGAACTGGAGCAGGGTAGGTAGTAGGGCTGGAGCAGGGTAGGTAGTAGGTCTAGACTGTAGCAGGGTAGGTAGTAGGTCTGGAGCAGGGTAGGTAGTAGGGCTGGAACTGGAACAGGGTAGGTAGTAGGGCTGGAACTGGAACAGGGTAGGTAGTAGGGCTGGAACTGGAACAGGGTAGGTAGTAGGACTGCAACTGGAGCAGGGTAGGTAGTAGGACTGCAACTGGAGCAGGGTAGGTAGTAGGGCTGGAACTGGAGCAGGGTAGGTAGTAGGGCTGGAACTGGAGCAGGGTAGGTAGTAGGGCTGGAACTGGAGCAGGGTAGGTAGTAGGGCTGGAACTGGAGCAGGGTAGGTAGTAGGGCTGGAACTGGAGCAGGGTAGGTAGTAGGGCTGGAACTGGAGCAGGGTAGGTAGTAGGGCTGGAACTGGAGCAGGGTAGGTAGTAGGGCTGGAACAGGGTAGGTAGTAGGACTGGAACTGGAGCAGGGTAGGTAGTAGGGCTGGAACTGGAGCAGGGTAGGTAGTAGGGCTGGATCTGGAGCAGGGTAGGTAGTAGGGCTTGAACTGGAGCAGGGTAGGTAGTAGGTCTGGAGCAGGGTAGGTAGTAGGACTGGAGCAGGGTAGGTAGTAGGACTGGAACTGGAGCAGGGTAGGTAGTAGGGCTGGAACAGGGTAGGTAGTAGGTCTAGACTGTAGCAGGGTAGGTAATAGGGCTGGAACTGGAACAGGGTAGGTAGTAGGACTGCAACTGGAGCAGGGTAGGTTGTAGGGCTGGAACTGGAGCAGGGTAGGTAGTAGGGCTGGATCTGGAGCAGGGTAGGTAGTAGGTCTGGAGCAGGGTAGGTAGTAGGACTGGAGCAGGGTAGGTAGTAGGACTGGAACTGGAGCAGGGTAGGTAGTAGGGCTGGAGCAGGGTAGGTAGTAGGTCTAGACTGTAGCAGGGTAGGTAATAGGGCTGGAACTGGAACAGGGTAGGTAGTAGGACTGCAACTGGAGCAGGGTAGGTTGTAGGGCTGGAACTGGAGCAGGGTAGGTAGTAGGGCTGAAACTGGAGCAGGGTAGGTAGTAGGGCTGGAACTGGAGCAGGGTAGGTAGTAGGGCTGGAACAGGGTAGGTAGTAGGACTGGAACTGGAGCAGGGTAGGTAGTAGGGCTGGAACTGGAGCAGGGTAGGTAGTAGGTCTGGAACTGGAGCAGGGTAGGTAGTAGGGCTGGATCTGGAGCAGGGTAGGTAGTAGGTCTGGAGCAGGGTAGGTAGTAGGACTGGAGCAGGGTAGGTAGTAGGACTGGAACTGGAGCAGGGTAGGTAGTAGGGCTGGAACTGGAGCAGGGTAGGTAGTAGGTCTGGAACTGGAGCAGGGTAGGTAGTAGGGCTGGATCTGGAGCAGGGTAGGTAGTAGGTCTGGAGCAGGGTAGGTAGTAGGACTGGAGCAGGGTAGGTAGTAGGGCTGGAACTGGGGCAGTGTAGGTAGTAGGGCTGGAACTGGAGCAGGGTAGGTAGTAGGGCTGGATCTGGGGCAGGGTAGGTAGTAGGACTGGAGCAGGGTAGGTAGTAGGACTGGAACTGGAGCAGGGTAGGTAGTAGGGCTGGATCTGGAGCAGGGTAGGTAGTAGGGCTGGAACTGGGGCAGTGTAGGTAGTAGGGCTGGAACTGGGGCAGTGTAGGTAGTAGGGCTGGAGCAGGGTAGGTAGTAGGGCTGGAGCAGGGAAGGTAGTAGGGCTGGAACTGGGGCAGTGTAGGTAGTAGGGCTGGAACTGGGGCAGTGTAGGTAGTAGGGCTGGAACTGGGGCAGTGTAGGTAGTAGGGCTGGAGCAGGGTAGGTAGTAGGACTGGAACTGGAGCAGGGTAGGTAGTAGGGCTGGAACTGGAGCAGGGTTGGTAGTAGGGCTGGAACTGGAGCAGGGTAGGTAGTAGGGCTGGAACTGGAGCAGGGTAGTTAGTAGGGCTGGAACTGGAGCAGGGTAGGTAGTAGGGCTGGAACTGGAGCAGGGTAGGTAGTAGGGCTGGAGCAGGGTAGGTAGTAGGACTGGAACTGGAGCAGGGTTGGTAGTAGGGCTGGAACTGGAGCAGGGTAGGTAGTAGGGCTGGAACTGGAGCAGGGTAGTTAGTAGGGCTGGAACTGGAGCAGGGTAGGTAGTAGGGCTGGAACTGGAGCAGGGTAGGTAGTAGGGCTGGAGCAGGGTAGGTAGTAGGACTGGAACTGGAGCAGGGTAGGTAGTAGGACTGCAACTGGAGCAGGGTAGGTAGTAGGGCTGGAGCAGGGTAGGTAGTAGGGCTGGAACTGGAGCAGGGTAGGTAGTAGGGCTGGAACTGGAGCAGGGTAGGTAGTAGGGCTGGAACTGGAGCAGGGTAGGTAGTAGGGCTTGAACCAGAGCAGGGTAGGTAGTAGGACTGCAACTGGAGCAGGGTAGGTTGTAGGACTGCAACTGGAGCAGGGTAGGTTGTAGGGCTGGAACTGGAGCAGGGTAGGTAGTAGGGCTGAAACTGGAGGAAACACCTGGAAAAGCAAGGAAGGCAGATCAGGGTATGTCAACTGAAGGCTCTGACACAACAGGTAGAATCTATAGTCATCTGTGTGGGGATTCCAGGGTAGATGATTGAAGGTTGTAGAATATTACATTCTGTATTCAGTGTAATTGAGAATAATGCTGGTATGTAGTGCTGGTCCTATTGGCATGCTAGGTTTATCTGATATTTCTCTTCTGACATGTCTGATGAGACATAAAGTTCCTGTTAGTCATTGAAGTGTCATAATTATAGAGGCTAAACTTCATCCTTCATTATGTGATCTCTAATCAATTATTATAACTAACTAAGACTCATTCCATACTATTGCCACATTGTGAATTCCATTAGAAATACACTATGGAGGCTGCTTGGTGTTTGATCAAATTTGACCTCAAGTTACCATGATTGGCATAATTGGTTTTTTTCAACCACACGCTTATGACAGTTGTTGGTGACTTCATACCTTACCTGTGAAGATCCGGGGTAGAATAGGTCTTCAGCAACCCATGCTTGCTGTAAAAGGCGACTATGCTTGTTGTAAGAGGCGACTAACAGGATCGGGTGGTCAGGCTCGCTGACTATGTTGATGCATGTCATGGATCTCAGTTGCGTGGATCGATGCTCATGATGTCAATCACTGGATTGTCTGGTTCAGACTCTATTATTTTAAAGAATGCCATCATATAGCTGTAATATTGCTGAGTGCGGCATTAAACAACAAACCAACCAACATACCTTATGAACCTACTATATAACTCCATCGATTTGTTTGTAAACAGAAAATCAGAAATACTGGGATACACAATAACTTGAAAATCTGTGATTAGCATTTGAAGATTTAAGATGCATGAATATTCGTCTTAATTGTGAAGACTTTTGAGTGACCTCAGTATGAAGTCCATGTCACTTGATCTCACATAGGAAACATGACTCAAGTTTTGAGAGGTTTTCATTTAATTCATAAAAAGTCAAAAACATTTTCCAATCACTGAAGATGAAGATTGAAAGTAGATAACTAAACACACCTGTCATATCTCATGGTTATGTCAAATGTCAAGATCACTTTGAAGGTCATTCACAATTGACTTGTAAATTGTTTCACTCAGAAAATATTGTCATAAAAATGCACTTGGAAATATTTTAACTATATATATTGCCAAAGATTAAAGGTCAAGGTCGTGGCCCTGCTTTCAACAACATAAGAGATCAAAGATGAATATAGATTATAAGTTGTAGCAGGATCACAAGGGGTACATGGGGTTTTATGTGTCCCGCGTTAGAGTTTGTACCACGAGCCGGAGAACAGCTGCTCGATAAAGCTGAGGTTAGCTTGCGCTATGTCACTTGACATCCATTGGCTCGGAAAAAGCATGCAGCTTTTCGATTTGAAGTGGGGTGTAAAGGTTTTATTCTGTCTCTCAGAAATACACATGCAGCCTGTAGTGCTCGTGGTGGGGTATAAGAGATTTATTCCCCTGCTGAGAAATTCATTACCCTCCAAGGCACTTTACACAGTATTTTATCATGATCATGTGGACCAATCAGATCTCATCATTCTGACGTGGAGGTTTGATAAAGATATTTGTAAGGTCGTGAGGCTATTCTAAACCATATTGTGCTACACAAGTGCCTTTGTATATTTCCAGAAATCACTCCATGTTACAAAATTGAAGTGAAAGGACTACCTGCCTCCCTCAGCAATGACAGCATCAGTCTGTACTTCGAGAACCGCCGCAGATCGGGAGGGGGGCCTGTTGTCAATGTGATTAACAGAGAAGATGGAACAGCCGTGGTGGAGTTTGCACGTCCAGATGGTAGGGTATAGATACAAGGGACTGGCATGTACCCCATGTAGGCCTTGGTTTCAGCAGTACGAGAACAGGACAGAGCAGTAAACCTAACTTGTCTTGTTTCATGCTTATTGGGACAAATGTACTAAACAATAAAAGTTAGGGATCGTGAGGATTCTTGAGGATATTTTTATGAAATTATGTGCTCAGTTTTCTCAAAAAAAGGTATTCATGATCCTTAACTGTTTTTGTTCAGTTTAATTATATGATTCTTGATGTTTTATATTCTGTAGATATGTGACCCAAACAAAACACACATGTGTTTGTATACTTGATGCAGACATCATAGATAATCGATCTGTTTCAGAATGTAGAATGATAACTGTTCAATATTTCCTCATTTAATGCATACAGATTTGCTGCAACTCTTTTGGAAACTTTTATCAGCATCTGGGATGCTACAATAAATGAGCCCTTTTTTTATTGTGACTTTTGTGAGGAGAGAACAGAAAAAGAGTCCGTTTGAGGATATTTAAGTCCCTGTTACACATGTGTCTGCTAGCCATCAACCAAGAAAATGACAAAACAGACGCAAATTATAAATGCAAATTAGTAATGGTTTAATATTGATGTGTGATTTGTAGCTGTGGAGAGAGTGTTGAAGGAGACGCACACAATATCAGGCACCTGTATTCAAGTGAGTCGATTCACACCAGTGATGCTTCAGTCTGAGGTCTCCACAACATGTGATACTGCTGCTTTAACACCAGACACTGTCAGGGTCTCAGGATGTGCAGGCATATCTGATCATGTCCTAGAGATGTATTTTGAAAGAAGGGAGAAGAGTGGAGGAGGAGAAGTGAAATATGTTAAAAGAAGAGAGGAGAATGTGGCACTTGTCACATTTAAAGACCCAGGAGGTAAACTGTATTGGTATGACACCTTGTGTCTTGTGTCACTGGGTCTGGAGGAGTTGACCACTAACTGTTTCTTTTAAAGAATAATGACTTTTCCATTTTGACATATGTGATAATGTCCATTGGTGTTGCATAATTATATGACTGTAAGATTATTTAAAGTGACATTACCACACACATAATGTCTATCCATAAGATAGCAACCATGAGAAACAGACGGCATCCACTTTTGTTTTTCATGCCACTCATTAACAAGGAGGGGACATTTTTACTGTAACAACTTGTCTTTGTCATGTTTATTTGAAGATGCCAAGAGAGTGTTAGAGAAGGGATCTCACAAGATTCAAGGGATGGATGTTAAAGTCACCCTGTACAAACCCAAGCCACCAACACCACCCCCTGAAGAAGAAGTTCCTCTTGTCTTACCAGACACGATCATAGTGATAGGCTGTAGAGGAATCTTGGATGATGTCCTGGAGATGTACTTTGAGAGCAAGAAGAAGAGTGGAGGAGGAGACGTGAAATCCATGGAGAGAAGAGAGGAGGATGTGGTCCTTGTTACATTTGAGGACCCTGAATGTAAGTTCACACCATGCAACAATTCTTGGGTCTGAGGATCCGGAACAGAAATAGAGGTTATCACGCGAGTGTGTTTGGGGATGGTAAATATCCTGCATTAGGAATAAACATTGTATTTAGCGAGCCTTGGCGAGCTAAATACATAGTGTTTATTCCTAATACAGGATATTTACCATCCCCAAACACACAAGCGTGATAACCTCTTTATCATATAATGTCATTCTTTAATTCTGTGCTTCAAAATCGCTTTTCCTCACTCACATACATAACCGAAACATTGCGAGTTTTTCTGGAATGCACGCATTAATATTTATTACGTCACAGGGTAAGTGATGTGTCAGTCGGACAGTGACAGTAGCCAATATAGTTCCAACTGAAATCTGTTTCTTATACAGTGGCGAAGCAACATATACGCAAAACAACAATTGTTTTTAATTGCCTTTCGCGGCAATCCATCTGTCTGTCCGCTAGAGTAACTGCCCTTTGTCAAAGGGAAGCTACTCTAACCCTAGTCTATGAGACGTCACGGTTCACACCATGCAACAACTCTTGGGTCTGAGGATCCAGAACAGCAACAACATTTATTGGCTTATTAACTGATGTTTTTACTCTTAAACAAATTAAATCCTTTCATGAAACAAACCGACAGTTTACCCAAATACATAGAACTCATTGCAAATCAACACCTGCCATCATGCCTCATTAAGATCGACCAGGCCAAATTTGGAAGCAGCCTAGACATTTGTTTGTTTTTTGACAGATGTTTTTACTTCTGGATAAGATCAAGACTGAAATTAAATCCTTGTCATGAAACACCCTCTCAATACCCCCAAATGTAAAGAACTCATTGGAAATCAACACCATTCGTCAGCCATACCAAGGTTGGAAGTAAAGCCTGCCTCCACACATGTGGTTGACAGTCTGGAGTGTGGAGTGAGGCTATATTAGTAAAGCCTACCTCCACACACGTGGTTGACAGTCTTGAGTGTGGAGTGGGGCTATATTAGTAAAGCCTACCTCCACACATGTGGTTGACAGTCTGGAGCGTGGAGTGAGGCTATATTAGTAAAGCCTGCCTCCACACACATGGTTGACAGTCTGGAGTGTGGAGTGAGGCTATATTAGTAAAGCCTGCCTCCACACACGTGGTTGACAGTCTGGAGTGTGGAGTGGGGCTATATTAGTAAAGCCTGCCTCCACACATGTGGTTGACTGTCTGGAGTGTAGAGCGGGGCTATATTAGTAAAGCCTGCCTCCACACACGTGGTTGACAGTCTGGAGTGTGGAGTGAAGCTATATTAGTAAAGCCTGCCTCCACACATGTGGTTGACTGTCTGGAGTGTAGAGTGGGGCTATATTAGTAAAGCCTGCCTCCACACACGTGGTTGACAGTCTGGAGTGTGGAGTGAGGCTATATTAGTAAAGCCTGCCTCCACACACATGGTTGACAGTCTGGAGTGTGGAGTGAGGCTATATTAGTAAAGCCTACCTCCACACATGTGGTTGACAGTCTGGAGCGTGGAGTGAGGCTATATTAGTAAAGCCTGCCTCCACACACATGGTTGACAGTCTGGAGTGTGGAGTGAGGCTATATTAGTAAAGCCTGCCTCCACACACATGTGGTTGACAGTCTGGAGTGTGGAGTGGGGCTATATTAGTAAAGCCTGCCTCCATACACATGGTTGACAGTCTGGAGCGTGGAGTGAGGCTATATTAGTAAAGCCTGCCTCCACACACATGGTTGACAGTCTGGAGTGTGGAGTGAGGCTATATTAGTAAAGCCTACCTCCACACACATGTGGTTGACAGTCTGGAGTGTGGAGTGGGGCTATATTAGTAAAGCCTGCCTCCACACATGTGGTTGACTGTCTGGAGTGTGGAGTGGGGCTATATTAGTAAAGCCTGCCTCCACACACGTGGTTGACAGTCTGGAGTGTGGAGTGAAGCTATATTAGTAAAGCCTGCCTCCACACATGTGGTTGACTGTCTGGAGTGTAGAGTGGGGCTATATTAGTAAAGCCTGCCTCCACACACGTGGTTGACAGTCTGGAGTGTGGAGTGAGGCTATATTAGTAAAGCCTGCCTCCACACACATGGTTGACAGTCTGGAGTGTGGAGTGAGGCTATATTAGTAAAGCCTACCTCCACACATGTGGTTGACAGTCTGGAGCGTGGAGTGAGGCTATATTAGTAAAGCCTGCCTCCACACACATGGTTGACAGTCTGGAGTGTGGAGTGAGGCTATATTAGTAAAGCCTGCCTCCACACACATGTGGTTGACAGTCTGGAGTGTGGAGTGGGGCTATATTAGTAAAGCCTGCCTCCATACACATGGTTGACTGTCTGGAGTGTGGAGTGAGACTATATTAGTAAAGCCTGCCTCCACACATGTGGTTGACTGTCTGGAGTGTAGAGTGGGGCTATATTAGTAAAGCCTGCCTCCACACACGTGGTTGACAGTCTGGAGTGTGGAGTGAGGCTATATTAGTAAAGCCTACCTCCACACACTTGGTTGACAGTCTGGAGCAGGGGTCCGGAAACCGTCATATGCGCCGGACATGTCCGATTGGGAATCTCAAATGTCCGTTTTAAAATATTGCTTACCGGACATTTTAAAAAGTATTGTCCGGACATTCTTAAATTTTGACCGGACATGATCAACAGTTAGGACTGAGCAGTTTCTGTCTGCAGTTGCAACACAATGAAGATTAACTACACTGACAAGCTTTGTTTGTTTTGATTGCTGTAAATACATCGTACCTACATGATAGTCCAATCGGTCAATCACTGTAATAGGCAATAAACTGAGTTGACACTGATTAATTGAGGATTAATTACTGAGAAAATCTTGTTAATTTGAGTGAAAGGTGTTTACAACTGTACATTAATACCTTGCATCATCGATGTACCTCATTATCCTCACACTGCTACGATACGTAACCTCAAACAAGAAGAGAAAGCGTGACGACAGCCAGTCGACCGATGCAGATCAGTCGAGCGGATCTGCAAAACCCTCAAAGTCTGGACGATCATTTTGTAAGTCGTGGCTAACGGCTTTCACTTGGTTGACATACAATGAGGATTTGCAGATTTTATTTTTTTCAGTAGCTAGTCGTATATTGAATCTTGATTGACCGCCATTTTGCTTTCTCGGACGATCGATATCCAATTTTTTTATGGTCAATAATTAAGTACAGATGAAAAAAGTATTCAAATAACTATTGCTATCAACGATATTTTAGTATTTGTGATTAAATTATCTGTCTTGTTTTTAAAAAAATCTTAAGTTTAAAAAAACACTTTTCCCGTGAGGTCACGTGATAACCAAATGTGGGATAATAGTCTCGATCCAAATGTTACAACGCGTACACTTGAGCAGACTCATGAATATAACTCATGAATATTAATTAGATCGTTCACTACGTTAATAGATCGTTATTATAACAGAAACAAACGTATGTTTTCCATGTAAATCTAAAATGATATTATTTGTTATTAATTGTCCGGTGAATTAAACAATTTAAATTGAAACAATTCATAATTCATCATATTATGAATACGTAAACTTGTAATGTGTGTGAAAAGTCGTACTAAAATACGCTATTTGAAGGGGGCGTGGCCTAAATGCAAATGTCCGATTGGGATTTTAAATTTTCCGGACCCCTGGTCTGGAGTGTGGAGTGAGGCTATATTAGTAAAGCCTACCTCCACACACGTGGTTGACAGTCTGGAGTGTGGTGTGAGGCTATATTAGTAAAGCCTGCCTCCACACACATGGTTGACAGTCTGGAGTGTGGAGTGAGGCTATATTAGTAAAGCCTACCTCCACACATGTGGTTGACAGTCTGGAGCGTGGAGTGAGGCTATATTAGTAAAGCCTGCCTCCACACACATGGTTGACAGTCTGGAGTGTGGAGTGAGGCTATATTAGTAAAGCCTGCCTCCACACACATGTGGTTGACAGTCTGGAGTGTGGAGTGGGGCTATATTAGTAAAGCCTGCCTCCATACACATGGTTGACAGTCTGGAGCGTGGAGTGAGGCTATATTAGTAAAGCCTGCCTCCACACACATGGTTGACAGTCTGGAGTGTGGAGTGAGGCTATATTAGTAAAGCCTACCTCCACACACATGTGGTTGACAGTCTGGAGTGTGGAGTGGGGCTATATTAGTAAAGCCTGCCTCCACACATGTGGTTGACTGTCTGGAGTGTGGAGTGGGGCTATATTAGTAAAGCCTGCCTCCACACACGTGGTTGACAGTCTGGAGTGTGGAGTGAAGCTATATTAGTAAAGCCTGCCTCCACACATGTGGTTGACTGTCTGGAGTGTAGAGTGGGGCTATATTAGTAAAGCCTGCCTCCACACACGTGGTTGACAGTCTGGAGTGTGGAGTGAGGCTATATTAGTAAAGCCTGCCTCCACACACATGGTTGACAGTCTGGAGTGTGGAGTGAGGCTATATTAGTAAAGCCTACCTCCACACATGTGGTTGACAGTCTGGAGCGTGGAGTGAGGCTATATTAGTAAAGCCTGCCTCCACACACATGGTTGACAGTCTGGAGTGTGGAGTGAGGCTATATTAGTAAAGCCTGCCTCCACACACATGTGGTTGACAGTCTGGAGTGTGGAGTGGGGCTATATTAGTAAAGCCTGCCTCCATACACATGGTTGACTGTCTGGAGTGTGGAGTGAGACTATATTAGTAAAGCCTGCCTCCACACATGTGGTTGACTGTCTGGAGTGTAGAGTGGGGCTATATTAGTAAAGCCTGCCTCCACACACGTGGTTGACAGTCTGGAGTGTGGAGTGAGGCTATATTAGTAAAGCCTACCTCCACACACTTGGTTGACAGTCTGGAGCAGGGGTCCGGAAACCGTCATATGCGCCGGACATGTCCGATTGGGAATCTCAAATGTCCGTTTTAAAATATTGCTTACCGGACATTTTAAAAAGTATTGTCCGGACATTCTTAAATTTTGACCGGACATGATCAACAGTTAGGACTGAGCAGTTTCTGTCTGCAGTTGCAACACAATGAAGATTAACTACACTGACAAGCTTTGTTTGTTTTGATTGCTGTAAATACATCGTACCTACATGATAGTCCAATCGGTCAATCACTGTAATAGGCAATAAACTCAGTTGACACTGATTAATTGAGGATTAATTACTGAGAAAATCTTGTTAATTTGAGTGAAAGGTGTTTACAACTGTACATTAATACCTTGCATCATCGATGTACCTCATTATCCTCACACTGCTACGATACGTAACCTCAAACAAGAAGAGAAAGCGTGACGACAGCCAGTCGACCGATGCAGATCAGTCGAGCGGATCTGCAAAACCCTCAAAGTCTGGACGATCATTTTGTAAGTCGTGGCTAATGGCTTTCACTTGGTTGACATACAATGAGGATTTGCAGATTTTATTTTTTTCAGTAGCTAGTCGTATATTGAATCTTGATTGACCGCCATTTTGCTTTCTCGGACGATCGATATCCAATTTTTTTATGGTCAATAATTAAGTACAGATGAAAAAAGTATTCAAATAACTATTGCTATCAACGATATTTTAGTATTTGTGATTAAATTATCTGTCTTGTTTTTAAAAAAATCTTAAGTTTAAAAAAACACTTTTCCCGTGAGGTCACGTGATAACCAAATATGGGATAATAGTCTCGATCCAAATGTTACAACGCGTACACTTGAGCAGACTCATGAATATAACTCATGAATATTAATTAGACCGTTCACTACGTTAATAGATCGTTATTATAACAGAAACAAACGTATGTTTTCCATGTAAATCTAAAATGATATTATTTGTTATTAATTGTCCGGTGAATTAAACAATTTAAATTGAAACAATTCATAATTCATCATATTATGAATACGTAAACTTGTAATGTGTGTGAAAAGTCGTACTAAAATACGCTATTTGAAGGGGGCGTGGCCTAAATGCAAATGTCCGATTGGGATTTTAAATTTTCCGGACCCCTGGTCTGGAGTGTGGAGTGAGGCTATATTAGTAAAGCCTACCTCCACACACGTGGTTGACAGTCTGGAGTGTGGTGTGAGGCTATATTAGTAAAGCCTGCCTCCACACACATTATGGACAGTCTGGAGTGTGGAGTGAGGCTATATTAATAAAGCCTGCCTCCACACACGTGGTTGACAGTCTGGAGTGTGGAGTGAGGCTATATTAGTAAAGCCTGCCTCCACACACATGTGGTTGACAGTCTGGAGTGTGGAGTGAGGCTATATTAGTAAAGCCTGCCTCCACACACACGTGGTTGACAGTCTGGAGTGTGGACTGAGGCTATATTAGTAAAGCCTACCTCCACACACTTGGTTGACAGTCTGGAGTGTGGAGTGAGACTATATTAGTAAAGCCTACCTCCACACACGTGGTTGACAGTCTGGAGTGTGGATTGGGGCTATATTAGCAACTCAATTGATTCACTGCAAATTCATTCTGCCATACTTTGGTGATATTTTCACACATACCTGATTACACTGATGTGATAAGCATCCCAATGCGTGCAATGTGAATTGGTCCTTTTATTTATATGTATTCATAGTTCACAAAATCCAACTTTCTAAGGGATACTAGATACCAGATTCCACCAGTCCCTCTGGTGTATACTGACTATGATGTATTAGAGGTAGGGTACTCGCAAGAATTATCTTTCAATAGTTATCATTGTGTATAATTTTCAAGAATACTACCTCTGTTACATCAGGAATTAATCCATCCCGCCTTTCTCCCAAATATCTGCATCTAGTTGATGAGGGTTATGGGTTGAAAGAAGTGAGGAGTTCCTCCCTTGCACATGCGCAGAGGCATTTCTTACTAGGGATAGGATTTCCCTCACAACTGTAACATAATTATGTTGGCAGTGAAGAGGACGTCTGTTGAAAATTTATTAAAATTTGTAGCGTGGTTCTCAGCATGAACAGGAAGTTCTAGCTATGATGTCATAGAGGTACTGGTCATTGACCAGTTATAGCAATTTTTTTCATGTTATTTCTGAAATATTCTGTGAACAAAGTTAACTGTGCAAAAAACTTTGGTTTGTGTGAAACTAGGAACAAATGCACATATTTCTGTCCATGGAATAAAAAATCAGAAGATTTCCGTTATAATGCGACGACAGGAAATCAAGACAGTAGAAATTGGTATTTCCCATCGACAAACTGTACTAGTTATCTCCATCATCTACCGTATATCGCTGTGTATAAGGCGACCCCCCTGTACATGCCTTCAAAATCAACCCAAAATCCTATACTCCGTGTATAAGGCGACCTGGAATGAAGCACATCACAAGTACTTACTTACTTACTTACTTTAGAGATTTAACGTGCGCTTTCCGACTGATGCGTATTTCGCACACGGGCCCGGCCAGGCCATTTAATGTGTTTCTGAAAGGGGCGAAAGTGGTCTGTGCAACCCAAGAGGGGGGTTTAGGGGTTGCTTATATAGAATTTGGGAATTTTGAGATTTGGAATAGATGCCAATGGGGTTGGGGAGGAGAACTAAGGGAGCTGGGTATGGTGGATGTTTGTTTGTTTATTTGATTTTGATTTGGTAGGTTATTGTGTTTTTAGATGCGTTTTATTAGTTTTTATTAAGAATACGCCTAAGGCCTTGAAGTTTTCTAGTTTATTTTGTGGGTTTAGTATTGCTTCTAGAGTGAGAGCCTTGTTTAGATTGAGGGTGGCTTGTAATGCGGTTCGATGTGTTAGGTAGTGTGTGCAGTGGATGAGTGCATGTTCTGGGGTTTCTGGTTGTTTGCAGTGTGGGCAGTTACCTGTAGTGTGTTTTTTAATTTTTTTTAGGTGGTTATTTAGGTTGGTGTGTCCTGTTTGGAGTTTAGTGATTACTCTGTCGATTTTTTTTTGATGGATGGAGAATTTTTGGTTTGGTTAGTGGTTTGCTGAGCACTTTTTTGATTTGGCTATTTGAGTTTAGATATAGGTTATGCCATTTTTTGGTGATTTTTTGCTTGTTTACACTTTTAATTTCTGATTTTGAGATGGGTAAGTTTAAGCTTATTTCTGGGATTTTGAGGGATAGTTTAGCTGCTTTATCGGCGTTTTCATTCCGGTATATTCCTACGTGGGCGGGTATCCACAAGAAGGTTATTTGTTTGCCTGCCTACATCACAAGTGCGCACACAAACCTTATATATGCAATAAAAATATGTTTAGCTTGCGTTGTTTTTTTTCTACAATGATAGGTCACGTGTGTAACTCCAGCACACGTCGCCATTTTGTGTATACACGGTACGACACCAAATTGGTGCCCGTAAAATAAAATTCATTTATGAAGTCATTACATATAAGAGACAATGGTGAGTAATTTAATCGCCAATTAACTATTTTGTAACTAACTAGGCTTATGTTTGCTTCACATTCAGCGTGTTTATTCCACAATCACATGTACACACCGTCTCCAACACTTGTTAATACAACTGTAAAAACAGCGGGAATTGATTTCAGCTTCACCGGTTATCACATGTTAGGTCACAAGTGCAATATGCAAATGCTTACCGGTACTTCCGGCTCTCTACTCACGGATGTTGATTGTTTTACCGTGTCAGGTGGTTTGACAATCTGCATCGAGGCGAGGGTCATTTCAACTTTATTTGCAGAAATTATTAAACTTTATTCAAGGAAAATGTTTATGTATGGAAAAAGGTATTGGAACAGTTATTTAGGACGAAATGCGAAGTGATAACTGGTCGCTAGCTAGTAGTATTCTTAGAATTATATACAATGAAAACTATTGTTAGAGTATGGAATGCTGCAAAAATCAATCTAAAGAAGCACTAGGGTACTTATTGTAAAGATATGTGTGTCTCCTTTACTTGAAGATGTCAAGAGAGTGTTAGAGAAGGGATCTCACAAGATTCAAGGGATGGATGTTGAAGTCACCCTGTACAAACCCAGGCCACCAACTCCACCACCTGTTGTCTCACCAGACACGATTATAGTGACAGGATGTGGAGGAATCTCGGATGTATTCCTGGAGATGTACTTTGAGAGCAGGAAGAAGAGTGGAGGAGGAGACGTGAAATCCATGGAGAGAACAGAAGAGGATGTGGTCCTTGTTACATTTGAGGACCCTGAAGGTAAGTTCACACCATGCAACAATTCTTGGGTCTGAGGATCCAGAACAGCCACAACATTTATTAGCTTATTAACTGATGTTTTTACTCTTAAACAAATTAAATCCTTTTCATGAAACAAAACCGACAGTATTCCCAAATACATAGAACTCATTGCAAATCAACACCTGCCATCATGCCTCATTGAGATCGACCAGGCCAAAGTTGGAAGCAGAAACTGTCTTTCCTTGCTCAACACACATGGTTGATAGTGTTATCAACTTAAAGTTTTTACTGCGCATTCAGCCCAATGCACTTTGTGATCATTTGTGAAATATGGATTACGAAATGAGTCCCCTTTAGATACCATTATTTTACCTTGCCTTTACCTGACTAATATCCATACTAATTGCTTATCTCATTTCATTTTGAAAAGCGTAGTGGAAACTTCTGTGCTGTGTTCCCCAAGAGCAGAAAAACATCTTGTCCGAACGCACCCCACAGCCGGAAGCACTTGACCAAGCCATTCCTCTCGTCACTCTCTCTATTTCGTGCCTGGGTGGTTTGGGCTAAATTTCTGTGCTCTCTTAATCCAAGCCATCCTATCAAAATTATTAGGTTTTTTAAATTCTTTTGCTTGGATTACATTCTTCAAACTTTTCTTCATCATACTAGAACTTTATTTTGCTACTTTGGCTTAAACTTTTCTACGTTTTGGGTTTAAAGTTTGCCTTATTTGTATGTTAAGATTTTATGATATCTGGTGCTTGCGTGTTTCAATTAGAAGATAAATACTATGTGTGTGTCTATTTCCGGGATTTTATTGAGTATTTGCATCTTGGAAATTCATCTCGAGACCCGAAAGCGTTCATACGAACCCTGAATCAACGAAAGTCCCCTCGTAAAATCCCGCGCACTGTTGACAGTCAACACGCCATTTTGTAAAATTCGGTCACCGGTAATGATGTCAAACTTCAACATATTTGTTGTACATATTTGGTAATTTCTCTGAGGTGAAGGTCCTTGAATGAAAGTACACACGATCATTGTTAACTGCTTTTTACTGTTTCATGATGTAGATCTTGCATATCTTTTGTACATTTTTTTCACACAATTAATTTCACTTTGGATATTAATCAATGTTCAATATGATATCATATGTAGATATAGGCCACAACATATATGAACGTTTGATAATCTCCTGTTTGTTTGAACAATGTTCACATATGAAGTTGATAAGTTTATAGTGTCCTATACGATATTTCTTAAATTTGAACAAGTGTACATGTGACAGGTACATTTACATTTCATCTTGTATGTATTTCTAGGGAGTGTAATAGTCAATATTATAAGTGAATATAAATACTGTCCATGAATAGCCATTTCATTTTATTTTATAACTAAAACTGACGATATAACTTAACCAAAATCGATATTTTTTTTCGTTAAATTATATGCACACATTTCTTGGAGAATTGGCTTGGTCTTGCATTTTTTTATGCCGTTTGATATACAGAACAGTGATATCTCAGGATTCGCCAGGAGCGCGTTAGTCGCTATGGTGATTGTGATTTTGGTAATTATTTCATTGTAATTTTTTTTAATTAAAAATTTTAAACCCCAATAATTCCCATGAATAGAGAAAATCAAAATATTTGTTATGAATTTTGTATTTCAATTTGCGTCCATTGTTAATTAGTATGCAAAAAATGCTGAGTAATTATGTATTCCTACACAGTGATTCGGTCGCTTGCTTCAGGGAATTCAAATCATATTTTCACCCTCTGACATTTGGTCATGTGACCCAAATTAGCCAATCACTACACAGAACACTCTTTCTATAGGTTTACAATTTGTAATCAACACCCCATCAGTTCCAGATGCATCCCTTAACCATGTACTACTGAGACCCGTTGTAGTTTCTGCTTCTCCCTGGGTGAAGAAGACTTTGCAGCGTACTTGTATGTAGTACAGAGGGAGAAGCCGGACCATAAAAGATGTGATTCTTCTCGGTCACTCTCCTCAGTAGAAGGGGCTACCATTATCACACCTAATAAGAAAAATAAGTAAGGTCACGATTTCTTCCTTGATCCTTGGACGAATACTACAACTTATTATCAGGCTTGAAGAGTAAAACCTACAGAATCAAGGACAAGAAGCTCGCACAATTCTGGGATTGACCATGTCTCGATCTATTAATGAAGTGATGATGTTTCCCCTCAAGAACTCAGAATCCGACAGTGAACATATGCTATTGTCAGCTAAAGTCAGCCAGCAGAAGTTTCAGGAATCCATTTCCGAACAAATAAGTTCTGCTTCAGCCGGACTTACACTGTCACAAAGTCAAGGGTCGGTCTCCAACTTTAACTGGTCAGCCTTCTACACAAAGCCTCTCTGATGCCAAACTTGGGATTTCCCTACTATCTACAACGGTCAGATCTGAGGGGTCAACAATGATTCCAAGGACCAGATGATGATTAAATTTGTCCAGACTATGAACTCTATGTTTAAACAGTTTATTCAAGTGACCAATTTCAAGCGGTGGTTCTCCGGAATACAGAAGGCTATAAGGACAAGAAATCCTCTGGACAATGCATAAGCCTATCTTGGTCTCCAATGTGATTTTATTGCCAAGAATCAACTGCCAGGTCAGCCAGATGGACAGTTTCACATTTCACTTTTATCATCTATACTTGGCTCCAAAGATATGGAAGATTTATCAACATGTCCGGTCAGAGCCTTACGTATTCATTGACGAAGGACAAATTTCTTAGGTCAAAGGTTAAAGGGGCACTGATCTAACGCAATTCCCCGGGACTGGTTGTTGCCTTTGTTATTGTTTTTTCCCAGTGAGTACCCGGATGTATAGCAGAAATCTAGACTAGTTCGGGACCTCTGCTGCGCCATTCGTAAGCGCATTAGTCACTTTTATGGATACCGGTAGTAATAAGGGCGTATGGTCACATTGATCAACAAAATGAAATACAGTTTTCGAGATAATAAGGAAATGTAGGTATCTTTGTGGGTAGCATCGGTAATGGTGACGAAGTTTTGATAAGTCACTTGCTTGGTAATTTTGCGATTTTCGTTTACACTATTTTGACTTGCAACACAAAGTAAATATTTCACCTGAGCATTGCTTTTTTATAGTGTGCATATTATTTTACTGTCAAAATGTGTAACATATTTATTAAACGTCTAAACATTCAGTTATTTTACAAATTGACTGAAAAATATTTCCATCTCTTTTATTATGATAACGAATTCCAAACATTTTGATGTTTAATGTCATCACCAAGAGACTGAAAATGTTACGTTGAAAAGTACATTTCTATGTTGTTTGGCTTCTAATCCTACATAATAATCTGTTGTGATGTTTTGAGGCCCTTTTGATAGTCTTAATCAATCTGGGCAGATTTTTTAGTCAAAATGACTGAAATATTTACACATTTTATAAATTGCCTGAGAGAATCACATTTTACAAATTGACGGTAATATATACACGCTTACAAAGGAAAAGACCTGTCGCGCATTGAAGAATTTCCCAACCAAGACGTAGAGAAACAAGAACGAATTATAGGTTCAAATGAAGGAAAACAAAATGCAAATACCATAATTACAACCTACCAAATTTATGTGTATAAATTTTAGGCAGCTTCCTTGTTCGAGGAATGTATCCGTGAATATCCACATAAAGGAACAATATCCCACTCGTCTGCAGCTGTACAAAGAAACTTATTCGATGTCACGTGTCTCTGTAACAATCAAATATTTTAAAAGATATATATCGTTTCGGGATATTATAACCCGTGTTCGTTTCTCAACTGATCACTTGGATTGTTTCAGGTGTTTCACATAGGTGTCAAGTCTCAAGGGTCGGCTGAGAAAGCCCACGTGACAACTATTTTCATAACGTCCACGGTTCCTAAAAAATCCATTGAGTGATAGATAACAATCGGCACTTCACGCCATGACATGAGTGTATTCCTTTCAGTTTTAGTAAACCTAGACATGTAAACACTCACTTTTGACATATCCACTGTGCAAGATAACAGTGATTAATCAATCAACGTATTTTCTGTTAATCCTTTGAGGACTAGGAACGATCCGTTGATTTACAAAAAAAAGTAAATCAACTGATCATTCATCTCTTGCTGGGCTGCCACGTGCATATTACATAACACACATTTCACCTCACTTCAAACCTGGATTTAGATTGAATAATTACACCAGACACAATAATTGCCAAATGGGAACCTTTGTCAGGTAATCTAAGTGGTGCTACCACTAATTGTACCTGTAATAAATTCATTAACTGAGCATCAAGTGAATGACGACAAATACACAAGTGTAGGGTTATACGAGAAAACGTGGATGACAACAAGGGAGTAGTAATCGTATTATCGACCCAATCCGAAATCCGAAAATGCTTTCACTGCATGAATACTTTTTTTAGTATTAAACTATAACCATCTGGGGTATTTCCAAATGACGACATCCGATGAGCTCCGCCGTTCTTTTTGTCTGTTTGTTTAGGCTGAAGAAATTAATTAACATGCGCCCTTTGTCAAAATCTTTATAGATCACAGTTAACCAATCAGTGTTTATGCCAAAATGCGTAAAACAAATATTGCCTCCAGCCTCCAAGTTTATTTAACTGTCCTTGCAGACGGTAGCCCAGTCTCTGGTCACGCTCAGTTGCGTTGCGTATCATCCGGGTACTCACGGGGAAAAAAACAATAACAAAGGCAACAACCAGTCCGGGGAATTGCGTTAGATCAGTGCCCCTTTAAGGCAACTTTTTATCCCGTTCACAAGTAATGCTACAGCAGAAGTTTCTAGAACTTTTATCTCCTTCTGGATGAGAGCAGTCATCCTCCGAGCCTAAAGACATGCCAGTCTAGACCCTTCCTCGGCTTCCAATCTGCATGAGGTCGGAGCTATCGCTTCCACGTTAGTGCTTCTTGGCAGCTGCTCTGTCCCGACAACATTCATCTATTTTAACCATTAGTAGTTGCACAACAACGGACAATGCCTACTTGGAGATGAACCTACTACACTCACCCACGTTCACGCCGACTTTTTGACGTCAGGTTACTGTCCCAGTACCAATGACCGAGAGCCCATCTCCCCTGTTTTACTATGTTATTCAGAACATGAGTGTTAAACGATTGTGTCAAGATTGTGACAAGATTGTGACCTTTTCTTAACACGAGAATCATTCTAAGCAAGCTGGAATATAATTCTATGCGCACTTACAAAATCCACGAAATCTCTTGATTTACTTGTACTCTCACAAGTACAGAGGTGGCGCCCCAGTACAGATTGATGTCGAAGAGGATTAAGTAGAACCACGTTCCCATGGGGTTAAATGAACAGATCAAGACCTGAATCACGCATCTGGAGGATCCCACCACAACCATGAGATTCAAACCATTAGTATCAGTCAGGATAAGGTCAAATATGTATTTTATAGGGTGAAAATATCATTTATACTTCGCTATGACTGACTCATTCGCTATATATAATAGTGACCATGCAGCCATCCCCACAAAATGAGAGAGTGATGAGGGTACCAGCTTGGTCATGTGCTTATGGGTTGGCTGCGCAGCATTCGGACAAAAACAAATTCTGTTTTGGGGAACACAGCACAGGAGTTTTCACAACCTTTTTCGTAATGAGAAGAGATAAGCAATTAGTATGAGTCGGGATAAGCATAAATATTTTTCCCTTAAATAAATACTTGGTTACAAGTATATTTCAAAACAAAAGAACTGTCACTCATCCTCCATCTATTTTAGAGCACAGACAGTTTCTTGAGCTCCATGATAATCATACCCTTGTATGCAGCGATATACGTCAATATGTGGTATAACAATCAGTTCGCGCAAACAACACTTTTTCACTTTCCACTCAAACCAATGGCCCAAGCATCTGTGTTAACCTTGAGGTCATTCCAGTTGGAGCGGCACTGTTGTTTAAAGTGTATTTGTCTATGTAAAGATTATCAATTGCATCTCATGTACATGATGTAATGAACGCTCTTTGTGTCTGTCCATAAGTGTAGACCATTGAGCCTCTAGTAAAAATTCAACACAGGTTCAATTTATAGGCATTTTGTTTAGCGCCATTATTCAGATAGTAATTCCTGTTGACAATCAACGCATCTTTGTGACACCTGTTGACATGATGATGCAGCAAAAGATCCAAAATCTAGCTAAAGAAGCACTTGGGTACTTATCCATTGTGAAGATCTGTGTGTCTGCTTTGTTTCAAGATGTCAAGAGAGTGTTAGAGAAGGGATCTCACAAAATAGAAAGAAAGGATGTTGACGTCTCCCGGTACAAACCCAGGCCACCAACGCCACCACCTGTTGTCTCACCAGACACAATAGTAGTGACAGGATGCAAAGATATGTCTGATGAATTCCTGGAGATGTACTTTGAGAGCGAGAAGAAGAGTGGAGGAGGAGATGTGAAATCCATTGAGAGAATAGATGAGGATGTGGTCCTTGTCACATTTGAGGACCCTGACGGTTGGTATGATCGATCTATTTTAGCTCAACTTGACATGATAAACATGAATTTGTATTATGGGTGTGAGTTCACCTACATGAGCTCTCATCTGTTAAGAGATACAGCTCTGATCGAGAGGGGTGGTTCATTCGACAATGTACAGCACTATCTGTAGTTTCTTAGAAGATAAGGGGCGTCCGAGTAACCTAGTGGTTAAAGCGTTCGTTCATCACGCTGAAGACCCGGGTTGGATTCCTGACAAGGGTACAATGTGTGAAGCCCATTTCTGGTGTCCCCTGCCATGATATTGCTGGAATATTGCTAAAAGTGGCGTAAAACCATACTCACTCACTCTTAGAAGATAGGTGTTACCTTTAATTTCTCTGCCAACCATGAAAGAATTCCATTCAAGCTGTTCCATGTGTCCAATCCTCCTTTGTCATGAAGTTAGGATTTATTTTGAAAATGTCTTGTGGCAACAGATCTAAAACCATTGTCACTATGGTGCAAAAATCAACCTTCATCATTATTCTACAAAATGGCAAACAATTTAGGAACCCTTTATCCCTGCAACCTTATCCCGGACCAAGTTAACGCTCGCAGTGATTACAGCCTGAGAAACTCCACTGACAAAGGTAATATGGTGTCCCTTGTATGGTTTTTTTCAGATGTGGAAGCTGTGCTTCAGAGGAGTCACCAGATACAAGGAGACTCTCTCCAGGTTTCCCAGTACACTCCTCCCTCACGATCAGCTCGCCACCGGAAACTGGCAGCAACTGAAGAACTGTACCTTTCTGCAGGTTTGTAATTGGACAATATTTTGAAAATTATATATATGCTCACTGAATTATGTTGAAGTCGGGATCATTGTGGAGAAGTTATACGATGTAATAATTTACAGCTACAAATATTCAAATATCAATCATGTCAAAATAATAATCATTGGGGGCTCATCGTCTCGTCTTGATTTCCATGGAAACAATTTGTACTTTGTCTCATAAGGGGGTTGATTTTGTTTCTGAAGCACAACCCAAAACCGTTCCATGACTATTAACAAAAGTTGGCAGATATAGCAAACAGATCCTGAAGGTGTGCCTTTTGCTCTTTGAGTATTTTTTGCATTTATTTTTTCTTGATTTCCATGGAAACAATTTGGACTTAGTCTCAAAAGGAATTCGTTTCCAGAGCACAACTCGAAATTAAAGCAATGTTTTGCAGATATAGCAAACAGATCCTGATGTGGTGGCTTTTGCTATTTTCATTTTTAGTATTCTCGATTTCCATTTCCAAACAATTAGGACTTTGTCTCAAAAAGGGGTGGTGGATTTTGTTTCCAGAGCACAACTTGAAAACCGTGAAAGAATTTTCATCCAAACCTTGTACATGTATTAACCAGGGGGAAGTGGTGCCTTTTGCTCTTACGAACTTTTCAAAGTTTGATTTTTCCCTGTCCCAATGGAAACAAGTTAGACAGCTGAAACAGAGGTAAGTTTTGTTTCCAGAGCAGAACTGAAAAAATATTCGACATTTTTCTACCAAACTTGGTACATGTATTACTCAGGGGTTGAAGTCTGTTGCTATTTAGGAATTTAATAAGAAAATGTTTCCTGCTTCAATGGCAACAAGTTTGACTTTGACTGTTCATGGTAGTGTGTTTTTCGGGACCATATCTCTAAAACTAGTAGGTATTCTTGAAACTGTGCCACACAAAGACCAGGTTGTCAACTGGTGCCTTTTGCTATTTAGGGAATTTTTTAACTTATTCTGCATTACTCCGTATTGCATCTACTGCTGTCTTTTGACAGAGAGACGAACTGTGTGAGATCCAGCTGCTGAAGAAAGTTGTCCCAACCAGCTCAGGAGGCAGCGCCCTCTCACAGTCGGCACATGACCCGGAAGTCATGACGTCACACCAAAACACATAACTGCTTTGTCACCTCCACGGACGGACGTACTTTGTATCCCTTGTGGAAATTAAAGCTTATTGTTTTTCATGCCATGTTGTTCCCCCCATTTTGTTTTCTTTCCCGCCATTTTGGCCATTCAACACGTGGCCACGTAATTTCGTGTTCTGCGTTTTGAATTCTCTCTTTGGCTTGGGTAATACATTAAATTTATGTATGTTGTTTTTGGTGTGCTTAAAACCTTGCCTTTTCGCTACCTTTCAGCGTAATTGCTTCCTCTCATAAACTTCAATAAAAAACAAAGTTTTTGAGTTACATTATGTCTCCCGTACTCTGTGGTCTTGCCACATGGTTACGTGTTTGCTTAAAGCTATGCCTTTTCGCTACCTTTTAGCGTAATTGTTTCCTCTCATAAACTTCAATAAAATACAAAGTTTTTGAGTTACATTATGCTTCTCGCACTTTGTGGTTTTGCCACATAGTAATGTTTTGCTTAAATTCCTGATGTTCTGCCTCGCTGCACTTGTTGCCGCGGGAACAAATCTGGTCAGGGCCGCCCCTTCTGCCGTGATTGTACGACGCCCTGTACTTTCACAAGGCAGTGCAGATGTTGCAGTCATTTGTCGCTGTGATCCTTCAGCTCATACGAGTGTCCAGGACACACCTCGCTCAACGTGCTCGCCGACCCCCATCTACGTTGACAGCAGCAGCGCTCAGCCGAGCCTAGCAGTGCTATACCAACACCACCGGTGGCTCCGGCGCTCCCAACGTAGAGTCTGCCTCCCATGGCATGACATACGACCGTTCACGGTCTCCTACACCATCCTTACCATCGTCTTCAGCATTGCCCGTAACGGGTTTCCTGTCACCATCTTCGTCGACAACGCTGACTACTCCGGCGCCTCAAGAGCTCCGGCGCTCCCGGCGCCTCTGATGTCTCCGACGCCTCTGGCGCCTCTAGAGTTCCGGCGCTCCCGGCCCCTCCGGCACCTGTCTCCAGCGTCTAGAGTAACGGCGCTCCTTGCGCCTCCGGCGCCTCAACTACTCTGGCCCCTGTCTCCGGCGCCTCTAGAATTAAGGCGCACCCGGCGCCTCTAGAGTTACGGCGCTCACGGCGCCTCTAGAGTTACGTCGCTCCTCGCATTCGCTCTTGGGATTGGTCGTAGATATTGCCGCCGCCGCCGCCGCTGATTCTTCGATACCCCGAGCGGGGCCCGTCAAACTCTCTGGTGTTTATCACCTCAGATTAGAGGGATCAACTGCGTTTCGCTTTCGCTCTTCGGTAAGTTCTATTTTTTGGCTACCCGCCTCATTGTATTTCGGTTACCTATTCGGGCGTTTCGTTTTTGCATCGACTCTTGTTTCCTGAAGACAGGAATGGTCGTAGATGTTCCGGTCATCACTTGTATGCGGTGCGGATTCATCGGACCTTGACGAGGGTTTGTTATGCATCACATCTGAAGGTATGCCCACCGGCCATGCCGTCTGATAAAGATGCAATACGGAGTAATGCAGGATAAGTTAAAAAATTTGGTAAAATCTAAATATTTTTTACATTTGTATACTTATCCTGCATTACGAAGTCTAAGTGCCCTCCCTTTCGCTACGCTTCCTCCCCACGAAGTTTCAGATGTTATGTTTAAAGCAGTTATGTGTTTTGGTGTGACGTCATGACTTCCAGGTCACGTGCCGACTGTGAGAGGGCGCTGCCTCCTGAAATGGTTGGTACAACTTTCTTCAGCAGCTGGATCTCACACAGTTCGTCTCTCTGTCAAAAGACAGCAGTAGATGCAATACGGAGTAATGCAGGATAAGTATACAAATGTAAAAATTTTAGATTTTACTAATTTTTAGAATTTACTTTTTTTCCATTACCATGGC
Organism: Haliotis rufescens; assembly: GCF_023055435.1. Classification (NCBI taxonomy): domain Eukaryota; kingdom Metazoa; phylum Mollusca; class Gastropoda; order Lepetellida; family Haliotidae; genus Haliotis; species Haliotis rufescens. Next base: position 687,686 of record NW_025964367.1, read on the forward strand.
AACAAGTTTGACTTTGATTCTGTTCATATATCGGTGTGTAATTGACATAGAAATACAAAGTTCCGAATCCCAATTCCATGGTATTGTTTTGATAGCTCAGTAACTACTCTTGTTTTGATTAGATAGAAATCTCATCAAGTTGGACTTAAATAACAGTCACATGACTTGTCCTTTCGAATTTTGGGGGCCGGGGAGATGTGTCATCTTCTAATGACTCTTGTATTTCTAGCGGTCATAGCACTACGACAGTCGTATGTCAGGGTTAATATTTGGGAATAACTATGTGGTTAATGGCCAACTGTCTACTCAAATATTCATGACCTATTTTTTTCCTTTCAATTTTGGATTTTTGCCTGAGTTGTGTATAGTTGTAAACCTTTCAAGTCTATGTCATTGATTCTTGAGTTCTGCAGTTAGTGTCCAAAATGCATCGTATATTTTTCGTTGACAGGCAACTGAAAACTTGAGAAATGAATTAATATTTGGAGCAGAAGGAAAATGCAAGAAACGATCTATGACTTTCCCATTCAGTTGCCATTGATTTGTTGTTTCAATACGAGCAGATTTTATTTTATTAACCACCGCCACGAAGTGTAAGTGTAAGGGGGATATGGTAATAGGTGCTGTCCATCCATCCTTCCATCCTTCCGTCCATCCGTCACGTTTTGTTTCACTCTCCAAGTCACTGTCTTGGAGTTACACTGGACTTGTTGTTTACTGATCATGCCAGTGCTGTGGCATTCCAGACTCCTGTCTACTACTTAAATCATCAGATGATTGGTGTTGTACTTCTTAGTACATCTCATGGTGACCCCTGTCTCATTGATCTCTAAGTGAAGTAAGAACTCCCTTACTTCTCTGATTATTGTTTTAGTAATAACAAAACTCATCACAAATACAGTTACAAATTCTATTGAAATGGCAAGAAACACCAGTAATTATCTTTTTAGTGCTGCAATTAGGCCATTTACAAACAGTTCCAGTGAACATAGTTCACAGGGGCTAATGCCTTGCACACAACCAGACATGTCATACTGGCAGGGGATAAAATGAGTATTTGAAACTTGTTTAAATGAGGATTTCAGTCATTGAATGTTTTTGTGGGTTTTTTCAGAAGAGGATGAGGATGAAGAGGAAGAGGAAGATGATAACAGTGTCTTTGTTATCCTTGTCCAAGGATTGGCAAATACTGTGACAAACGAAATTCTGACGGACTTTTTTGAAAACCGACGTCGAAATGGAGGAGGAGAGGTGGATATCGTGGAGATTGACAGAGACTCAGCAACAGCACTTGTCTACTTTGTGGAAGGCGATGGTAAGTGAAGCAGCTTAGAATGAAGTATAATGACTACAAGTTGTAGTTTGATTACATGTATATCTAGCATTTCTAAAAGAAGTTACTTAAAGTAGTTCAATAAAACAATCAACAAACACCTAAAAATACCAGCTGATCTGAGTAAAAGTCAATTATTTTTTTTCAAAAATATTTTTTTAATTCTAATTCTGTGCCTGTTTATATTGTTGGCAAGGTCACAGATCAGGGTCATTATTCCTTAATTCAAAAAGGGCATGTAAAACTCAGGGGGAAAGTAACATGCACAAGACATGAATTACATTTGATAAACAGACATGCAAGATTCCTACTATGAAACACATAACATGTACATCATGTTCATGAGAATGTTAGAGGAAGGTTATTTAATTGTCTTTTCTTCACTCATCAGATGATTTGTTTCTCATTAGTTAAGCTAATGTTCCATAGACTGTAATGTCCGAGATGTGGATAAAAAGTGACATTAAAGTTTTCAGAATTGATGAACAGTAACTCTGAATTGATTCACATGCTATATTTTTCTTATTTTTTTTACGAATGTGTGTATATGACAGCCGCTACAATACACGTGTGTATATGATACCCACTATGTTACATTTGTGTATATGATACCCACTATGTTACATGTGTGTATATGATGCCCACTTTGTTACATGTGTGTATATGATACCCACTATGTTGCACATGTGTATATGATACCCACTATGCTACACATGTGTATATGACACCCACTATGTTACACCTGTGTATATGATACCCACTATGTTACACATGTGTATATGATACCCACTATGTTACACGTGTGTATGATACCCACTATGCTACACATGTGTATATGATACCCACTATGCTACACATGTGTATATGATGCCCACTATGCTACACATGTGTATATGATACCCACTATCCTACACATGTGTATATGATACCCACTATGCTACACGTGTGTATATGATACTCACTATGTTACACGTGTGTATATGATACCCACTATGCTACACATGTGTATATGATACCCACTATGTTACACGTGTGTATATGATACCCACTATGTTACACATGTGTATGATACCCACTATGTTACACATGTGTATATGATACCCACTATGCTACACATGTGTATATGATACCCACTATGTTACACTTGTGTATATGATACCCACTATGTTACATGTGTGTATATGATGCCCACTATGATACATATGTGTATATGATACCCACTATGCTACACATGTGTATATGATACCCACTATGTTACACTTGTGTATATGATACCCACTTTGTTACACATGTGTATTATACCCACTATGTTACACGTGTGTATGATACCCACTATGTTACACATGTGTTTATGATACCCACTACGTTACACTTGTGCATATGATACCCACTATGTTACACGTGTGTATGATGTCCACTATGTAACACGTGTGTATATGATGCCCACTTTGTTACATGTGTATATATGATGCCCACTTTGTTACATGTGTGTATATGATACCCACTATGTTACACATGTGTAATTGATACCCACTATGCTACACATCTGTATATGACACCCACTATGTTACACCTGTGTATATGATACCCACTATGCTACACCTGTGTATATGATACCCACTTTGTTACACATGTGTATATGATACCCACTATGCTACACATGTGTATATGATACCCACTATTTTACACTTGTGTATATGATACCCACTTTGTTACATGTGTGTATATGATGCCCACTATGATACATATGTGTATATGATACCCACTATGTTACACTTGTGTATATGATACCCACTATGTTACACATGTGCATATGATACCCACTATGTTACACATGTGTATATGATACCCACTATGTTACACTTATGCATATGATACCCACTATGTTACACGTGTGTATGATGTCCACTATGTAACACGTGTGTATATGATGCCCACTTTGTTACATGTGTGTATATGATACCCACTATGTTACACATGTGTAATTGATACCCACTATGCTACACATGTGTATATGACACCCACTATGTTACACATGTGTATATGATACCCACTATGCTACACGTGTGTATATGATACTCACTATGTTACACGTGTGTATATGATACCCACTATGCTACACATGTGTATATGACACCCACTATGTTACACTTGTGTATATGATACCCACTTTGTTACATGTGTGTATATGATGCCCACTATGTTACATATGTGTATATGATGCCCACTTTGTTACATGTGTGTATATGATGCCAACTATGTTACACTTGTGCATATGATACCCACTATGTTACACGTGTGTATGATGTCCACTATGTTACACGTGTGTATGATGTCCACTATGTAACACGTGTGTACATGATGCCCACTTTGTTACATGTGTGTATATGATACCTACTATGTTACACGTGTGTATATGATGCCCACTTTGTTACATGTGTGTATATGATGCCCACTATGTTACATGTGTATATATGATGCCCACTTTGTTACATGTGTGTATATGATACCCACTATGTTACACGTGTGTATATGATATCCACTTTGTTACATGTTTGTATATGATACCTACTATGTTACACGTGTGTATATGATGCCCACTTTGTTACATGTGTGTATATGATGCCCACTATGTTACATGTGTATATATGATGCCCACTTTGTTACATGTGTGTATATGATACCCACTATGTTACACGTGTGTATATGATATCCACTTTGTTACATGTGTGTATATGATACCCACTATGTTACACATGTGTATATGATACCCACTATGCTACACATGTGAATATGATACCCACTATGTTACACTTGTGTATATGATACCCACTTTGTTACATGTGTGTATATGATGCCCACTATGATACACATGTGTATATGATACCCACTATGCTACACATGTGTATATGATACCCACTATGTTACACTTGTGTATATGATACCCTCTATGTTACACATGTGTATTATACCCACTATGTTACACGTGTGTATGATACCCACTATGTTACACATGTGTTTATGATACCCACTACGTTACACTTGTGCATATGATACCCACTATGTTACACGTGTGTATGATGTCCACTATGTAACACGTGTGTATATGATGCCCACTTTGTTACATGTGTATATATGATGCCCACTTTGTTACATGTGTGTATATGATACCCACTATGTTACACATGTGTAATTGATACCCACTATGCTACACATCTGTATATGACACCCACTATGTTACACCTGTGTATATGATACCCACTATGCTACACCTGTGTATATGATACCCACTATGTTACACTTGTGTATATGATACCCACTATGTTACACATGTGTATTATACCCACTATGTTACACGTGTGTATGGTACCCACTATGCTACACATGTGTATATGATACCCACTATGTTACACTTGTGCATATGATACCCACTATGTTACACGTGTGTATGATGTCCACTATGTTACACGTGTGTATGATGTCCACTATGTAACACGTGTGTACATGATGCCCACTTTGTTACATGTGTGTATATGATGCCCACTATGTTACATGTGTATATATGATGCCCACTATGTTACATGTGTGTATATGATGCCCACTATGTTACACGTGTGTACATGATGCCCACTTTGTTACATGTGTGTATATGATGCCCACTATGTTACATGTGTATATATGATGCCCACTTTGTTACATGTGTGTATATAATACCCACTATGTTACACGTGGGTATATGATATCCACTTTGTTACATGTGTGTATATGATGCCCACTTTGTTACATGTGTGTATATGATACCCACTATGTTACATGTGTGTATATGATGCCCACTTTGTTACATGTGTGTATATGATACCCACTATGTTACACGTGTGTATATGATACCCACTATGCTACACATGTGTATATGATACCCACTATGCTACACATGTGTATATGATACCCACTATGTTACACTTGTGTATATGATACCCACTTTGTTACATGTGTGTATATGATGCCCACTATGATACATATGTGTATATGATACCCACTATGCTACACATGTGTATATGATACCCACTGTGTTACACGTGTGTATATGATACCCACTATGCTACACATGTGTATATGATACCCACTATGCTACACATGTGTATATGATACCCACTATGTTACACTTGTGTATATGATACCCACTTTGTTACATGTGTGTATATGATGCCCACTATGATACATATGTGTATATGATACCCACTATGCTACACATGTGTATATGATACCCACTTTGTTACATGTGTGTATATGATGCCTACTATGATACATATGTGTATATGATACCCACTATGTTACATGTGTGTATGATACCCACTATGTTACACATGTGTATATGATACCCACTATGCTACACATGTGTATATGATACCCACTATGCTACACATGTGTATATGATACCCACTATGTTACACTTGTGTATATGATACCCACTATGTTACACATGTGTATTATACCCACTATGTTACACGTGTGTATGGTACCCACTATGTTACACATGTGTATATGATACCCACTATGTTACACTTGTGCATATGATACCCACTATGTTACACGTGTGTATGATGTCCACTATGTAACACGTGTGTATATGATGCCCACTTTGTTACATGTGTGTATATGATGCCCACTATGTTACATGTGTATATATGATGCCCACTTTGTTACACGTGTGTATATGATACCCACTATGTTACACGTGTGTATATGATATCCACTTTGTTACATGTTTGTATATGATACCTACTATGTTACACGTGTGTATATGATGCCCACTTTGTTACATGTGTGTATATGATGCCCACTATGTTACATGTGTATATATGATGCCCACTTTGTTACATGTGTGTATATGATACCCACTATGTTACACGTGTGTATATGATATCCACTTTGTTACATGTGTGTATATGATGCCCACTATGTTACATGTGTATATATGATGCCCACTTTGTTACATGTGTGTATATGATACCCACTATGTTACACTTGTGTATATGGTGCCCACTTTGTTACATGTGTGTATATGATACCCACTATGTTACACATGTGTATATGATACCCACTATGCTACACATGTGTATATGATACCCACTTTGTTACACTTGTGTATATGATACCCACTATGTTACACTTGTGTATTATACCCACTATGTTACACGTGTGTATGATACCCACTATGTTACATATGTGTACAGATACCCACTACGTTACACTTGTGCATATGATACCCACTATGTTACACGTGTGTATGATGTCCACTATGTAACACGTGTGTATATGATGCCCACTTTGTTACATGTGTGTATATGATGCCAACTATGTTACATGTGTGTATATGATGCCCACTATGTTACTTGTGTATATATGATGGCCACTTTGTTACATGTGTGTATATGATACCCACTATGTTACACGTGTGTATATGATGCCCACTTTGTTACACATGTGTATTATACCCACTATGTTACACGTGTGTATGATACCCACTATGTTACACATGTGTATATGATACCCACTACGTTACACTTATGCATATGATACCCACTATGTTACACGTGTGTATGATGTCCACTATGTAACACGTGTGTATATGATGCCCACTTTGTTACATGTGTGTATATGATGCCAACTATGTTACATGTGTGTATATGAGGGCCACTTTGTTACATGTGTGTATATGATGCCCACTTTGTTACATGTGTGTATATGATACCTACTATGTTACATGTGTGTATATGATACCCACTATGTTACACTTGTGTGTATGATACCCACTATGTTACACTTGTGTGTATGATGCCCACTATGTTACACGTGTGTATATGATGCCCACTTTGTTACATGTGTGTATATGATGCCCACTATGTTACATGTGTATATATGATGCCCACTTTGTTACATGTGTGTATATGATACCAACTATGTTATACGTGTGTATATGATATCCACTATGTTACATGTGTGTATATGATACCCACTATGTTACACGTGTGTATATGATACCCACTATGTTACACGTGTGTATATGATTCCCATTATGTTACACATGTGTATATGATACCCACTATGTTACATGTGTGTATATGATACCCACTATGTTACACGTGTGTATGATATCCACTATGTTACACGTGTGTATATGATACCCACAACGTTACACGTGTGTATATGATACCCACTATGTTACACGTGTGTATATGATACCCACAACGTTACACGTGTGTATATGATACCCACTATGTTACACGTGTGTATATGATACCCACAACGTTACACGTGTGTATATGATGTCCACTACATTAAGGATGTGAAGATATGATACCAAGCAGCACATGTTCAGATGTTCATAGACTTTGACTGGGTTGTAAAGAAACTGTTTGTGAAAATCTACTTGAACTACTTGTGAATGTGTTAGCGTGTTATGTTTTCAGTTGTGAGGAGGGTTCTCAAGAAGGCACCACTTGTCCTAGAAAACAAAACAATTGAAGTCTCTGAATATCTCCCTTCCAAACAGCCTGGTTTGGTTACCATGGATACTGTCTTGAAAGGAAAGAAAGAAGGAACAGTTGTGAAAGTGGAGAAATATGGATTGACAAGTGATGATGTACTGACCATGTACTTTGAGAACACGAAGAGGAGTGGGGGGGCTGCCGTGAATGAGGTCATTGGGGATGACCAAGAACATGCAAAATATGTTGTTTTTGGAAGCAAAGAAGGTATAGTTTCCTTATGGATTATCTATTCAGAATTGTTAAAAACTGTTTAACAACCTCGGACAAATGAATCAGATAGGACCTTTGGTGGCACATGTCTTTAAAAATAGGTGTATACACTCATCAAATGTCTGTCTGTCAGTAATAATTTAGTTGTCTTCATTAAAGAAAACAACCCCAAAACATCTCACTACCTACCAACCAACTCAACTTAATACTAACGGAGAATTTTTTAGTATGGCCTAAACAAAGAAAAGTCTGATAAGAGTCAACTAGGTGATGCCAGAGTTCCAGGTAAGCTGCATGTTTTACCTTATCTGGATGCTACACAGTGCTTTGGCCCCGATACCCAGGACCCACCTTGACCCATACTCCCTCAAATTCTTCTCTGCCTGCGACAGATATGTTATATTGCAACAGTGCTCTTAGCTTCGAATTCCTTGTCAAGAATATATACACTTCTTGGGGTATATTTCTGCTTTTATTTGTTTAATTCTATTCAGTGTGAGTTTAACTTAGCACATTTTGTGCCATGGTTGCCATCTTGCTTTAGCATGTCGCTTGCACCCATGAAGATCTGTGTTAGAATAGGTTTTCAGCAACCCATGCTTGCCGTAAGAGGCAATCGGGTGGTTAGGGTTCACTGACTTGTTTGATGCATGTCATCGTTTCTCAATTGCATAAATCTCACTCATGATCTCATTCATTGGATTTTCTCGTCTACACAAACTAACAACAAGATAACAAACAAACAAATAGCATGTTGTGTTTTAACATATTTCCTATTATTAGGTGTACAATGGTTTTGTTGCCTCACAGGCAGTCTACACACTGGGGTTGTGTTTGGGTGCTTTGTTTACTTGTTTACATTTTTTGCAGAATGTATTCTATGCGTTTTGATTGTTGACTCTCCAAATTTGGGAAAGAACCCATCGTCTTTGCCCTTACTGCCGGTTGTTGTATGATTTGGGCGATCAATGCTCTGTTTGCCCTCGTTTATCCATCAAGATTTCACTTCTTACAGAAAGACTCTGATGTTGTATCCTCCACCTCCGTTGCCGACATCTCCTCCGCTGTTGTTGGCTTTGCCTCCTCCCAATACTCATCTGTGCCCATGCCTGGGCCTCTGGGTCTTCCTCCCCAGTTGATGCCCCAACTGATTCTTATTTAACCTGCATCCATATGAGCTTTAGGGGAACAGATGCTTCAACATCGTCTTGCAATCTGGTTTTGCCGCCCACTTGCACTGGTTTCGCCACTGCCTGACTGATCATCATTCCTGTGCCTCATCATACACTTCTTTCCGACTGTCTGGGGGTTCCCATCGCCCTTCCTGTACTCCTGGTGACTGCTCTGATGCCTGAGGCCTTCGCAAACTTTCGTCAGATGCCAATAGTGCTAGACTGACATCATCACGGTTCGCACAGAGCATCGCCTCCTTCACCACTGGCGACCTGGCACCTCAGGGCCTCGGGAATGCCACGTGCGTCAGATGTTCAGCTCCAGGATCCGTCTTACACACCTATTAGACAATGCCAGTGTGGCATGTCCCATGATCGTCGCCACACTACCTGTCGCCACTCGAGTGACAAGCAGGATTTATCCACCGATTAAGATGAGTCGTCCCCTGATATGTCTGCCTGGCTAGTGGATCATGTTCCCTGGAGCAAAGGGTCATGTATTCGGAGGATGGTCTCCCCTGGGATCTGCTCGTTGCTGATGTTTCCCACTATGTGGATGATGCCTTTACTGCCTTCCCAGTTCAACTTTCTGTTCAGATCCCTCGGTTCAGGAAGGAGCACGTCCCTTTCCACTCAAAGATTTTGCTGATGTATTGCCTCCTGTGGTTGAGGAAGTACGCCTGCTTTTTGTGGTCATCCAAGCCAAGTTCATCGGTTTCTGTGTCAAAAGTTCAACTGGGGTGGGGTTGGGGGTGGATGCGGCTCTTGTCATTCCCACTGTCGGCAGTGGCATTCCCCAACTTGGCTTTCCAAGTCTCTTTAGACAAGAACCCTTTAGAAGCTAATGATCAACTTCTCTCCATGTTGGACTGGCAGCAATACCAGCTTGACTTATCTGCAGTATTGCCTCGGTTTCATCACCATTGCTAGACGCATGGCTCTCCTTAAACATTCTTCATGGAATCCTTCCTTTAAGACTCATGTCGTGAGGCAACCTTGGTCTGGTTCAGTGCTCTTCCACCACCACATCCCTGAGGTCACTTAGGAGGCTAAGAGTTTGGAGGCAAACCAACAACAATTTCGTCTCCCGAAAAACATGGAACACCTCCTGTCATCTACGCTCACTCAGAAAGAACAGAAGAGAACCTATGTTGGCAAATGAAGATGCCCCACTAGAAAGTGTTTTTCCTTCCATCCCAAGCGTCAGTCCCCAGATAGGACTGGTATGAACCACAGGCCAACGTCGACGTCTTCCTGGTTCCTCAGAAGGGGTCCTCCAAGATGAAGATGATTCACAATCAGGCGCTATTTAATCAACCCCACCTCGCTCCTCCACCACATGATCAAACTGATCGAGCATCTTATTTGTTTGGACCTGCAGGACGCTTACCTGCATGTTCCCATTCAAACAGCACATGGTCACTTCCTCCTCATCATCTTATGGGTCCGGCACTTCCAGTGGAATTTCCTATTTGAAATTTCAATGGCCTCGTAGTTTATAACCAAGCCCATCATTGCACACCTACACCAGGGGGGGTTTAGTTCTACGCATATATAGACGACTGCATTCTCTGACATTCTCTGAATGACCTATTCTCATTCAGCTGGGCTGGGTGGGCAACTTGGAGAAAACAGATCTTACTCCCTCTCGCTACTTCACTTTCATTGGCGGCCTATTTCTGACGAACGGCAACAAGTTCCACCTGATCAGTTTCAACCAAATCCAACACTATATCAACCCCTCGACCTCTGCCAGTGAGACCCTCCTTATGGTTGTTGTGCTGACTTGCTGCCTCGGTGGGATGTCAACCCCCAAGAGATACATGCTCTATCATCCATGATGGCCCTCCACGCCAACATATCAGTACAGATTTATCATGGAGGGAAGTTACGGCTTGTCTTGGCCCTGCCTGACCCCCCACACCATTGACCCTACCCTGAAAGAGGAACAAGATTGTCTTCATTCCAACTGGCTCTGCTCGCACCTGCTGACAAGGTAGGACCACACCTTGTTTGAGCTTCTTTATGAACATTCTGGAGGGATCCTTACCTGACGCTGTCTCGGTGCTTCCTCATCATGACTGGCGCTTATTACACTAAGCCTGCGTTCCCTCAGTCAAATAAAACTCTGTATAGCATCAGGTATATCAGGATAAATGCAACTGTTTTGTACTTATCTGACACTACACCTTTAAGCCAACCAGGGCCCACTTGCACAAAGCTATCTTAGCGCTACGATTATCGTAAGCCTATGTTAAAGTATGGGAGTTATGATCATCTTAGCGCTAAGATCGCTTTGTGCAAGTGGGTCCTGGACTTTGTCCACCTCCTCCGCCTTACCATTCTGGCACCACAGTCTGCTGCGCTTGCTGTTAAACAGAGAAGAAAATGAGAGAGATGGGGCCCAGATGGATAACTCCTAGGTATTGCACGGGCTGTAGTCTGTTTCAACTGTCTCTGTTCCAGTACTGTCTGTTTGTATAAGGTAGGAAAGCTAAAGCACTGTGTAGCATCAGGTAAATGTAAAAACATTGCATTTATCCGGAAATGCTCATATTTGCCTAAATTACACAAAATAAGGAACCACTGCACAATTAATTTGCATGCAGATAATACCCATAAAAGATTTCAATACCAAATGGTATAAAAACATTCAGCATAATTGTATCATTTTCAAATTGAGTACCTGTTTTTGTTAGTTAGACATGTATATCTGTGTTGTGAGTTTATGTGACTGCTACATATTTGGGACAGCACTCGAAAAGATACAATTAGAAGTCACCTGAAACTGCATTTTAAGCAGGTGAGGTAAGGTGAGGTGAGGTGAGGTGAGGTGAAATGAATGGAGTTTAACATTGCGTTCAAGATTATTGCACTTATATAGCGACGGGCATGCACGTGTGTGGCTGCTTGTACTAGTCTGGACTGATGCCGATTTATAGTGCTATCACTGAGATACCATGCCGCAGTTTACCATGAATACCCCTCTCAGACACAGTACACTGACTCCGAGCCGACCAGTCCTTGTTTTAGCCCCTTAATGCCGAGCGCCTGACAGGGTAACAATAAGTACCATCTTTTAACGTCTTTTGGTATGATGCGGCCGGGGATCGAACCTCAAACCTGCCGCTCTCCGGGCGGATGCTCTACCACTAGGCCACGGAGGCGGTCATTTTAAGCAGGATTGGAGTAGAAAAACATTGATGTAAAAATACCCAATAGACTGGACCCAAGGGTGTTAATATATTGGATTCCCAAGGAAAACTATCAATACCCAAATTGGTGACTTGAATTGTTTGGTGCCCTGTGATGCTAAGTCCAAGGTGCAGCAAAAGTGCACCAAATAGAAAATAACTAGGAGATAAAACATGAAAAGTTGAAGCAATTATACATGCATTTATTTATTGCAAGTAAATGTGTATTGCACAGATTTGGTTTATTATTACATATTCTTTTCCAACTCTGTTTTTGTTCGACAGAAGCAGAAGCTGTTGTTGCCAAGCAAGACCACATTGTGGATGGGCACAAGCTGCTGGTGAGTCTGTACAGACATCCCACCCCTCCTCCCCCTCGGCCACAGTATCATGACAGATTCTTCATCACCGGACTCCGAGAGAAGACCACTGAAAAGACCTTGATGAAGTTCCTGAAGCATAAACTGGCCTGTCATCCCAAGGATCTTGTGTACGGGGAGGAACCTGGATCTGTTCTTGTTAATATAGAAGTCACACAAGGATCACGAAGTTAGTAAATTATATATAAATATATATGTATATATATATGTATATATATATTTTTGGGACCATTCATAAAATGTTCTGTGTATGATCAGAATTCAATTCATAAGTACCTACAATGTATTTATCACCTTGACATTAACAATTATATCATGGGTCTTCATCTGTCATCTGTCCGTCTATTAGTTTGGGCTTCAGTTATAAGTCTGTTCTTCTAATACACTGAACGGTTCAGCATGTTCAGTATCACTTTCAGCTCATCTGATTGAAAGTCAAGGAAGCATATGTCGTGGCCTGTTTATCCGTGGTCCATTGTAAACATCTTCTCCTTAGAAATCCCTGGACCAGCAAAGCTGAAATTTTACAAACTTGTACCCACCAATGATGTTCAAGAGGTTCCAATTGAGTGAAATTTGGTAGCGTGAATGAAATCCGAAAAATGTGAGCGGTCTTTGTACGCTTTTATGAAACTTCGCATTTTTTTCTCCAAAATGACTATCAACAATAAGACGGCCTCACTGCACACTTTGGATAGCGGAAATGCCAACTTGAATATAAACACAAACACTAACACGGTTTATTGAGCAGCAGTTGTAACAAGTATATTGAACAACAAAAGTTCTTGTGACATTGAATATGATTTAATGCAAAGTTATGTTTTTTACAAAATCTGAAACAATTTCGGTTTGCAATAGATAAAAGACTCCTGCAAGTGTTCAAATGGTTTAATTTGCCACACTGACTTCAGAAAATGCGTGATTTCATAAAAAAACCATGAACATGCCAAAATGTAAATTTACAAATCAATAGCGTGTGTGTTGGTTGCAACACATCTTAATCTCATGGAATTGACCAGGCGTGGCACAAAGTCCTGTGGGATATCTGTCCATATCTGCTGGACCTTGTTTCGAAGTTCCTGGAGTGTCTGTGGAACATGTGGTTGATGTTGAAGGCGTCGATCCATCTCATCCCACATGAGCCGGCCAGGGGATGACATTCACGTTGTTTTGTTGAAGAGAATCCTGAACGAGTCAAGCAATATGAGGCCGGGTGTTGTCATGTTGAAAGGTAATGCCTGGGCCATGACGACGCTAAAACGGTAGAACAACAGGGCCGATGATCCCGTCGCGGTAGCGCTGTCCATTGAGATTTCCCTCTACCACTATCAAACAGGTCCTCTAGCTGTCTTGCTGTAATCCCACCCCATACCATAACGCTGCCGCCCCCAAATCGATCTTCTTCCATGGCACAATGATTGACGTAACGTTCACCTCGATGTCGTTACACTCGAATCCATCCATCGCTGTGTCTGAGGTGAAAACAAGACTAGTCAGTGAATAGCATGGCCGTCCAGCGTAGATGCTGTCTGCACCACTGTAGAAGTGCTTGACGGTGGTTTCCTGTCAAAATGGGACGTCTGGCGGGTCTTTTGGCGACAATTCCTGCACATCTGAGGCAGCGATGTTCGGTTTTGTGAAGATATTCGTCGAAGGTCAGGGATGCTTCTTGCAGTCACTGTTGCTGGCTGGAATCGATTTGTCAATTATTGTTTACGCATGGTCTGCCACTCCGAGGATGGTCTCTGACTGCATTCGTCTGTTGCCAACGTTGCCATAAACACCAAATAGTGTTTCTGTGGACGTTAGATTGTCTTGCAACATCACGTTGACTCTATCCTGCTTCAAGCATACCAATGGCGCGCAGATGCTCATTTTCGGACAGGTGTGGCATTTTGTAATGTTGAATAATTGCGTAATTTTGTTGTTTTTCTGAGTGGTTGTTGTCAGCACGATGCTAAACAATGCATATGGAATCCCGTTACCGCTTATAATTTTATACCCATTCTTGGGTAGTGAAATGCATGGGGCTTGCATAAAAGTCAACTTTTGCATGAAATGCATGCTTTTTTGTAGCAGTTGCGTTTTTGTGACTTGATTCTATACATGTACTACAATATTGAAAAACCAAACTTTACTTGTTTGAAAAATACACTAAAATATTGGTGTCACAAGAACTTTTGTTGTTGAGTATATATTACCCTGTCATTCAAAGAATAGGAATTACACAATAGACATCTTGTGAGCTATCACTGCTGGGGTCATGAGTTCTACGAGGTCAAACTAGGTATCATTGACCACTCCAGCAGTCCAGACAGACACCACCAATGCAACACTGCGTCAAAGGCCGACATGACCCAACATGTACCGATGGGCTTCACCACACTCGCCAGATCTATGGCCTTTGTCCTGTCATCTGCCTTCAAGTTTTTGACACCTTCTCCGCATACCAATCAGAGAACTGTTGTTGATTTAATCATTTTATTGCCTTTGAACTTCCTTAATGCCAGTCAACAGAATCAACATTTTAACTGTGTGTTGTTTATAGAAAACACTGTTTAATTTTGGATTATATTTCTTAAATAACTGCATTTCTTTTACTTTTTCATGCATGTAGATCACAAAGACAACTTTGTCGGGATACATCGTTCAATCATTGAGCAAAACAATAAACAATATTTGTGGGCTACCAACGCCTTCATTTCATTTTACCAAATGAATTTGGTTGACATTTAGCATCTTGACTAAATATCCAGGTGAGCTACAGTTCCATGACAGTACTTTTACATATTCTACAGACTCCAGACTCCTCAGTAACCATTGTTTTGAAACTTTCATAAGATGTTTAAGAGTAATCCTGCTTTGCGTTTCTTGACCTCCATTGTGGCTCTTTTTTTTATAAGATTGTGGATGCCCTCTGATTAAGGTCAAGGTCACAAGGAACCCAATGATCAAAATATTCAATATCATATTTTCTTATGTCATGTTAACGCTTACAATATTGAAAGAGATATAGACATGGGCAGAATGTTAACAAGCAATCTAAGATGACTTCGCTCTTATCTGTCAAAAGAAAAACTGTTGAATTCCAGCCAATGATTTATCTGACTATGCAAAGGATTTTCACACAGAAAACTCATACTTGTCATATAATTATTGAATAGTCTATTCTTCATTTACTCAGTGATTATAGCTTAGATTTACTAAAGTTCTTAGTACAATGCCTTGGCCAAGACTAATACTTGGAGCATTGACTAAGACCTGTGGAGCATCGTTGTCTTCTGTATGGTGATCACATAGTAGGTAAGCTAAAGTAACGATGGACTATTGTTTGTTCTGTCACCTTTGGCTGTGATCACTTGATCAGTAAGCCAGAAAATAAGACATTGTTTCACCTTAACACAATAATATGATCTGCCTGTCATCTTCCAGAACTGAAGAAGATGCAGCGTGTGTGCCGGAAGCATCCCCTGGAAGGGGCGTTCCTGGAGCTGTCTGCAGTACCGGTCTCCAACTGTATCCAAGTCACTGGCATCATGGCCAGGACATCCACTCACAGACTAGCAATCTACTTTGAAAGTAAAAGGGCAGGCAATGCAAAAGAACTCCCTGTGGAAAAAGTGAACATAATAAAAGATCCAAGACATGCCATCGTCCATTTTGAAGACCATTCGGGTACATGTAGTGACTGAACTATTTCTCACCCAAACGTGAGTGTGAGTGAGTGAGTGAGTTTGGTTTTATGCCGCTTTTAGCAATATTCCAGCAATATCACGGCGGCGGACACCAGAAATGGGCTTCACACATTGTACCCATGACGGGATTCGAACCCGTGGCTTCGTCGTGACGAGCGAACGCTTTAACCACCAGGCTACCCGACCGCCCCCTCACCCAAACGACTATTCCCTGTTCTGACGAAGTTTGTCATGTGATATAGAAACTGATTCTGTCTGTACATTACTATCTAGAACGAAAGTCACAAAATATTCAGATTTCTTTGTGAAACTTTGTATGCATGTCAGGCATGTGTTGAACTGGTGCCTTTTGCTACATAGGAGTTTCGCATTTCCAAGGCAACAAGCTGGACTTAGATTTAGATGAGGGTAGGGTTTGTTTCTGTAATATACAGAGGATATACCACGTGTCGAGTGAAATATCATGTTTCTTTTGTCTCCCTACCTAACTCAAAGGGATGGTTTAGCGTCCCTTGTACTTTGCGACTAAAAATGTAGTTTCGTGTTTGCAAAATCTTAAAAAATATAAAAAAAGTATCAAAAAATATTTAGGGTCATGATCTTTATCATACATTTTATACAAAATCAACTTTAACAAAAAATATTCTTGAAAACTGGGAGACTGCTGTTGGAAGCAAAAGAATACACGCTGGTCAAGTAACAAAAATGGAGCTTTGCGAAATGAACAGTCTCGATTGATGAGTTAAATGAGAGAAGAAGGAAACAATTTCAAGAGACAAACAAAAGACAAGAAGTGATATTAACTCCTTAAACGACTGTCTATCATTATTTTGCCTTGTCAATGAGGATCTAATGTTAAAAGAACGTCAACAGTTTGTGTATGGGCTAGCTGATTTTGCATAACTAGTTTGCATGCTGATTGCTTGTATAACAAGTGTTCTAATTTCAATTCATGATGAATCTGACTACAAGTGCCTAGAAAAAAGCCTTGAAAAGGCCATGAATATGAGGACAAATCTCTACCAGTGTAATTTGGCGCCCATGTATCATTCCTGGTCATGACGTTACACTGTAGTGACGAAGATGTCATGTTTACTATGATGACATGACAATGTAACAGTTATGTTATTAAATATGTGAAGGAGTGAAAGTACTTCGCATTTAAAGAAGAGTTGTTTTGAGATTGTATATACTTTCTTTGTTTTTGCTATTTAATGCAATTGCTGACATTTCTGATATGTACTACTCAAAACAAGTTAAGGGTCACAATATTTATTGATGATATTTTGTTATGATACCGAAAAAGAAATATTTTAAATTCATTGTAATACAGTTTGGTAAGTTGTGAGAACCAGAAGCTTGCAAATCAATTTAGGGGTCAAACAGAACTGTGTTACACACGTTCACCATGTCAATACCGAGTGACAGCACCTCGTGCTTGTAAACAGTTGATGCTCCGTTGAGGCATGCTGTCGATCAGATGTTGAAAGAACGGTTGTGGAATAGCCTGCAACTCTACCTGAAGGAAGTGGGCCAATTCTGGAAGGGTATCAGGTTGCCTATGATTGTCTGTCACTCGTCTCCCCAACTCATCCCATGCATGCTCAATTGGTGCCAAATCAGGCCAGTATGCAGGCCAATCCATTCGTTGAATGCCTTTTGGGTTGAGAAAATTATTGAGCCTGGCCTGATGGGGTCTAGCATTGTCATTTTGAAGAATCGAACCAGCTCTAATTTGGCGAAGAGTGGGAACAATAAAAGGGTGTAAAATCTTGTTTCTGTATCTGATACCGGTCAAATTTCCTTGGACGACATATAGGGAAGACCTGTGGTGCATTGAAATCCCACCCCAAACCATGACAGTACTGCCACCAAAACGATGACGCTGTCTGACGTTGACGTCAGCAAATATCTATCCAGGCTGTCGGTAGACGTGAACTCTGCCATCGTTGAATTGTAAAGCAAACCTGGATTCTTCCATGAAGAGAACCCACCCCCAGTGACGACGTGCCCAGGCTCTGTGACTTGTGCACCAGACTCTGCGTGCTGACCCATGGTGTTGGAGAAGGGGTTGTCCAACTGCTTGCTGCCGAGATCGAATATTGTTGGCTCGCAAACGTTTCCGTATGGTCTGGTCCAATACCTGAATACAAGTTGCATGTCGCAGTTGATCTCTCAGGTGTCTAGCTGTGACGGTGCATTGGGGTAATGCCATGTGCAGGATATACTGGTCATCGCACTGTGATGTTGATCTTGGCCTACCAGAGTGAGGACGATTCTCTGAATGAAATTGGTGGCTTAGAATTGCTGTCATAGTATACCAAACCTTTTGGCTCCAACTAATTCTTTGGGCCATATTCCTCTGTGAAAAACCATCCTGCAGCTACATAATGGCTCTTCCTCTATCAGCATTGCTTAGTTGACGTCTGACCATGATGAAATTTCAAGTGAGAACAACACGATCATGGTAGCGATTTGTATGCCCCAAAAGTTCACAGATAACACAGTTTGCGGGTGCATTGACAAACAAAAGCATGATGACCGGGCAACACTGTGTTCGGGCAATGCACACAATTTCATTGACCCTTGTTTTTCAGCTTGAATTGGTGATTTGTCAAAAGATTATCAGTCATTGTGGTTGTATAGTGCGTATGATTTGCACTCAATGCTAAGCTTTAGGACACATTAAACCTATTTCAACCCAATTTGTGATTAGAAATATCTAATTCCCATGTTTTCTATGTCAAATTCACGATTGTGCAGGATTATATGTTTGACAATTTACTTGTATTGAGTAGTGTATGTTATTCAAAATATGATAACTCTGTGTTTGTGTTTGATTATTTTGGCCATTTGGGTTCTGTATGGCACTTTAATAGCATCAATCAGAGAGAGACAGCCAAACATTAGATGAACATTCATTGAAAATTTGTTTTGCTGTCAATCTATGCGCCAGTAAGGTTTGACGGACACTCTTAGACCACTGATGACTGGGACACAAGATGGAGAGGCTTTTCGGTTGCGAGAGGTTTTATTTTCGAAAACCACAAGGCGAGTACAAACGGCGGAACCGGAGAGCGAAGACAAGGGAGCTAACTCGGGGAGTCTTCCATACCGCTAATAACCAGCCAACACTATTGGCGTAATTTCTTCTTTCCTTCTCCAGAAGGCCAGTGGCAGAAACTGAGTAAAGAAGTGGGCTTTATGCCTGGGGATTAAGATGGACATAATGGTGGTACCATACACTAACCGCTGTGTGAAAACTAACACAAAAATTGCCTATAATGTACATGAAAACGTGGTAACATTATGGGAATAGTGACAAACAAAATGTATGAAGCATAGGGTAGACTGCCCTCAAGTCTATGGGATTATTCTGCCCGACACAATATGTGAGTACACGATGACTCACATGAGAATAAACTCACAGATTATCTATATCAGTCAAGGACGTAGTCACGTAAACGGCTGGGTAGATGACGTGAGCGTGTAGGGTACCTCTGTGTCTGTAACTGACTAGTCACGGGTTCAGAGGTGTAGACGTGGCCGGGAATACCGCTGACCGTATCTTCTTGTTCTTTTTGGGTAGTAGGGGAACTGCAGGCTGGTGCAGGCATCTCATGAGTCTGATACTCAGGAAGAGGGTCATTCTCTGGAGGACTAGAAAGGATTAGAGGAATATGAGGGGGGTCTGGTGGTTGATGGTAGCTTGCCATGGACTTGTCTCCTTCAGTGTCGTCATCCTCATTGGCCCCTGCATGAGTGCGTACTGACGTCAGCAGCATGAAATTAGGAACTTTGAAGCACTCAGACTGTTTCACTCTGTATGAAGCACTCCTCAACTGCTTCACAGCAAACTTTTGAATGTTGCACCAAGAACCATCTGAGTGGACCACAAGGTAGCAGTCTCTAGCTCGAGTCTTGTTACGGTCTGTGTGAAGATAAACCAGGTCACCAACCCGTACCTGGGCACTAGATGGTAGAACTCCCTTTGGGGCTTTTGACTTCTGGCTGTGGCGGTGATTACTGGAACGCTGGGAATGCTGGTCAGTTATGAAGTGCCTGTCGCTGATAGGTAACTGGCTGTTTGTGAATTGATCCCGTTGTGTCCACATTTCTCTGGCTGATAGGCCCCTTCCCCGTATACGAGCGTTCAACCGGGCTAGGGTCACACAAAGCCTCAGAACGGTGACAGAGCCACCCAAGGGATCTTGGCGTAGAAGTTCTTCTTCTAGCTCTTGGACGGCTCTTTCAGCAACAGTGTTTTTATTGACATTCTTCACTCTCCCTATCTCAAGATTAAATTCTGTGCTTGTGAAGGAGCTTATCATTGATGATGGAGGCAAATCTGGTGGCAGGGTCTGTTCGGATCACAGCTACTGGACGGAGTTCCACGCAAAGACGGATGAGACCATCGCGTAGTGTATCTCCCCTCTCATTTTCAATGAGACAATCGTTGGTGTATGAGGTTACTGTTTCTTGCAAGACAAGAATGAGTTGTCGTGACCGCTTCAAGACATCTGCAGCAAACGACGTACCTATTAATTCTGGGGGTCAGAGGTCGACTGTTCTATGATGGTATGGGTCATCTTCTTTAATGATGAGCATTGATGGCAACACTTTGTTGTTTGATCTTTAGCTCTATCCATGTCGAGAGCGTAGAAGAAACGATGCACTACCTGTTTAAGTTGGTGGGAGGAGGGATGGTCTAACTGCATATGTATAGATGTGAGTAAACCATCTAGGAGTTCACGTGTTGGTTCATTCTTGGTACAACCAACAATCCATCCTTAGCTATGGTGACTGAATGGAGATACCTCTTGAAATCCTTGATGTTGGTGAGCTTCTTAGATGGCCGGGTACCCTGAAGCAGGTGAGCATGGGTCCTTCTCACATCTTGACAGTCAGATTGTATGTTGTGCCACGCAGCTCTGCTGGTGAAGGGTAACTTAGCATCTCCGGCGATGATTTCTTGAACTGACATTGTACGGACAACCGAGCTGTCAGTTTTCCGGACAAAGGAGCAAATTTGACAAGTTGGCTCAGTACAATCAGGGGCGTTCCGACTTGAGAAGTCTGAGGGTACATTTGCTGATCCAGCCAGGTGACGAATAGTAGCCTGATATCGACTGACTGTGGAAAGGAAAGTTGAGAATTCACCCCTGCACAATTTCTGAAATGCCTGAACACAAGGCTTGCTGTCAGTAAGAATGCATGTGTTGTGGTGAGATTGGATGATGAAGGGGCTGAAGTGTTTCGTGGCCGCAGCAACAGAAAGCGCTTCGATTTCACAGGGAAGCCATGAAACCTGGCGTCCACAAATTTTGGCACAAAAGAAACCTGCAAGTAGTTGTCTACTGTCGCGTGTGACGTAAAGAGTTGCTCCGACACCATAAGACTTGACAGCACCATCAGTCACGATCCATAACTGATTCTCAGGGTGTGGAAGCACAATAGTACGGTTGGAACTCAATCAGCCTGGGCCTTAGCAATGGCTGTTGACAAGTCGTCTGACCATATGATTTTGTGTTTGCTTTGAGAACCTGCTAAGGCTTCATCCAATGGTGAAAGGAGGCTGGCACATCCATGGATGACACGGGCTAGTACTTTATAAGCTCCAATGAACGAACGAAGTCCCCGTGTTGTCTCTGGAGGAGCGCATGTTGAGAGCGTCGCTATTCGGTGGGGACTAGCGTGAATGGTGCCTCGTTTCATATCCAACCCAGAATTGTGACCGGAGACGGACAGATAACAGTCTTAGCGGCTGACAGACGGAGACCATTCCGGTGTAGGGCCTGTAAGACGCGCTTGCGTGTATGCAAGAGCTCTTCATGGGTATTCCCACCACAGTACAAGTCATCAGCAAGTTTTCAATTACTCCCTCTTCAAGTAAGTCTCCTAGCACTCGGCACATGAGCTCTTCAAGAGCAGTTTCTGACCCCGGCATGCCCATGGCTGACCTGGCATAGACTCTCACTCCTCTGAAGGGGGTCGCTACACCGCAGTATTTCATAGACTCACGTGATCGTGGAATCTGGTAAAAGGCATTTGTGAGGTCTGTGCTTATAATGTGTCTCCATTGGGCTATTTGACGTAAAGTTGAGTCAACATCAGGCATCAGGGATGGTTGTGGCTTACTGTAACGCCCGACGTCTGCAAAGGCAGTGACCAACCGGAAACCTCCGCTTGATGGACTAGGAAGGATGGGTTCAGGTACTCTATGCAGATATTGGCATCCTCAGGTCTGACGAAGACACCCAAGTCTTCGAGTTTGTTGAACTTTGTCTGTAGGTCTAAAAGTCTGTCCCTGGAATATTGGGGAACATGTCCTTTGCGCTGCGGCAGTAGTACAGGTCCCATGTTCACAACTGCTTGGAATGGACCCGACTTCCTGTTATAACCCTGGAATCGCGGGTCCAGAACAGTGTCATACTCTTCAAGAAGCGACTTGAAACTGGCAGCTACCAATGGGGGAATAGTAGAATCAGGGTCCAACTTGACATCGCTAGAGTAGTTTGCACCCTGATGATGAACGGTTGAGGTTTTAAGATATGAAGTTGTAGGGTCATGGGCTGTCGCATTGTTGTCCGGTAGGATAGCAACTGGTCTGACTTGACAAAAGTGGTCATGTCGTCTCACGGTCTGTGGACTATCTGTCAAGTTTGGGATGCGGATCCTGCCTGAGACACTTGCTAAGAGGCTAGGTGGAGGCCACATGTAGTTGTCTTTTGTAGTCACTTGTCTAGTGTCGATACGTGGCTCAACTGCAATGGTTCCATCTTGAGAGTACATGTCGTCGGGAAGACTTACTTCCAGATATTCGCCAGGCCATACTGTAGCAACATGGGGAGCTCGTATAAGGCTTGCGCGCCGCACTGTGTGACGAGTGGTTGGTTCGTCGGTACAGCCATAAGTATATGTAGCATTGTCACCGACGTGCACTTGTCGTTTAGCTGGTCGAGTGTACACATCATTGCACTCAAGGAAGGGGGTTCCTGCAATGACATCAACATCGAGGTCCTTAACCACCAAGCCTTCGAACAAAAACTTTGTCATCGTGTGCAAATGTCATGCAGGTCTCTCCAACGACTTCTAGGGGTGAGGATCCATTGGCTTGATGTGCTGACTGTGATGACTTGCTAATCTTAGCCTCTAGATGTATTGTGGCTGACAGACGAATCATATTGCCGGTAGCTCCAGAGTCGAGGGTGAGGCGAACACCATGATGATGGTGGAAAGCATCTAGATACGGTGATTGACGGACCTGAATCCTTAGTGCTGAGAGGTTTGTTAGACTTAGATAATGTGGAGGGGTTAATGGTGAAAGCATCCTCTGTCTCCTCATTGTCATTGTCGTTTATGTCCAAAATGTGGGATATCTGTCGAGCCTTTGTCATGTCTTTCATGTCATGTTCTGGTAGGTGTGGGCACACACTGAGAAAGTGACGTATTTCTGAACGTCCAGCTTGACTGCACAGAGGGCACATCTTGTTTGGGCGTTGAGGGGAGGTTTTTGGAGGTCTGTTGGTGAATGGAGATCTTCGGTTGCCATCTGAGGACGCTGCAGCCCTCATAATCTTCACGTCATCCCCTTTACGTATCTCATCTAGGAGAGATGATAGAGCCTGCGAAACTTCCGGTTTAATGGAAGCTAAAGTCCGTGAGCGTAGTTCAGTACCACATCTTTGCTTGACCAGTCTTGGCAATTCAGGGTGAATCAATCGTAGCCATGTGAGGATAACAAAGTTCTCTAAAGTTGGAGAAAGTTCCTCGTCCTCGTCGATTATCACTCCATGGTGCGTAATAGCACCCTCCCGATGCATGAGATTGTCCTCAATAAAGGCCATGAGGCGCTGATATAAATCTTCTGGGCGTTCCTCAGGGTCAAGCTTAATATCAGAAAAGTCTATGAAGTGAGCTCCAGTAGACTGTAATCCATAATGGAGTCAATGAAATCAAACAAAGACAATTTCTGGACATTATTGTTTCCTCATATAACTGACAAGAACTAGTATGCATGTCATTATTAAAGTATTATCAGGTCACATGGTTCAGAACGAAATTGTGTAGACAGGACAAGATTTCTAGTGAAACAAAAAGATTAAAGCTTTAATGTTCTACAGTTTGGCCCTCACCCTTTGAAGGTTGATTCTCCAGTGAACTCAAAGTAATAAAAGACAGTACATTCTTGAGTGTGATAAATTAGAATAGAACTCAATTAAATGTTGATGAAATAGATCATATTAAGAATATACATGTCAATGTTTTTTTACTGAAAGTGAAAAGTTGAATATTTGTTCTCTGATTTGATAAGAACAAGTTAGTAAAATTATACTGTGAATTATTATATTTATTCTGTACCACATTAAGAAAAGAGAAAATATTTAGCCAATACTATGATTACCTTGTCATCTGAAAGAGATAGAATCAATATTTGTTTCCGTCACTGATGACAGTATTTTCCGTTTTTGGCAAAAAGGTATGGTTTTTCACTGTTTTTTCAGAATAGATGAACTCTTGATTAAGTGCAATCGTTTGTGTTTCAGTGATACCTGAGATTTTGTACACAACCCACAAGTTAGATGACATGGCCCTTACAGTATCCTTGTACACTGAATGTCTGGGATCTGGAGGTGGACACATCAATCCCACATGGTTCACATTGCCACCACCAATTACTTTACAGAATGTTGACTATTACAAACTGCAATTCATCAGAGATTCTCGTCTAAATATGAAAAATCTACAACAGCAGTTGCAAGATGGCCACACTGATCTGAAGCTTGAGTCAGATGGTTCTGTGATCCTTGAATGCTGTCTTACCAAAGATATGCTTGATGCAAGAAACAAGGCTAAGTCTTGGAAGAAAAATGCAACTGAGGATTTGGAACATTTTCTTTCTCTGCTGATCACTGAGAAGGTAAATGTCCTTCAGGAGGTTTGGGATCATGTGATGAAAGAGGTTGAGAAGATGAAAAATTCCAAGCCAGATGCAGCAAGACTTTATGTTTTTGATCAGTCTCAACTTATAGTTGTTGTCGGTCACAAGATGGTTGCAGAAGGACTGTCTAAACAGGTGAAGGACGTAGTAGCATCGGTGGAGGGAGATCATGAGCGGAGGAAGAAGGAAATCAATGAAACAGTGTCAGGTCTGAAGTCATGGCAGTTACAGCTACTGCTTGCTCTTGGGTTCCCAGGTGATATGATGAAGAAATATGAACATCTAAAGGTTGAAATTAATGTGACCAAGAAAGAGATTTTTTTCATAGGATTAGTTTCTTTTGTGAAATCTGCAAAGGTTGACATGTATGAAACAATGACTGACTTCAAGCAGACATCTTTGCCCAATGTGCTTGATGCTCAGATGATGCTTCTTCAGAAGCCTGATGTCAGGAGTTACATTGTGAAGAAGCTGAAGCTGAGACATCTGGTTGGTGTCTGGGAGGCAGACAAAGGTAAACTGTATGTGTATGGGAGGACAGACACTGAAGCTGCAGATGTTGTAAGAGTTCTGAAACAATGTGTGGTCCAGCAAGTCATCAACCTGGACCCGGAATCTGTTCCACTCTTGGCCTCTCCAGACTGGAAGAGGATCTGTGATGATCAGACACAGGGCAGAGGGGACACTGTGAAGATCATCACAGCAGTGGATCAGTCTCATATTGTCATAGCTGCTATAGATGAACTGGTAGCTGGGGTGGCAGAAGAGGTGAACAACTTCATCACAGAATACACAGTATATAGCGACACTGTCCAGTTCCCAAGGGGAATCCAGCGGTTCATGACTATGCATAAAGATACTGAAATCAGAGAGCTTTCTGAAAAATTCAAAATATATTCTGTTAAGATTATCTACCAGAGGACATCTGGTGATTTTACAGTGAAAGGAACCAAAGATGGATTAAGAATTGTAATGGGGGAATTGGAAAGACTTTCCCAGAATGTGATATATGGTAGCCACCTTTTCAACAAACCAGGGATTGCTAAACTGATCCTATCTGACAAAGGAGAGGCTGATATCAAAAGGATTGAGCAAACAGAATGTTGTGTGATAGAGCGAACTTATGATCCGAATGAGCGGACGGTTTATGGTAATACACGGAAGCAAAGGGGTCTAAGAACAGTTACAGGAGGGCCTCAGACCCAAGCCACATGTGACCTTGGGGCCGGACGTACTCTGTACATGTGCCAAGGTGACATCACACAGATGAAGGTGGGGGCTATCGTTAATGCAGCAAATCAACAGCTTTCTCATGGCGGTGGATTGGCCAGAGCCATTGTTGATAAAGGTTTGTATAGTTTGGTTAACCGAAACATCCAGATATTATCTGATTACAGTCAGTGTTTAATCCATGACAAGAGACAAAATATGACTGAGTGAGGAAGTCTTTGAAAATTCAGTCTTTCCTAACTGTGAACCAAGCATTTATAAATTAATCATTGACAAATTCATTTTTATGATAACAATTATAACAGCAGTTCAGTTATCAAAGAATTTTGAGGATATTTGCCTAAATATGAGTTGTTCTAAAATATTACTTTAACATTCATTCTGTTTTCAAGAACTCCTTTTGGGGGCATATGAATAGGTATGTTAAAAAGTGTGTTGTTGATCTTCTTGAAGGTGGCAGAATTATTCAAGATGAAAGTGATGCTATCAGACGGAAAAATGGTGATGTGAATGTCGGAAAAGTAGCTGTGACCAGTTCTGGAAATCTTCCCTGCCAGAAGGTCATCCATGCTGTAGGACCTATATGGTCAGGTGGGAAGAATGACGAGGAAGGACTCCTTCAAGAAGCTATATTTAATAGTCTTGAGATGGCTGATAGCTGGAAACTTCCTTCTATTGCCATCCCAGCTCTAAGCACTGGTATCTATGGATACCCAGTGACAGAAGCAACTGAGTCTATCATTGATGCAGTACAGATATTTTTCACAGACAATCCAGGTAGCAAGGTGATGGATGTCTACGTGTGTGACAACAATGTTCAAGCTTTTATCCAGGCTGTGAAGAAAGTTTGTGGTGCCGCTAAAGTGGTTTCTGTGAACCAAGGTGTGGTAGCTGCAGATGAAGACGATGGACAACACAGATCCCAAGGAAGATCAAGGAGACCAAGTGAGTAAAATATATCTTCATTGTGTTTAATGACCTATTGATGATCCATTGATCAATAATAATCAATGATCAATCAGTAGACCTTTCTCGATCCAACGATGGCTGGAACGTTTTGCTGAGTCTAGTGCTGAGCAACAAACAAACAAAACAGTAATTCTGGTCTCATTGCATTCCCGCCCTGAATGATGGTTCTTGTTCCCCAGTCGGGAAATTACACATCTTGATTTGCCAAGCATTCAGGCAACATTCGCCCCTCTATCGAAACCGCAATTTGGCATTTTGTCTGTTCATTGAGATACAGTCTCTGAGGCATTTTTGAGCATGTGCTCAACACAATTGTTTTAGTGATTGTGAGTTCCCCGATGGGAGCACACATTTTGGCTTGTGTGTGCACGTTCTGTTCATGCATGATTTGAAATTTCATTGTGATTTAGATGTTGCGTTGAGATGTGACATGATGGTATTGTAAATGTACACCTCAACAATAGCTACATTCAGATCACTAGTTCCCTTATTTATTGTTGGTAGTATATATAACACTCTGCTCACTTACAGGGCAATCAATGTGAACAGTGCCTTGGTGCGATTTATATGAAATGGACATGGAATCTTACCTTTGAACCTTATTAGACTGTTTTCTAACTTAACTTACAGTTTTCTTTAGGATATATTCTAGTCAGAAGTCAAAGAAAATGAAAGTTGCCATCAAAAGAGCACCTTTGTCCAGCATTTAAGCATACATTGTGTGTTAATAAAAAAATATGACTGTGAGCTCAATGTTGAAGACAGAGTAAACGTTTGTTTTTTTAAATTCTTTTCTTTCAATGCAACATTTTGGTACAAAATGCCAGTACCTTTATCAAGCAAATAATCAACAACTGAGTAGGATGTCAAAGAATATATATTTTTATTGGCAATGACATTGTCTTATCAATATAATGCCTTTGTACCTTCTTAATTGTGTTTCGGAGGGTCTCTTTTGCATAAGTGACATCACTATTATCAGATCTTTGAGCTGTTTATTGAAGAAATATAACTCATTTGGTGATATGTAATCTTTATTAACATGAGGCACTTTTTTGTAAGGGCATTCTAAACAACAGTATGCTTCTCCAGAGAGTGACGACGCATTCAGTCGACAGAGGGAAGATGTATTCAGTTCTTCAAGTATTCAGATAAACATTGTTTCTGGAGAAATAGCTACAGAACAGGTAAATGATTTATTCTGATCAAAGATTTCCAGTGTAATAAGCCCAAAGTAGTTACAGATGCAGAGCTATTTATATCAGGGATCATCATAAAGGTTCACAGTCATCTGCCAGATGTAATTACTTTAGAAGAATGGGTAGGTGGTTGAGAGTCTTGTTAACATATTTTCTTGTGTATAGTGTGCACTTTTTAAAAACAAAACACAGCTGTGTAGAAGGGGGTGCACATTATACACGCAATAATGAGTTTTGATGTTTTTTTCCCCAACAGAAAGACTTTACCGTGAGCATGAAACACCAGATATACCATGTCAATAAATCCATATTGAAGTACGCAAATTAATCATGTAATTACATTGTCTGGCTATAAAAAGTGTTCTTTGTATATCTTGACTTACGTTTGTAACTTATTTCATAAATTTTATTAAAAATTCCTTTTAATAATGTTTTAATTAATTTCGGTGAAATCGTATGTGAAGCGATAGGTACGCAAACAAAATTAAAAAACAGTTTTTATGTTTTCTTGGCTCTTCTAATGTGCATTCCCTCTGATTGAAATGTTGCACACACCTTCTCCACATGGTTGGAACACGACACTTTGGCTCAGTAGCCGATACAGCTCCAGCTCAATTATTTATAACATGATTATGATTTTCACACAGTTATTTAGTTGCCTGACAAGATTCCAAAACATGGGGATGCTAAGTTACTATTATTCTTATGATTACTATTACTATTATTCTTATGCCCCGAATGCTGATCAGAATTGTCATTTAACAGTGAAATACAATCTCTTTCACCGCTTTAACTTAGAATGGTGGTAAAAAAAATTCAATTATTTTTAAAGTCTAGCAACTGACTCAATGTTTGAGACAGATACTTAAAGCGAATTGATCCATACTGCACAACTGTGCATTGTTCATTGCTTAAATTACCAGTCCGTATTCATTTGTAAGGTCTGTTTTCTTCCATCAGGTGGATGTTATTGTCAACTCGACCTCACATGTCTTAGATCTGAACTATGGAGTGGTGTCCAAATCCATCCTGCAAAGAGCTGGAATGGTTATACAAAATGAGTGTTCTCAGAAGTACCCAAGCGGTATTCGTCCAGGATGTTTTGCCATTTCCAGTGGAGGAATGCTTAACTGTCGCCAGATTTACCACACCTGTCTTCCAAGCTGGACTCAAGGCACCAATGGGCAACAGGTAGTTCACTGATGTCAATGTGGGCATTTATATAAAAAAGATTAGATATAATTATAGACTTCATCAATACTTCTTTAATGGACCAGTGAAAAGCAATATTGACCTCAGACTTCGTCCTTGGTCCGCATTGATTTTTAAGTTAAAAATTTTAACGTATGGACTGAGGATGTGTTTATTGTGGGGTTCCATGGGGTGTCTTTACTTAATGTCTAGTATTGTCTTATTTTATAATAATGAGAAAAGCAGATTCAACATAGACAACTATGTCCGCTACAATAATGTTATGAGGTTCCAACAAATTGAGACATCTGATTGGCTTAGGTTTGGGGATTATTACTTCTTACACCCAATCTGGTTTTAGTAACTCAAGTTGTAAATACGGACCTGACTTGGAGTCAATATGCATTTGTTGAATGACATATGACCGCTTCTGGGCCTAAGAGTATGGGATATACAGAGTGCATAAGATGCAAATACAAAAGGTGACACTGCAACATGAGTTTTTCTATGATTTGACAGAAAGGTCAAATAGCCTCTGAATGTAAACCAGAAGAGCACACAGCACATTGTCCTTTCTGCTGCCGTTAGGTTGTGGCTTCAGGATGGTTCGACCAAATTTAGTGAATGGAGAGACACTTATGAAACACATGTGAATGGGGAGAGGTTTTGATAACAAGCAAGAAATCAGTGACGATGATCAGAATATGTTAAATAATTAGTTTACTTGACCAGTAAAGGAGTTGGCCTGGTACCAGTGTAATGGCGGGTGCTACAAGTATGGCAGGACATGCTTACCCTTTTGCGAACATCACTGATTTTCACTGATCCATTCGGGGGCACGGTGGCCCAGTCGTCTAAGTTGCCGTGATTCGCTGTGCAGAGTTGCGTCCCTTGGGTACACCAGAAACCTATGATTGCGGGTTTGAATCCAGGTTCGCCCCGATGATGTTTCTAGGTTTGTCAGCAATATACCCATGCTCGTGGATTTCACAGAAGTGGTAAACGTCTGAGACATGCATCACTTCCGGCTTTCCTACTACATTAAGGTTTCAGCTGCGATATGTCTGGAATACTGTCAAAAGCGGCATAAAACCCAACACACTCACTCATTCACTGATCCATTCATAGATTTTCTCTGCTATTTTCTCTTTCATGCCCAGTGGAATCTTTTGTTTTTCATCAGGTAATCAAGCCTGGTTATTCTGTTGCATATTGTATGTTGTTCATTATCAGGATATAACTAACCATACTCCACATGACAAACACCAATTGGACCGCAGCCTTTAGTATTGCTCTGGGAGAAACCAAAGTCCACAAGCAAATAAAATACTTTACTTAACATATGTCTAGGTACAGTACGTAAACAACCATTACTTGCATTATTTTGTGTAATTAAACTGAACATACATTTGAAGAATCCTCAGTGTTGAGACGTCTCTTGTGTGGGACATCTATATGATGTTATCAATAAGGTGCCACAGTGAACACCCTGCAAAGATGATAGACAGAGTGCAATACACTTTGAGCTTGCTATACTCTGATTCTGATAGATTCTGTTACAAATCAAAGGGCTTTCACGATTTACGATATAGTGACACACCACTTGCCTTTTAGGGGTTCCAGGTTCAGTGTCCAGCAACCTATGCTGGTCATAAAAGGTGACCGAATGGCTGGTGGGGCTCGGTGATTTGGTTGAAAGGTGTCCTTGTACCCTGATATCATGGATCATTGCTCACAATATTTATTACTGGACTGTCAGGTCCAGACTCGATTATATACAGGCCATTGTCATATAGCTGGATGCGTTAAACAAACAAACATTTCAACTACTATTGCAAATGTTAACCTGGTATTTTTGCACTTTCTGAAAACACCATGAGCCTCATAACTAATTCTTTCCTATCTTTTTTTGCTTGAAGGTTCTGCAAGAATTGATTAGAGATTGTCTTCAGGAAGCTCACAGCAAAAGGTACCAGTCCATTGCTTTCCCTGCACTGGGTACTGGTAACCTGGGATACCCACGAGATGTGGTGGCCAAAACCATGATGGAGACGGTGGAACAGTTCGGACAGGACAACCCCGGATCATCACTCCAGGAGGTGAAGATAGTTGTGTACCACAAGGATACTGCGGCTACTAAGGTACATATATCTATAAATATAAAATATTTAAAAAATTAGTAACCATGATAACATGACTGAAAGTGAAATATTTAGTTTTGTTGGTGTTTTTTTCAAAATTACGTAAAAAATGTTCAAATTGTGGTAAATGCTTGAACATTATCTTCATACAGATGATGGATTCTTAATGCAGCATTTCAGGAAATATTGAATAATCTCCATGAACTTAAGTAAGAAGTTGACATCTTTAGTCTACAATGTGGTGAATTCTTTGAAAAATTACCAGAGGTAAATATTCAGGATATAAACCTACTACGTTTTGAGATTTGAGGTAGTCTATATGTAATTCAGATACCTTTTATATCAATTCGAAACCGGGTTCTTTAGCTTGAGGTTTCAAATGTGTAAATTAGTTGAAAATAATGGTTACAAAAAACATAGTTCTTTGAAGAAATTAATGGAAACAGCTTCCATAGATATATATTTTGTTTTCATTGCAACCTTTTTGCGTATTTGCACTGCTTGGACTCAACCAAGTCATTTCTAAAAGTTCAACATGACATCTTCAATTGTTAAGGTGACAGGTTACAGAAATCGTAGCAAAAAATGCTGAAGTAAGTTATTTCTCAAATAACTCAAATCACAGTATTTTGGGCTTTTTAAGTTATGCTTATGAACCAGTTGGTTTGAAATATCCCCTCAGTAACAGTAATACATATCCAGAATGAACTCCGAACTTTGACGTGGCTGAACGTGACCTACATACATCAGTTACTCTTCACTGTCCATAGCTGCCACAATAGTTGTTCACGATAACTGTAAATGTTTAAACTTATCCTCTCTCACACTATGCATGTTTTCCATCTTCAGTTCTAGAACAAAGTTTCCATCTTTAAAAAAACAACTCGCCCCAACACATCCCATATATCACACTTTTAACCATGGGTCAAGCACAACTGCAATCCTGTGTGATGCTACTCCATGTGACCTAATCACCTGACATTTTCTGCACCCTCATGCTCTTTCTAAATCTCTAAGATTAAGATGTACTTGAACAGAGAATACATTTTCTTCTTTTCTTGGAGGCTCAGGATTGTCTGTCTATCTCATTACCAACCACTGAAACTAAAACAATGTCATTGAACCATTATGTCCTCTTTGCAAAGACTGCAAACACCTGTTTTCTCCACATGACCCACGCTCAGTGTATTGTGAATGTCGGGGCACAGCTACTATCAATAGTCGATGTCAGCAATGTCCCCAACTTTCCAAAACAGATCAGCAAATGTCAGCAGTGTTCAGAGGATTGGCATTCCAAGGCGTCGTTGAAGGATTCTGAGCACAGGCCATCGCCAGCCAAGAAATCCAAGCGAACAGTGCTTTCTAATGTTGCTGTACCTCCCTTGTCTTCTTGTGAGACCAATTCATCAACAATCACTGCGCTATCGATAGAGGAGGACGCACTTTCCGACTCATTCCTCACAGCTGAACTTCCCGCTGCTAAGACGACCACGCCCTGTGTGCGTGAGGATATCCCATCTTCTCCTACAGTTGGCCCGCATTCACCCGACCGCTGTACTGTACTATCAACTGACGAGTCCCTTCTTATCTCTACGATGAATGTTCTACGTATGAATCTACATAACGACAAACTGATAGATCGACATACATCAAAAGGTCGACATCACTCGGAGAATCGACTGTCCCCAACAGAACGACATTCTTCAAGAGACCGACAGACCTTGACAGAAATATGCTGTTATGGATTGCTAGATCAACATGATTCAGGGATGGTTGTTCTCCTGTACCTACCCCTAGACCACCTCAAGGCTCCTAAACTTTGGTTCCCATGATTTTTTTTCTGGTGTACTTTTTTTCTTCTTCTTTTTTTCATTCTCAAGATAGTTGCCACGGTTTTACAAAAACCCTTACAAACTCACACGGTGAGAGGTATAGGGCTTGGTGTGATAATGACATTATTTAGAATAATAAGTACAAAAATAACAGTTAATATATCAATTACAAAGAAAAATAAAATAAAAAATCACATGATCAAACTGATTGCCAGAATCTTTCTACATTCCCTTCATTTTTTTATCTTCCTACAGACGCTGCTTCAGTACCTGACTCAAACTTCCAGATACTTGTTCAATCAGCACAGTTTCCTGGGGACAAGTCTTCGGCTTCGCATAGCGACTCTACCGCCAGAGCTCATTCCATTCCGGATGACATGGCTAGCAAATCATGGTGATCAACAGATGCTGTTGTCATCTCCCGGAAGTTACGACATTGTGGATTCAGGACAAGCATAGAGCAGGGCGTTGGTCAGCATGACATTTGGCACATTTCCAGGAATCTCTGATAGACACTCATGTCTCAGACTGGACATAGGGAAAGATCTTCAATAGGTTATTCTCGTAGGTGGTGTGTACTCTCACTGATACACATCGAACGTCTACCAAAGCTCAGTATGATCATAAATGGAAGGCTTCTGAAGGCTGTTGCGCTGCTTGAGATAACTTTTCCCTGACCACTTCTCCCACCCCTTCTCCCACCACTTCACCTCAACAAATAGCTGAGTACCTTCCACATCTGCGCACAACCAGGAAGTTGACGGGTTCCACTTTAGCTACCAGTATGGCTGCTATTAATTCCGTCATTGCCACAGTTAATTACAGGCTCCAAGGTCTCCATTGTTGCTGAGCTACAGTTTTGATTCGTCATACTGGCTTACGGATCAGTCATCTCGGTTTAGACCACCTGCATTTGATCTCAACATCCTCCATCATCTATCTTCTGTGGATTATTAAGCTTTGGAGGAAAAGGACTTCAAACACTTGAAGTTCAAAATGATCTTCCTCCTTGCACTGGCTACAGCACCTCGCATCAGTGAAATCACCGCCTAAGACATAAATTGAGTCTGGGTTTGAAAGACAACACCATGGCAAAGTCTTTTTGGGATTACGTTAGGATTTTATTGCTAAAAATCATCTCCCAGGACAACATGACCGATTGTTTACTATCCCGCTGCTCTCCACGATATTGGGGCCGGATGATATTGAAGATCTCTCCCTGTGTCCAGTCAGAGACATGAGAGTCTACTTGAAGGCATCTGAGGCCTTGCAATGCTCACTCAAGCATGTTTTTATCCCATTATCAACGCCTGCAAACTAGTATCTTGGACCGTGATCTCCTTTTGGCTGTGTTCTGTCATCTTAAGAGCCTAAAACTTCATGGGATTACCACCTCCAGTAGCTTCTAACCCACATGAGACAAGAGCAGTTGCATCTACCATGGCATCACACAGCGACTGTACTTTACTGGAGGGTTGGTTCTGAAGATTGGACACAGTGTTGGCATCCCACTTTCGAGACATCACTTCAGAGTCTCTGGGACCTCAGTGTGATAGCAGTAAAAGCTTCTGGCTGACTGGTTCTGTAATTTATATTGCAAGAGGTTGTCTCCCTGCTTCAGCTAAAATGTTTGGGCCTGCAGTTTTTCCACAGGGCCTACAGTTCTTTTAAATGTGCTGGCCCTTATGGATCTGCTTTACTCTGCTGAGTTTCAGACACTATCCAGCTCCCTCATGTATGTCTCCCGGTTGAGGTCCTATTGCCGGCTTGGGTATCTGCGCCCACAATCGTACAGTTGGATAAATGCATAGTTTAAGATGGGATAAGTTTATGAATATACAATTCATTGTAAAATTTCAATATTTACAAATTCAGTGAACCCAGAGGTCAACCCCGATCTGTAACTTTGTTCACATTAATGCGATGATTTACTGGTGGAAATGAAAGCCAATGTTGTTAACTGTCTAGCTGTGGTATGAAAGACTGCTCATTTTGTGGCCCTGACACAGCACAGTCCTAAATGTGTGTTATAGATTTCATCATGTTTCATATCAAATGTATACAATTATAATGTTTTTTGGGCAGCTATTGTTATATTCATTGTTTTGTAGGCTATCTATAGATAAATGTTTTCAAACACAAGGTTTTTGTGTGAAAGGGCATGTTAGTTCTGAAGTATTAAAGGGATACTTAGGTGATATTAGGTGGCTGATTTTGATCTTAATTTGACAAATCAGAATCAAGAATTCTTCAGTGTCATGGTACAATTATGCATACTAGAAATCTTTCATAATATGATTAATCAGATACAGTATACAAAAGCCAAAGAACTGAAATATTGTAGAAATAATTAATGCCCTCAGACATAGTACCCGTGAAGATCCGGGGTAGAATAGGTCTTCAGCAACCCATGCTTGCTAAAAAGGTGACTGTAAGAAGCAACTCACGGCATTGGGTGGTCAGGATCAATGCTCATGATGTCAATCACTGGATTGTCTGGTCCAGAATCGATTATTTACAGACCACCGTCATATAGCTGGAATATCACTGAGTGAGGTGTTAAACAACAAACCAAACAAAACCAAAACCTTAGATATAGTCATAATTTGCTTTGAACATATGAGCTTAATATACAATATTATGACAAAGTGCAGCTTCTGGATGGAGACATCAAGAACTATCTGCAAGCTGTTCGACTCCCAGCCTTACTCAGTAATTTGCTGGTAATTGGGGGAGATAGACTTTGTATAGTTATCAAGATATCAACACCATGATATACAGAACAGTGAGTAGATATACACATGATGATGAGTTTAACAGTAGCTATTTTGTCTTTAGTATTTTCTGTCATGTGA
This sequence comes from Haliotis rufescens, assembly GCF_023055435.1. Classification (NCBI taxonomy): domain Eukaryota; kingdom Metazoa; phylum Mollusca; class Gastropoda; order Lepetellida; family Haliotidae; genus Haliotis; species Haliotis rufescens. The sequence goes on from NW_025964367.1 coordinate 724,579, forward strand.
TCACTTAATGGATCAGAATATCCAGTTTTGTATATATCTTTGTTTCTACTCAGCAATTGAAGTCTTTTTTCCAGGCATTTCAGTACCACAGACAAATTGGTTCTAATGGTGCAGGTGCCCATTCAGGTGCCCATGGCAAAGCAACATCAAGTAGTCATAGCAGAAGAACATTCGCAAAGGAAGGTTCATCATCTGCAGAAGCAAAGACAGGTTGGTCTTGTGTTAAGTCCTGGATAATACTTCTGTGAGGGTCGGTGACCTTATGAATCATGAAACGGCCACTTTTATATGGAACTGTAGCATGATCTGTGTTGGATTTGAGCACTGAATGAAAGTGAAGTATTCATCTTTTTTCTCAAATTTGAATCAGTAATATTCAAATTGTGGAACATTTTTGAACATTTCAGAAAAGATATGAGTATGTTTATCAAGTAAATGATTAACAACTGGGTAGGAAATGGTTACATTGCTAAAGTTACGTATATGCACATATTTAACAAAAGCAAAAAACACAAACAATGGCGAGAATAATTAATTACCTGTCAAAAGTGAAGGAATGATAAAGTCTTAGCCTTGGCAAGGGATATACGGCATTCATTGACAAAGGTCCACATGACCAAAGAGGTTAACCCCGTCAGCAAGCTGACAAGGTAAGGATGTCATCTGTGGGATAACTCCACGCCCTGCTACACATGTCATCGATCCCAATTACGTGGATCGATGCTCATGATATTAATCACTGGGTTGTCTGGTCCAGACTCGATTATTTACAGACCGCCATCATATAGCTGGAATATTGCTGAGTGCAGTGTTAAACAACAATCCAATACAAAACCACTTTAAGAAACATTTTTCTTCTACTTTTCTTTGCTATTTTCTTACACATTTCTTCCTGTCTGGTAACAACCCATGAACAATTGACTAATAGTAGTGACTTGACTAATATCTAAAATAAACAGATGGTAATTTTGTTTACATATAATCATGGTAATGATATATGTATTATGTTTTGGCAACAATATGACTTTATATCATCATGAATAAAACTGTAAATAGCAAATATGGTAATTGGAAATGCCTGCCACTCAATGCAGCTGTCACCTTGGTCATTTTCAAGAATCGATAGATGCTTTCACAATGTACAGTGACCATAAATTAATCACAAGATTCCATTTGGATCAAACAGGATTCATTTTTATGACTGATCTGGTAAGAGACTATTTGCTCTCACCAACTAACAGAATAGCACCTGAGCTTAAAATTGCAATTACCTTGCACTATTTTGCAAAAATTTGATCACAGTGATTACCACCTGTGCCACTAAGCTGTCTCTTGAAAGCAGGGGTCCGGAAACCGTCATATGCGCTGGACATGTCCGATTGGGAATCTCAAATGTCCGGTTTAAAATATTGCTTCCCGGACATTTAAATTTTTCTGTCCAGACATTTTAAAAAGTATTGTCTGGACATTCTTTAATTTTGACCGGACATGATCAACAGTTAGGACTGAGCAGTTTCTGTCTGCAGTTGTAACACAATGAAGATTATCTACACTGACAAGCTTTGTTTGTTTTTATTGCTGTAAATACATCGTACCTACATGATAGTCCAATAGGTCAATCACTGTAATAGGCAATAAACTGAGTTGACACAGATTAATCAAGGATTAATTACTGAGAAACATCTTGTTAATTTGAGTGAAAGGTGTTTACAACTGTACATAAATACCTTGCATCATAGATGTACCTCATTATCCTCACAACGCTACGATACGTAACCTCAGACAAGAAGCGAAAGCGTGACGACAGCCAGTCGACCGATGCAGATCAGTCGAGCGGATCTGCCAAACCCTCAAAGTCTGGACGATCATTTTGTAAGACTTTCACTTGGTTGACATACAATGAGGATCTGCAGATTTTATTGTTTTCAGTAGCTAGTCGTATATTGAATCTTGATTGATCACCATTTTGCTTTCTGTGACGATCGATATCAAATTTTTTTATGGTCAATAATTAAGTAAAGATGAAAAAAGTATTCAAATAACTATTGCTATCAACGATATTTTAGTATTTGTGATTATATTATCTGTCTTGTTTTTAAATAATCTTTAGTTTAAAAAAACCCTTTTCCCGTGAGGTCACGTGATAACCAAATATGGGATAATAGTCTCGATCCAAATGTTACAACACGTACACTTGAGCAGACTCATGAATATAACTCATGAATATTAATTAGACCGTTCACTACGTTAACAGATCGTTATTATAACAGAAACAAACGTATGTTTTCCATGTACATCTAAAATGATATTATTTGTTATTAATTGCCCGGTGAATTAAACAATTCATAATTCATCATTTTATGAATACGTAACAACTTGTAATGTGTGTGAAAAGTCGTACTAAAATACGCTATTTGAAGGGGGCGTGGCCTAAATGCAAATGTCCGATTGGGATTTTAAATTTTCCGGACCCCTGCTTGAAAGCAGATATCTCCTCCGCTGACTTTGACTACATGTTGTACCAGCATGTTTCACAATCCTCCATTGATTGTACAGCATTAGGAAAAACAGCCTTGACACATTGCTGCCACCTCCCACCATGTTTCCTTCTTCATCCTTGATGGCAGTCGGGTAGCCTAGTGGTTAAATCGTTCGCTTGTCACGCCGAAGACCCGGGTTCGATTCCCGACATGGGTACAATGTGTGAAGCCCATTTAAGCTGTTCCCCGCCGTGATATCGCTGGAATATTGCTAAAAGGGGCATTAAACCATACTCACTCACTCACTCTTCATCCTTGATGGCACTTCCAACTAGAACTTGCTCTAGATATTTCCACTCAACAAGAAGTTGGGTCAGGGGCAAGGTCTGGTCAGATGACCAGTTTGGTTTGCTTTTTGAACCATTTGCTTTTCAGAAGTCATTGTGAGAAGTGTTGACGGATGACCGATGTAAACTGCTTGTTTACTTCATGTGATACAAAATCCTTCCCCTGAATCTGTACATGTGGCACAGGGATTCCCCTGGTTACAACCAATCTCCAAACTATGAGCCTGTTCCGCAGTTTGACCAACCCAAAACAAAATAATACTGTAGCTTTCATCTTGTATATATTTCTGGTTAATTGCATTAAAATCAGATGCCATAAGAGTGAAATACTGACTCATTTATGCAACCTGCACTGCTTATATGACTATGTTGTACAAAATATGTTGGTAGATGTTGGAATATATATGTGCATTTTGATCAACAGACTTCTACACTGGTGTTAGTGGTGGAAGTAGACATGAGGCAGGATCTTCGGGATCTACACCAGGAACTGTTGATTCCGCACCTTCTGACGTGACCCTCCACTTCTTCTATGATGATGCCATGCACCTTGACAGGGCTATTCAGAAGCTGGAAAATACATACAGGGAATCAGTAGCAGATCAAGTATTCCAAGACACGGGTTTGAAAGACCTGTCGAAGGCTCAGGTTATTCATGGTTATGCTTTCATTTCCTATTGTACAAAGCCATGGACATACTAAGGTTGACTTACCCGTGAAGATCCGGGGTAGAATAGGTCTTCAGCAACCCATGCTTGCTGTAAAAGGCGACTATGCTTGTCGTAGGAGGCGATTAACAGGATCGGGTGGTCAGGCTTGCTGACTTGGTTGATGCATGTCATCAATCCAAATTGCATGGATCGATGCTCATGATATTAATCACTGGATTGTCTTGTCCAGATTCGATTATTTACAGATCGCTGTCATATAGCTGGAATATTGCTGAGTGCGGTGTTAAACAACCGACCAACCAACCAACTAAGGTTGACTTATAAGTTCTGAGCCTTACAGATAGTCCAAGGAATTGCGTGATAGAGAAATCTTTTGACGCTGACGTTACATGATGTCATTAAAGTATTTATCCACAAAGACTTGAAAAAATTATTTCGATCTGACAAGTCAGTAAAATAAGCAGGGGCCAAAGACCCCCATCCTGTGCCTGTGACATCAGCAACATCAAAAATCCAGAGACTCCACGATATTAGGTGACGGAGAATCTCATTGATAGTTCAGTAGGCATTTCTCAGGAGAGAGAACATTCCATTAGCACTGAATCTTTGGCAATGAAGAGAGTGGTTCAAAAGTTTCAGACATCTGATCAAAAACACACAAGGCACAAAATGTATCATGATAATCTAGCTCTGTTTGAAGTTGATCCAGAAAGGTTCTTGGAAGGATTTTTCCAAACAACAACCAAAATCGTGGAAACATTTGACATCAACACAACCAAAATAGGCAAAGAGTGTACCATCAGCTGGAAAGGTTATGTTTTCCATGTTCTGGGATGCTGAGTTTGTCATCATGGTGGGCTGTCTTTCAAACAAAAGGTCTGACAATACAATAAACAAAGCATGTTATGCTGCACTTCGAGGCAGCTACAGGTTGAAAGGAGCTCAGAAAAAGAGTGCTCTTCCATCAGGACAATTGGCTAGTGCACAAATTAGTCATTTTCCTGGCTACAATGCACAAGAGTGACTTTGAACTCTTTCAGTACCCACCTTATTCTCTTGATCTGGTTCTGTCATACTTCCACCTGTTCCCAAACAAGCAGAAAGCTCTAGCCGGAACCCATTTCAACTCAAATAATGTCATATCAGCTGTGGTGAATGTTTTGGATAGCCAAGAGAAGAACTTCCACAAAACTGGGACAAAATCCCTTCAACGTCGTTGTCAAAAGTGTATCAATGTGGAAGGGGATTACATTGAAAAGTATATCATTTTAATGTATTTAGTTCTATATGAGGCTGAGGCAATCAAACCTTCAGGATATCATAATGCACACTGATCGGCACATGTCATCATTTTGTGTTTTTGGCAGACAACATGTCTTACCTGTTTATAGCTCACCCGTCTGAAGATCAGGTAATCTCATGTCATTGGCTGTTTGTCCATTGTTGTTCTAAAAAACACTGAACCAGTGAAGCTGATACTTCACAAACTTCCAATGAATGATTTTTTGTCCAAAACAGTTTGTTCAAGAGTTTTGAATAAGATTTTCAATGTGGCCTCCAAGGCAAGCAAATTGGAAAACCTATTTATGGACATTACTCAGCCATTTGTTTCAAATGTAATGAAATTTGGTACATAAGTTGTTAGTAGTTGGGGTCAGCAAAGATGTTCCGGTGTTTCTTTATAATATTTTAACTTTTAACCTTGATTTGACCTTTTCACTTCGATCTTACTGAAATCTTAAGCATCTTGTGGATATTACTGCCAATGATGACACCCAATCTTCCTATTTCCAATATTGCCTCCATATTGAAAAATCTATTTATGGTTACATGTGTAGTAAACCTTTGCATTTTGACCATGCTCCTAAATTCTTTCTAAGTGCATTTCCTTCCAATGTAAACATCTTGCCCTTGGAAATCACAGGACCAGTGAAGCTGTTACTTCACAATCCTGTTCCAACCAATGGAACCTGAATTTGTTAAAGGGGTTTGAATCCAATTTTCAATGTGGCCTCCAAGACATTCATAGTGTATTTGCTTAGCATCTACATTTATATGTCTTACAATGTGACATGGGCATTGCTTGATTGTCTGAAGGTCAATATTAGCTTTGATAAATGAGCTCATCATGACTCACACCTGTTTTTCCTTTTTATCCGTTTAAATAGAGATGTGTGTGTTTTTGAGGAATACTTAGTCATTCTTTTGTGATAAATGATAGGGTGTAAAAGAAAGGAATTCATTAAGATTATGACTCAAGAACAATTTACTGTATGTCAATGCAATCAGGTACATGTCATCTTCAACGATACACTTCCTTTATGGATCTGCCAACTCTAAATTTTGCTGAACTTAAAAACAATTCTGACCCACTATTATTATTAATAATTTTGCATCAATGTTTTAAAAACAAACTTGTTTTACATGTAGAAACATAAAGAAGTTGTATGTGTTTGCAAGGATTATTTCAACCAGCCATCTCATGTAAACATTACTCAGACTCTCCATGTCCTGACATCTATCGGTCAAATGATGAACTATTGTATTCATTTTTGTATGAGGGAAGGGAGGTTACTGTCATTACCTTTCCCAATCCGCCGTGTTTCCACACTTCTGACAGAAGATGTTTTTATGTTAAAAAATCTGTTTCAGGAGAGGGAACTGGACGATTTAAAGAATAAGTATCAAATTGATCTGGACTCCAACCGGAAGTTGGGTCAAGTGAGGCTCGAGGGTTTGTCTGGTGATATTGTGTCTGCTGTGGGAGCACTTCACAAACTTACTCTGGGGGTACAATGCCAAAAACAAGAGACAGAAAAGCCTGAGATTGTATCCTCATTTGTTCAGTGGAAACATGTGGAAACAGATCAAAATGGGAGTGATGTTCACAGAGATTATGACAAAATATCCAACCAAACAATCGAAGAAGCATACAAGAGCAAGAAACCCTCTGTCACGCTACGAACAACTGATAACATGGATTATGTAATAGATTTTAAAAACATGGAAAAGTATCCTTTGAACAACACAAGCGACAAAGCAGCTATCATCAGGAAAGACATGATTCAAGGTAAGTTTTAGCAAAACTACATGTTAATATAGGATAGTTTGAGATTTCATTCATTGTCTGTTCATCTGCTACCAATAAATCTGACCCATGAAGATCCGGTGTAGAATAGGTCTTCAGCAACCCATCCTAGCCATAAAAGGCAACTATGTTTGTCATAAGAGGTGACTAACAGGATTGTGTGGTCAGCCTCGTGAGTTGATTGATGCATGTCATCGATGTAAGTCTTACAGTAATGGACAATAAGTCCAGTTGCGCCCGGCGCGTACATACTCCACTTCAGACCCTTTGTTGTGACTGCCAAGGACAGTGTAGCTTCACCTCCCAGATTCTGCTTTCTTGGTTGTGTCACCGAAGGGAGATGGACTGTCAGGGGAAGTCAAAAGACTCTGTAAAGAAGTCTCAGTAGGCTAAGGCGTCTACTGTTTCGTCCGGTGCTCCATCATCTGGCAAGGATATTGTCCATCATTCCTCTTCTCATCCTGGCTCTAATGTGTTTAATGATGTGTTAAATGAGATACTGAGCAGTCGCACCCTATTGTCCGTTCGAGATAGTGTTGTGCCCTGTCTTGAAGAATCCATTATCTTCCCAGACGTCTTCAGCTGTATCCCAAGTTCTTTACAGCTATGCGGGGATTCATTGAATGATGACATACATGAAAACACGTTTGGGATGAACTACCCGATCTCATGCTGTTTTGTAAGAATAGCGTATCGAGATCGTTTCAAATGTTGTTGATGTGTTTTCCCGCTCAAGAGTTCTAGTCATTTTCTACGACACTAGGCAGTGTTCTAAGTAACTTTTGATTTGTTTCACTGTTTGAACCAGCTTCCTCGTGTTGTCTCACGGTTCTAGTCTTTCAGACTAGGGTATCTGCACATGTGGCCATGCAGAGGAACATGTACATGACACTGTTGTTGGCCGGTAACCATGGGGATCCTGGGGTGTGTTCAGGTGAATTGTTTTTTTAGAAGCTGGAAACTTTGTTCAACATTTTTCCACATGCTATCCAAGAAGAAAAAAGAAATACAATTTATAAAAAAATCCATTATTTAGTAGGCCGACTCACCATGTATATTCTGTGGTGATGCATTGTATCTAATTATCAGGAATTATGTCTTTTATACCAAATGACTGCTTTGGCACATCCTAGTTTACATTTCTGTACCTGCGGTTCTTCTTCTATTTGAAATATATTTGTCATTTGGGATACACTGTCCCAGTCTTCTTGAAATGCAAGTTCTAGTTTATCTACGGTAATATGGCTTGGTGGTTGAAGGCTGGGGGTCAAACACATACATGTTAACAGTTGTGTGAATCACTTTGGTCGACTGTACTCATTTACTTTATTTACAATGATTGAATTGTTCATTGAATATTCATTCAAAGGATTGTCTCCTTTTGGACATAAAGTGAAGTAGTAGACATTTAATTATCATCATACATCCTTCAGTGGTATTTACTCAAGTTTCCTTGTCGCCTACTGTTTTTTTAACACTCTATTTTTTGTATGAGTAGTCCAATATTGAATCACCACTTAATCTCACCTTGTATGCACAGTAAACATGAATTTTATTGCAATAACACATTTAGTGTATAGATTTCCTAAATCTTATAGTACAGTCTAGTCTCGTTAATCTGACACTTGTTAATCTAACACTCATTAATCCATCTATCAGCATTATCCAACACTAAGAATGGGAACCGATTAAATCAGTGCTATTTATGCCCCCATTGCACAACGATCACGAATATCCCGAACAGGTAATTTGTCATGTTTGTAGATATATCTCAATCATTTCTTGAAGTTCTTCAATGAATTTTATTTGATTCCCAAACGTAGGTACAGTTCGCGGGAGTGCGTAGAATTGGCGAGAAAGTTTTTGTTTGACATCCCATTACAAGTCACTTCAGAGCGACCTTTTGCGAACTTTGACTGACCAGTGAAATCATTAACAGAAAGTCGACATTAGCCACTAAGAAAGAAGCTATACTAGCCACATAAAGAAACTGTGCACGGATAAAATATAGATATAAGGGCACACCGTCCATATATGAAATATAGGTTTGAACACAGCAATTATTGGAGACATTCAAACGCTCATGCACGTGCCATGCGATATGACGTCATTGATGGGGGCCTATGGACGTGCAATGTGTTACTGCATGTGCATCCTGTGCAGCTGTACACAGCATGTGCAACTCAAAATTCGCTGTCACTTTGGAAAGCATGATCTGTGGTCATTCAAAAATTCAAAACTTCTCAGGCGCAGACACAAGCATATCACAAGCAAATCATGCCAAGATTGACAGCTGCACAGCGTCATGAAGCCATTGGAATGATCCAAGCGGGAATGAGGCAACAACAGGTGGCAACACATTTCCAATGCCATCGTAACACGATATCGGCATTGGTGAGGCGTTATCAGAACACAAATGACGTTGCCGACCACCCACGTTCAGGACGTCCCCGAGTAACGACGCCAAGACGGGACAGATGGATTCGAGTAACACATCTCCGACACAGGTTCCAAACGGCAGTAACGACGTCCCAGACAATTCCTGGACTGCGCCGTATCCATCCCAACACTGTCAGGAATCGTTTATGTCAGTACGGGACATACGTCCCATCCTGACACACCGTCATCGAGTCGACCGTCTAAGATGGTGTGGAAATCATGTTCGCCAACCTCGAATATGGTGGAGAAATGTTGTCTTTACAGATGAATCGAGGTTCAACATTTCCCTCAGTGACGGGCGCCAACGTGTCTACCGATGCCGATGCACTGCTGTGATTCACGCACAGGGTGGTCATACCCGTTATTGACTTGGTGACTTTGTCGTTTTACCCCCTACTCTATTTTGATCTTCTGACGTCATCGTAACAGATGTTGTTCAGGTCCCGTTGACATTTTCTTATGGTCGAATCATTCAGCTGCTACAGCGTCTGCATCATTTTGTTCTTGTTGTGTTGTATTTCAATCCAGAATATATTTTTTTGTGCACAGTTTCTTCATGTGTCTAGTATATCTTCAGCTTTGTGGCACTAGTTTCAAACTGACAACTTCCATTCCGGACAACATTTTCAAAGAATTTTGAATCAATTTTGTTTATCCGACATACGTGTTAATCATATGCAACCAACCATGTCGGATCAACGGGAATTGACTGTATATGGAATATACTGTCAACCACTTGGTAATGAGGTTCTGTTTATTGAAAAGGACAATCAATAATTATAAAACACATATGAAGGAAAGAAAGAATCTTTTGGTGTTTGTGTTATGACAGATACTTTACCTGCCATTTAGGTCTAACATGGACTAACATGGTTAGACATTATATTGATATTACGGTGTTACCAAGGATACATTAGATCATGGGGGAGGTAATTTGAACAGCGCAATGATGTCATCCTATTACAAAGTTATTGATAAAATGTACTTTAACACAGAATCACCTCAAGCAAAAATTTGTTGCTTATTTATGTTCAAGAATATTTATTTCTTGTAGGATATAGCAGATTCTGCACACTTTGTTGTATCAGAGGTATATTAAAAGGAAGCTGGACATTCTCTTTCTTCACAGGAAGTTCATCAATCTTTGAACCTCCTCCAAATTGGACTGCTACAAGTTCAGACTGTGAAAATGTTGTTGTTGATATGGATTCCAGTGAGTATCAAACACTTGTGCATAGTTTCTGGAAGAGTGTTGGATCACCAAGAGCTATCATAAAGGTAAGAATGAATGCACATTTAATAATATATGTGGAAACAAATTTTACTGGATGTTGCTTGCCAATATGTAATTCTTCAGTGTCGACATGCAATAACATGTGCCAAAAATATGGTGTCTTTTCTATCTGTCATCTATGTGTTCTATTTGTCATCAACATGGTCTCTTTTCTCTGAAATCCTGTTCTAACTTAACTGAACAATATTAGGATGAAACAATAATAGTCTTGGTTCTCAGGCAGGCCCCACATCATAATAAAGTCTGCTGTATGTTTCGTTTGTATTTCCATTTTCAAGAACAAGACAAATTCCTTAAATATTCCACGTCTCGAACACACAAGATGCTCGATACTTAAAAACAGTAAGATCCAATAATGTGTGCAGTTACTTCCCTTGACATGCACACTGCTTTACTGCGCATCTTGTGTTATGGTCGTGGTGGCAACAGGAGTTTTTCTGCTTGTTTTGTTGTTTGCAAATTTGGTCAATGAAAACATGAAGTCAATGGTATTTGTGTGCTATTTTTAACAAACTGTTTTAAGGCATCCATGTACATTAAAAGTCAACGTATATGATTCACTCAAACTTTAATATTTTGAGAGGTCAACATAACTGGGATATGTTACGGAGGCATGAAAGAAGATTTTTCTTCATCTGTGTGTTGTTGGACAATAAGATTGCGTGAAATGTGATGTTTGGCAATGAGACAGACAGAGATGAAACTCTAAAGTGACTCCTGTAGCCTTGAGATTGATTGGGTGCTGTTTTGTTCAATTCTGTGCTGTTTCTCAGTGGTTGTAGTGCTGCAATATAGCGCTGGGACGGGTAACTTTGGTACTTGGGTCGAGGAGGTACTGAGTAGGACCCCGGTACCCACAGGACTACCCGTACCCGTGGCTAGGCACGTGATATATTGTTTAATGACAAAAATTGTCTAAAACTCTATGGTTACACAATAAGTCACTAGTGTTCTCATTCTTTCTGACTATGCACCCATTCTTTCTGACTTTTATATGTTATAATAAAGATAAAACTTCATGCAATAACCTTCAGTGTATGCATGACCAGAAATTTTACACATGTATCTAAATACATTTTGCCAGGGCTACGATCAAACTTTTCCAAATTGGATGGTTTGTACCAATCTCTTAATATCTACAGTGGGTACTTGGGTAATAGGGTGGTTGGTACCCAGGTGGTAAATTTGGACTCGTCTCAGGCCTACTGCAAGCACATGTGTCAAGTCAGTCAACATGTCGAATGGTAGAATAAAAGTCCAATTAAAAACGTTAAGCTATTTATTTCTACTGGTTGCTGATGGGTCATTGGAATAATGGGTCCTAAACAGTTTCCAAACCATAATGTCACTTAACCATGTTATTATGTGAGTTCCTAGACTTATCATGATGTAACTGTCACCATGGTATTTATAGAATTACCAAATTAACAAACCGTGAACTAAATCGGATACAGGCCTCATCATGTTTTGAGTGAATGCTCTCATTCTATCTTTCATATTATGTCGGGCTTGATTCTTCTTGTGTTTTAGCTTGAACGGATTCAGACCAAATTCCTGTGGCAGCAGTACTTAGCCAAGAAGCAGCAGCTCGACATGCAGAACCCTCCTGGACATCAGAACGAAAGGATACTGTGGCACGGGACAGCACCTGATGCAATTCCTAGCATCTGTAAAGGGGGATTCAACAGGAGCTACTGTGGAAAAAATGGTAAGTACTTTCCAGTTATATTGCCATGTATATTATTTCTATTTGTCAGGTCATGTGATTTGGGCGTATTTTGATTTTGATCCAGCTACCACCTTTGACTTCACCAGACCTGTCAACCCTCCCACATTTTGCGGGAGACTCCCGCAATTTGATGAAATCTCCCAGTCTCCCGCAAGATGGACTATTTCTCCCGCAAAACAGAATTCTTCATTATTTAAAAAAATCGCCTCATTGTCCCGTGAGTGAAAACAATGAACGGGAAGTTTGCGTCCTGATCTGTCCGGTAGGCTCCCGGATGAGCGACCCTTATCACAGCCACCGGCATGGGGGCCCCGATGGGCCTTTGTCCAGTAATCAAATGGTAATTAAATTCATATGGTGAACGATTGAACAATGTAAACTGTTAAGAAAACTCGGATAGTCCTAACAGGTGCCTGAAGGGTTGAACTTGAAATGAAAAATCAGCCAAGTATTCATCACTTCATGAAATGAACTGTTGTCTTCATGTTCTTAGCGTGTTTATTCTTCCATAATTTAAGAACGTAGATACATATGGCCGGTCCAGTAATACATGACTTTATTGGTTATCAGATTTGTCAGAAACTTTGTTAAAACATCAACATACCTCAAAGTTACGTCATTGAACTCTTGGAAATGAAAACAAAATATGTCCTGCAAGCGCCGTCTTCAGAAACAACACTATGCGTGATTGGTTGATTCGGTAGTCGAAATAACAATGAGTTACACGATCAGGCTTCCTCACAGCTAGGATTTCAAAGTCAAAGTTTAAAGTGAAACTTATAAATTTCCTTTTGACTGACATCGTGACTTGTGTGCACAGAAAATATCAAAACAGAATTTTATCAAATTTTGCGAGAATGTATCATGTGATTATTTTACACGATTTGATTGGCTAATAGTTTGCTTGCGTCCCAGATCTGCAATCTAATTTGCATACAACAGTACTAGTCAACCAATGAGATTAATACACGTCAAGGTCAGAAAGGTCAACAACGACAACAAGACTCATTTCATTTATAAATTGTAGTAAAACGTAATAGTACTTCCAAATATGGCATACATTTCTTGGAATGGAATAACGTGAACATTTCTAGGAAATTTAAGAAGCGAAGTAATGGGACTGTCAACAGACTACCGCAGACAGAAAAAAACCAGTATATCTTATTGAAACTAAGGGCGACGATGTTGCGTCAGGATAAATGCATTTGATATTTCTTTGGCGAATTTTGTAACCAACATCGCGCCAAATACTCAGAAAACCTGCATCGTAACGAAGCCTGACAACTGGTCGGATTGAACACGTCGTCAACTGGTCAAGCAACTGATTGTGAAATTTCAATATCCGTTTGCGTTTATCTGAGATGATCTTTGAACGAAAGTTATCGAGTAGATTGTGCTGGGTTTATTTTTGGAGGAGGAAAATGCAAACGGAAATTAAGCAAGCTGTACGTATAAGAAACTTATTGATTATTTATTGTTTCAAAATATTTGGTTTTCTTTGTAACATTATTAAAAATAAAAGTTGGAAATTATCTTATCTTCACTATCTTAAAAATCTCCCCCTTTGGAGGCAAATCTCCCCCATTTTGAAGTCAAATCTCCCACATTGTCATGATGAGGGGTTGACAGGTCTGCTTCACCTGTCCTTGATTTTTAATGAGTTTTCAACATTGCCTGTCCAACTACAAGGCCTATGAAGCTGTTGCATCAGTGATCTTAACTAGCTATGTTGTCTGTATATTGTCCAGGCAAAGATTCACCATCCTACGATTTGTGATACTGTAAATCTTGAAATTAACGCAAGCGTGAATTAAATACGAAAAATGCGAGTGGTGTTTGCTTGCATTAATTAACTTTGCATTTTGTCTCCAAAATGACTGTCAACAATAAGACGGCCTCACTGCACACTTTGGATAGCGGAAATACCAACTTGAATATAAACACAAACATAGTTTATTGAGCAGCAGTTGCAACAATTTAAGTATATAACAATGTCATTCAAAGAATAGGAATTACACAATGGGCAGCCAGTCAGTTATCACTGCTGGGGTCAAGAGTTCTTCCCACTCGTGTCAAGCTTATTGACACCTTCTCCGCATACCAATCAGTGAACTGTTGTTGGTTCAATTAATTTATTGCCTTTGAACTTCCTTAATGCCAGTCAACAGAGTAAACATATAAACTGTGTCTTGTCTTTAGGAAAACACTGTTTATTGTTTTCATGGAAGTGTTCTACTCTGTGCTAATACGCGGTGCTATTTGCTGTTTGATTGGATTAAGGTAACGATATGTATCATTACCCTGGGGATAGGGTTGGGGGAGTCGCATTGATTTTGTGTCGCATTTTTGGCTAGGGGTCAGCAGTCGTATTAATTTGGAGAAGCATTAATTTCCACATTTACAGTATTTGATGAAAGAGCAAAACGAGTTCAAACAGGTCAAAACTGTACAGAAGGCTGGCCTGCATTTTGGTCAATATGACCGTTACCCCTTTTGCAGGTCAATGTGAAAACACCCACTGCTTTGTCATTCAGTAATACATGTATTCCCAAATTAGAATGAAAAATTTCCAAATTCAATGGCAATAAGGTTATGACTGTTGCTATGGCCTTTTAGAGATGACTTGTGTTTCCTGATAACAGAAGCAATAAGGAGTTAGAGTTTTAATGCACAGTTTGACATTATTGCACTGATTGTTTCAATATCTCTTAATTTAGGAAACAATAATTAATAAAAAATCCCAGTATTGAACAAGATAATGATTATTTGCTCAATTTGCCTGCCCAGGGCACTTATTTTGGAATCCTGGGGAAATCCATGAAGGGTCTCTTGTGATGGACTTCTTAAAATGTACATGACTCCCCCAGTAACTGACACTGACCTTTGCAGTGGAAAGAACTGCAAATTTGATGAAATTTGGCATGCATATTCTTTCTTATGAAGAAAATAAAATACAAAAGTTTTAAAATCTTATTCCAAGGCTAAAAAAATACTTCCGGTTCTCATACTTCCCGCCGCATCATCGTAAAATCTGCCACACCGTTTGTTTTTATTTTTATTTTCCAAAGAAACACAAAATTGCACTGCTTTACTGCGCATCTGGTGTTATGGTTGTGGGAGCAATAGGAGTTTGTGTGCTTGTCTTGCCATTTGCAAATTTGGTCAATGATAATATGAAATTTACAATAAAACGTCACTACGCATGATGATTTACAAATTCAATGGTATTTGTGTACTGCATGCCGGACAATGTTCCATACTCAGAGATTAAAATTACATGTGTACTTGTATCGTAAGAAAAGCCAGAAATAGCAACCAGCTGTTCACATATTTTCTCCCCAATCCAAAGGTGATTTGGTTTTAAAAATACTCAATATCATGGCCAATATCATAACAAGTAATTTCAATATAGGAAGACTGAAGACTTTGTATCTGTAACGACTAATGTTCGTTTCAAGTAAATCAAGTTAACCTGTGCTTATTGATGGATCCTCATAACAGACATTTTTTGTAATCAGCCTATCAGTAATAAATGCCAAGGTCAAAGTTCAGTTAATAATGACTAAAACAGGTTGTGAGCAGATATTGTTTAATCTGAATGAAATTATAGGTGTTGAGAGATGATGGATATGAGTTCTTGACAATGACAAATGTATTTATCATTACAGCAACAGCACATGGAGATGGAGTGTACTTTGCTGTGAATGCAAAGTACTCCTCCTCCAGCACCTACTCTGTACCTGATCATCAAGGCTACAAGTACATGTTCCAGGCAAGAGTGCTGACAGGCGTGACCACACCAGGTCAGCGTGGAATGAGAGTCCCACCAATTAGAGATCCAGCTAATCACATCAACTTTGATGCTGTCACGGGACCTAGCATGTTCATCATATTCAATGATACCCAGGCATACCCAGAATACCTTATTACCTTCCAGTAATTCTAGTACATTGTAGTACTTTCTTGAAAGGGTGATGGCATGCAATTGTTAGTGATTTATGTACACTGTGATAAAGTTATAGGATCAATATTGATAAGTTTGATTGCAGGTTTTACCAGCTCACACACTGGGTCCTCATTTAATATTTATGACAATACAAAACACATGAAGTAACTAATGTTAAAACTTCCTAGCGACAATACATTCTCCTGTATTAGTAATTTGTCTTATTATTATATGTGGTCTGCGTAACTCCTAAAGTTGCCCCTGTAAGAGGGGCCAGCTAAATTCAAGTTAATGAGTTTGCTCAAATTTGAGCTCTGCCACCACAACTTAGGACAGGTATGATTGGATGACCTTGAAGGTCAAGGGCCCAGTGTGAACTTGGTATCAACAAGCCTGTACAAGATAACACAAGTATTTACGGATGGAATTTAACAAAACTTATTCATGATTTCTAAAGTGGGGTCTTGATCGCATCTAATGTGTGGGTGATTTCCATCTAAGGTCAAGGTCAGTAGAGGTCAAATTATGAAACATGGTTCAAATTTCATGAAATTTCGTAAGTTATCAGTTAAAATGAAGTCAAAGTAACTAAAATGAAGTAAGTCAACACCTATCATATGTCATGACTGTGTCAAATGGCAAGGTCACTTTGAAGGTTGTAGACACATGAAATGACTTGTAAATAGTTTCAATCAGTAATTATTGTTAGTATGGTAGGGATACCTTTTTTAACACAACCATCATTGTAGTAATGATCTTGCACTGGATGATGTTAAAGGTCAAGGGCATTTGTTGGAAAGTAGATGTCCCTATAAACTTGTGTGTAGACAACGTCTTGAACATTAATGATTGGAAATTACAAAAAACTCTATTTACATGACCTCCAGAGATAAAGGCCAAAGTCATTGGACCCAGGATCTTGCCGGATCCCCCGGCATATAATGCTGGGGGATATAGCTATGGGCATGTCCGTCCGTTTGAATCGTTTCCGGAGCAGAACTCGAAACCGTAAAATATTTCTTCATCAAACTTTGCATTTATATCACTTAAGTAGTGAAGTTGTGCCTTTTGCTATTTTTTAATTTTTCCATTTTTTTAATTTTCCAATTTCATGAAAGCATGCTGGACATAGGCTAACTTTGTGTGTGATGTTTGTTTCCGGAGAAGAACTCCAAAACTCTTAAAAATTTCTTCATCAAACTTTGCATTTATATCACTCAAGTGGTGAAGTTGTGCCTTTTGCTATTTAGGAATTTTAGAATTTTTTATTATCCCCCACCCAACAAAGTTGGCGGGGTATATAGAAACGGGCTCCGTCCGTCCGTTACGTTTCGTTTCCGGAGCATGACTCATAAACCGTTCAATATTTTTTCATCAAACTTTGCAGGTCTGTCAGGTACATGCTGAACTGGTGCATTTTGCTATTTAGAAATTTTAGAAATTTTTATTTTTTACGTTTCCATGGTAACAAGATGGCCTTAGGTTCTGCGAGGGTAGGGTTCGTTTCCGGAGCATAACTCATAAACCGTTCAATATTTTTTCATCAAACTTTGCAGGTTTGTCAGGTATATGCTGAACTGGTGCCTTTTGCTATTTAGAAAATTTAGAATTTTTTATTTTTTTACGTTTCCATGGCAGCAAGATGGACTTTTTTTAACAATTTCCATGACAAGTTCCACCTCGGTTAAAAAAGGTTAGGGTTTGTTTAGATTTAATTATGTCATAAATTCTGCAACAGGGGTGGGGGATATAGCCACGTTAGTGGCAAACTCTTGTTTTTTTACGTTTCCATGGCAACAAGTTTGACTTAGGTTCTATAAGGGTGGTGTTCATTTCCGGAAGGGTGGTGTTCATTTCCGGAGCGTAACTCAAAAACCATGAAATACTTTCTTACAAAACTTTGCACGTCTACCAGGCACATACTGAACTCTGCTATTTAGGAATTTTTTTAAATTTTATTTTTTACGTTTCCATGGCAACAAGTTGGACTTAGGTTCTATAGGGTAGAGTTCATTTCCGGAGCATAACTCAAAACCCATTCAAAACTTTCTAACTAAACTTTGCATGTCTATCAGACTCATGCTGAACTGGTGCCTTTTTCTATTTAGGAATTTTAGAAATTTTTATTTTGTACGTTTACATGGCAACAAGTTGGACTTAAGTTCTATGAGGGTGGTGTTCGTTTCCGGAGCGTAACTCAAAAACTGTTAAATACATTCTTACTAAACTTTGCATGTCTACCAGACACATACTGAACTGGTGCCTTTTGCTATTTAGGAATTTTAATTTTTGTAATTATTTATGTTTCCATGGCAACAAGTTTGATTTAAGTTTTAATATAGGGTGGGTTCACTTTTGGAGTGTATATAACAAATAAACTGTTAAATATTTCCATGCCAAACATTGCATGTCTATATATAAAGCACATACTGAACTGGTGCCATTTGATATTCAGGAGTTTTAGAAATGTTTATTTTAGAATTTCCATTGCAGCTATTTTGACATGGGCTAAGAGAAATGTTTGGTCAGTTACCTTGTTTGGGACCATAACATGTAAAAATGGGTGGGGCATATAGATGACTTTGTTGAATTTACGCTTGTTTAGTTATTGTTTCTTGTAATTTGTCATTTGTTTGCATAAAAAAACCCCACAGAAACACACTTGTTTTACTTTCCATTTCATATGGATGCGACCATGGTGGATCTTTTGTGGGTAAACAATGTATGCTTCTTCAAGAACATTCAACTCTTGACTTGTTACATACAGAATTGCACATTTACTTGTGGTTACTTTACAGACATCTCCCGGGGGGATATGTCATCTTTCTGATGACTCTTTTTAACTTTGTTATTAAGGTAGCTAGAGGCATGGGACTGTCTGTTCCTCAAACAGAGAGGTGACATGAGCGTATGTATGCTCAACTTGCTTTACAGGAACATCTGTTGTAGTTTGTTTACAAGTAATGTATTCAAATAATATCATCACTGGGTTAGAAAGGCCTTTTAAGAACAACCTCAGTAAGGTTGTCACAATGACAGCACGTCCTAATACATTTGCATCAATTACAAGACGTCAAAATGGCCGACGCAAGAAATGAGACAGGAGAGATTTCCCAAGTTGTTGATGAATCTGTGGCGGTTACATGTGTTGGTCATCATTGGTCATTTGGCTGATCGTTGAAAGGTGATTATGAAGATGTGTCAAGTAGATACTAAGGTAAATTCATAGATGGCTGTGGACTGTAACTGTCAGTCTAGACACGGATCTAATCAATACTACGATACTGGATATGCATTTCTTCGTTTTGTTAACTAGGATGGGTCGTAGCGAGGATATTTGTGAACAATCATACAGTCAAACTCCCTGTTATTTTCTCAATGTATGCTAAAACACTGAGGTCAAGGTGAAAGGATCTCATTGATCAGAAACAATGCTTTTGTATGTATTTCGTGCAAGGGAATTCCCCGTAGTTTCTCAGGAATCCATCAGTCTTGACGTCATTTCAAGAATACAGGCTCCTGAAAAACGTATGAATCTAAAAAAATTGTGTTGTTCAGGTGCTTGGGAACGTCAGTTTCACGGTCTCTCCAGTGATGATCAGCAAAATTGCCTGATGCAAGCGGGAATTTTACAACCGCTTCTAGCGAGAACTCTTGCACTAATGTACAACAGAAGACAAAGTGTAGGTTAATCTATTCACCCTCCACCAGCCCATTACACTCTATAATATTTGTATAACTTTATATGTAATTACTTTGTGCTTTTTTATATTTTATAACATGTTTTTTATAACTTTGTATATATTGTGTCTCATGGGCCTTCTGGCCGGACATTTGCGCTAAATTGTTTTTTAAATGTATTTTTTATAAAAAATGTGTGACACTTCTTCTTCTTCTTATCTATGCTTGTGATGGTAATTGTTGACTGCTGTGTGAAATAGCCATCTGCCCACTAGCCCATGGTTGGCAAAATGTCCATCAGGCTATAGGTTATGAAATGTCCCTTGCCCAACTGGCTACTGAAATTTTAATAGTTGATCAAAATATAAAAGAAGTCAAAACGAAAAATCAATATTCGTAAAGAATCACGTTTGATAGGATAGGACTCTCCCACCCCCTTTCATCGTGTTTGTAATACTGTGACTGTAATACTGTGATTGTAATACTGCGACTGTAAAACTGTGACTGTAATACTGTGATTGTAATACTGTGACTGTAATACTGTGATTGTTATACTGTGACTGTAATACTGCGACTGTAAAACTGTGACTGTAATACTGTGACTGTAATACTGTGATTGTAATACTGCGACTGTAAAACTGTGACTGTAATACTGTGATTGTAATACTGTGACTGTAATACTGTGATTGTTATACTGTGACTGTAATACTGCGACTGTAAAACTGCGACTGTAATACTGTGATTGTAATACTGTGACTGTAATACTGTGATTGTTATACTGTGACTGTAAAACTGTGACTGTAATACTGTGACTGTAAAACTGTGACTGTAATACTGTGACTGTAATACTGCGACTGTAAAACTGTGACTGTAATACTGCGACTGTAAAACTGTGACTGTAATACTGTGACTGTAATACTGTGACTGTAATAATGTGATTGTTATACTGTGGTTGTAATGCAGTGACTGTAAAACTGTGACTGTAATACTGTGACTGTAATACTGTGACTGTAATACTGTGATTGTAATACTGTGACTGTTATACTGTGACTGTAATACTGTGACTGTAAAACTGTGACTGTAAAACTGTGACTGTAATACTGTGACTGTAATACTGTGACTGTAATACTGTGACTGTAATACTGTGACTGTAAGACTGTGACTGTAATACTGTGACTGTAAAACTGTGACTGTAATACTGTGACTGTAATACTGTGACTGTAATACTGTGACTGTAAAACTGTGACTGTAATACTGTGACTGTAAGACTGTGACTGTTATACTGTGATTGTAATACTGTGACT
Organism: Haliotis rufescens; assembly: GCF_023055435.1. Classification (NCBI taxonomy): domain Eukaryota; kingdom Metazoa; phylum Mollusca; class Gastropoda; order Lepetellida; family Haliotidae; genus Haliotis; species Haliotis rufescens. Next base: position 745,558 of record NW_025964367.1, read on the forward strand.
GTAATACTGTGACTGTAATACTGTGATTGTTATACTGTGGTTGTAATGCAGTGACTGTAATACTGTGATTGTAATACTGTGACTGTAATACTGTGATTGTAATACTGTGATTGTAATACTGTGACTGTAATACTGTGATTGTAATACTGTGATTGTAATACTGCGACTGTAAAACTGTGACTGTAATACTGTGATTGTAATACTGTGACTGTAATACTGTGATTGTTATACTGTGACTGTAATACTGCGACTGTAAAACTGTGACTGTAATACTGTGACTGTAATACTGTGACTGTAATACTGTGATTGTTATACTGTGGTTGTAATGCAGTGACTGTAAAACTGTGACTGTAATACTGTGACTGTAATACTGTGACTGTAATACTGTGATTGTTATACTGTGGTTGTAATGCAGTGACTGTAATACTGTGATTGTAATACTGTGACTGTAATACTGTGATTGTAATACTGTGACTGTAATACTGTGACTGTAATACTGTGATTGTTATACTGTGGTTGTAATGCAGTGACTGTAATACTGTGACTGTAATACTGTGACTGTAATACTGTGATTGTAATACTGTGATTGTAATACTGTGACTGTAATACTGTGATTGTAATGCAGTGACTGTAATACTGTGACTGTAATACTGTGATTGTTATACTGTGGTTGTAATGCAGTGATTGTTATACTGTGGTTGTAATGCAGTGACTGTAAAACTGTGACTGTAATACTGTGACTGTAATACTGTGACTGTAATACTGTGATTGTTATACTGTGGTTGTAATGCAGTGACTGTAATACTGTGACTGTAATACTGTGACTGTAATACTGCGACTGTAATACTGTGATTGTTATACTGTGGTTGTAATGCAGTGACTGTAATACTGTGATTGTAATACTGTGACTGTAATACTGTGACTGTAATACTGTGATTGTTATACTGTGGTTGTAATGCAGTGACTGTAATACTGTGACTGTAATACTGTGACTGTAATACTGTGATTGTTATACTGTGGTTGTAATACTGTGATTGTTATACTGTGGTTGTAATGCAGTGACTGTAATACTGTGACTGTAATACTGTGACTGTAATACTGTGATTGTTATACTGTGACTGTAATACTGCGACTGTAATACTGCGACTGTAAAACTGTGACTGTAATACTGTGACTGTAATACTGTGATTGTTATACTGTGGTTGTAATGCAGTGACTGTAATACTGTGACTGTAATACTGTGACTGTAATACTGCGACTGTAATACTGTGATTGTTATACTGTGGTTGTAATGCAGTGACTGTAATACTGTGATTGTAATACTGTGACTGTAATACTGTGACTGTAATACTGTGATTGTTATACTGTGGTTGTAATGCAGTGACTGTAATACTGTGACTGTAATACTGTGACTGTAATACTGTGATTGTTATACTGTGGTTGTAATACTGTGATTGTTATACTGTGGTTGTAATGCAGTGACTGTAATACTGTGATTGTAATACTGTGACTGTAATACTGTGATTGTAATACTGTGACTGTAATACTGTGACTGTAATACTGTGATTGTTATACTGTGGTTGTAATACTGTGATTGTTATACTGTGGTTGTAATGCAGTGACTGTAATACTGTGACTGTAATACTGTGACTGTAATACTGTGATTGTTATACTGTGGTTGTAATGCAGTGACTGTAATACTGTGATTGTAATACTGTGACTGTAATACTGTGACTGTAATACTGTGATTGTTATACTGTGACTGTAATACTGTGATTGTAATACTGTGATTGTAATACTGTGACTGTAATACTGTGACTGTTATACTGTGGTTGTAATACTGTGATTGTAATACTGTGACTGTAATACTGTGACTGTAAGACTGACTGTAATACTGTGACTGTAAGACTGTGACTGTAAGACTGTGACTGTAAGACTGTGACTGTAAGACTGACTGTAAGACTGACTGTAATACTGTGACTGTAAGACTGTGACTGTAATACTGTGACTGTTATACTGTGGTTGTAATACTGTGATTGTAATACTGTGACTGTAATACTGTGACTGTAATACTGTGACTGTTATACTGTGGTTGTAATACTGTGATTGTAATACTGTGACTGTAATACTGTGACTGTAAGACTGTGACTGTAAGACTGACTGTAAGACTGACTGTAATACTGTGACTGTAAGACTGTGACTGTAAGACTGTGACTGTAAGACTGACTGTAAGACTGACTGTAATACTGTGACTGTAAGACTGTGACTGTAATACTGTGACTGTAATACTGTGATTGTAACAATGTGACTGTAAGACTGTGATTGTAACACTGTGACTGTAATACTGTGACTGTTATACTGTGACTGTAATACTGTGACGAGGAAACATATTTTGATTTGTTGTTGTTCAAAGTTTAACCAATCACAAACTATGCTACTAACCAAACTTTGATTGCCCCTGTCAAACATTGTGGGGACGGTGAACGTTTCCGCTTCTACTTTGACAATTTGACTCTGAGTATCATTCTTTTCGACACGTCCAAATCGTCTCAACAATGTCGGGGATGGAAACCTGGCCCTGCTCTTTAGCCAAAAATGAGTCTTAGGGGAATGGGAGAAAAATTGGGAGTCTGGAAAACAGGTCAGGAACAGACATTTCTTCCAAAATGATCAGTATGTGGGTCATTCTCAAAAAATGTCAGAATTTCAACTAAGCAAAAACATCAAAATTGTCTTTTGTAAAATTCCTTTTTTATTGACTCAGTACACAAAGTAACTTCTGAATAATAATGTTAAGCAAAATGACACCTTAATAATCAACGATGTCCTAATTATGATAATTAATTAACACTGAATAGGAAAAATATGTCTGTCCTGTTACCATGTTAACAATTATATTTTCTGTAACAATATTTTTCAAAGTTCAACACAAATCATGTCAGTTCTTGTTTTTAAATGTATTGTTTAATATTTCAATGAGTACAATTAAAAAGAGATTGGATACATTATTTTATGGACAGATTTGTCCAGCATTTGAGTCAAATGAAAACATTTGAATTCATTCAAATCCAATATGACAAACATACCCTGATTATTGCATCATATATTTGACACATATACTTCATTAGATGATATATGTTTGAATTCAAATATGTTCTTCTGAAAAATAAAAATAAATAATCAGTATATTTCTATTTTAAGTGCTGTAACAGGACAGACAATGTAGTAACAGGACGGACAATTGAAAGTAACAGGACGGACAATCGGCTTTGATTGCAGATAACTATAACGTTCAGGAGTTTCAAGATTTTGAAATATCTGACAAATACGAAAAAAGTATGTGCAATTGATTACACCTGAACATATAAGGTGTAATTAACTGAATATTCTTGTATGTAATCTGAACTATAGAAACCGGTCGGTAACAGGCTGGACAATTGAAAGTAACAGGACGGACAAACTTATGTTTGCAGTCAACTATCCTGTTCAGAAGTTCAAAATTTTGAATTCTGACAAATAAGAAAATGTTTTGCTTAAGTAACAGTATCTGATCATATGGATGTTATTAACTGAATGTGTTTTCCTATGTAATCTGAATGTAGGATACTGGTAGGTAACAGCACAGACGGAAGTAACGCCAAAGACAATAACTTTTGCATTTTTGGGTTAATCCCGAGAATTACAAAGAATTTAAATTGATTTAAACTTACACTAAATAGTCATGTGACAGTTTTTGTCATGAAGCAACAACACAATAACCAACTTTATCCATGTCAAACATCAACATAATCTGGAGAAAAAAAACTTGTCAGAAGATTTCCTGTTGAAGCTGTATTCTTTTGCAATTGTATTCGCAAATACTCAAATAAACGGTCTGAAAAGGTGAATTATAGTTTCCTTAACAGTACAATTCACTTGTATCTATGATTATTTGATTAGTGCCAGAATTAAATGATGCCTTTCATTCACCCAGAAACCACAGGTTGTTTATTGTTTCTGTTTTATCAGATCTGTAATAGCTTCCCAGTAAATGTTTTCAACACTGAAGTGGGAAGCAGTGCCTTCAATCTTCTTTCGTTCAGGAATGATGGCAATAATGTCCTCGTGCTTGTACCAGCATTTGTCCAGCAGGAGTCTTGGCCAAAAGAATCATCTTTGATCCCATTTTTTGCCAGGCTTGTGCATGCATTCCACATATATATCATAGGTAGAAACATCTATGTATCCAGGATATGGAAAACCATCATATAACACAACCACACATTTGCCAAGACACTCTTCTGTATCATCTGGAACGGATAGTAAAATGTCACTCTCACTTTTCTCAACCTCACCCTTCTCCACCACACCACCTGTCTTCTCCACACTTTTCTCAACCTCACCCTTCTCCACCACACCACCTGTCTTCTCCACACTTTTCTCAACCTCACCCTTCTCCACCACACCACCTGTCTTCTCCACACTTTTCTCAACCTCACCCTTCTCCACCACACCACCTGTCTTCTCCACACTTCTGTTGTTTTTTCATCAGATAACTATCTTCAACAAAGTAGTCTATTTTTTTATGTATATATGTTTTCTTCTAAACTGTGATAAATTTGAAAACATATCTCTTAATGTTTCATTAAATTAGAATATTTAGTGATTGGATAAAAAACGTTAGATAAAGATGACCAAATGTCTGTGCTGTTACTTTTAAGTCTTAACCAATTTTTTTTATTTAGCTTGGAAGATTTGTTCAGCCATAGCCTCTTGAATGCCTGTGTTATTTCAAAAGAATTATTTGTGTTAATATGGTAATTATATTATTGATTGGTTATACTAGGAAAGACAGTTTAAGGTGATGATAAGTCTGTGCTGTTACCACGGAATGTCTGTGCTGTTACTTTTTCATCAGATAACTATCTTCAACAAAGTAGTCTATTTTTTATGTACATGTTTTCTTCTAAACTGTGATAAATTTGAAAACATATGTCTTAATGTTTCATAAAATTTGAATATTGAGTGATTGGACAAGAATAGTTAGATAAAGCTGACCAAATGTCTGTGCTGTTACCAATATTTGTCTCTGCTGTTACTTTTAAGTCTTGAGCAACTTGTTTTTATTCAGCTTGGAAGATTTGTACAACTATAGCCTCTTGAATGTCTGTGTTATTTCAAAAGGAATTATTTGAGTTATTATGGTAATTATATTATTGATTGGTTAAACAAGGAAAGACAGTTTAAGATGATGATAAGTCTGTGCTGTTACCACGGAATGTCTGTCCTGTTACATGTTTGAAGGTAACAGCACAGACAGTAACAGCATAGACAAATTGACATTAATTACAGGTTTTTTTAATGAGACCTCCCTTGAAATGTTGAGACCACATGGCATTGTGAACAGTTCATATTTTCTAATATTCTGAAAAAATGGTTTTAGAAAAAAATATTTGTTTGGGCAAAAATGAGCAGTAACAGCACAGACATAAGAAAAGAGTATTCATGATAGGAATAAACTTCCCTGTCAAGCAGAATTATCCAAGGTCTTCTCTCACTTGAAGGACACTGCTGCCATGATAGTACAGGAAGTAAGCTGTATTTCTGTTATTTTGAATTATGGGAATCTTGAAGGATTATTTATTTTTCAGTTTTGATCCATCCTGGTAACAGGACAGACACTTTTTTATGTACAAGTGTTTCTTACCAAAAACCAATATAAATAAAAGAGTGTATCTTCAAAAGATAATTTTATATCATGAGTTAGAAAGGTAATGTACAATATATAAACATTATTTACATAATATTTTTTATTTTTAGCAACATTAAACAATGTTGATGTGCAAACATAGGGTTACGGACACACCCTTCAGCTCAATTTAACCGCAATTAAGCAGTTTTAATTAAAATAAAATACCTAATAAGAAATACTGAAACTTAACTTTCAGACACCATGGTATGTTCTACGAAAAACACTTGTGTTTAAACATATCTAAAATAAATATTTTAATTGTTATTCAACTCGGACTAAAAAACTCACTTTTTTTTAGAATGACCCATGTATGATTGCTGACAATTTAGGAATGTTTTGCAATGTCTGTTATACATGCTATGGACCACTCATGAAAAATATTGCAAAGGACCATTCATCACAGATTGCAGTAACATAAGCTGCAGCCATTTTTAATAAGTTTACTCTGACTATTTGAATAAAAACTAGACTGACAAAACAGATTGAGATTCAGAATATGAGATCAAAACTATGATACAACTACTATCTTGTCACTGGATTAAGATTTAATATTCGACTCCTGTTTTGCATTTTGGGTTGACGTTATTAGTACTTTTTTAATCAAATTTCTTGAAAAAACCTGACTTGTTCTTCATAAAGGCTAACTAGCCCATCTGACCAGGAATATTTTGAGGCAACTTTACACACTTGTTAATTGGTACAATTTCATCAGAAGCTATAAGGCTGACTACTTAATCAAGTCAGTCACTGAAAATTACAGTGCAGCAGTTAAATGTACATTTGGTTACGTTTTTGGATTTCATTGATGTTGATTTTTAATAATTCATACTTTGAAGTTCACACTGTTTCTTTCATGGTGATTGGCTGATTATAGATTAATTATAGTATTTTGCCTGGTCTTGTAACATTTTATCTGACTTCAAAATAAATAAATGCTGTAGTTCTGGTGTTTGTTGTCTGCTACATGAAACAAAATGGATTGTCCTTAGGGTGATTTTGATATGAAATGGCTATCAATGAATACTAGTACTACTAGTAACGCAAGTGAAGAAAATGAATCTGCAAAACTACTGAGGTGAACGAAATCGATTTATTGAGCGATATTGACTTTGATGCATTGTTTTCTGAAATGACTGAGGAATCTAGCATCAAGACAATTGTGAGTGGCAACAATGTTGTAGCCCCCTCAGCTGTGGCCGCCGACACAGAGATCAACCCCAACCAAAAACCCGATTTACTATTGTTTCTGAAGAAAACCTCCAAGATTTAGAGAAACAGAGGCACAGCAAATAAACAATGAAAAACACTAAATGGGCTTTGAAAATGTTCAATGGTAAGCCAAATAAAATTCATTAGATCTAATCAAGCGTTAAATAAATCAGACATTAAAAAGTAAGGAATAAAACTTAAATTTAGTATAAATACTGAAAAAAACTTGCCTACCTTTTACAGATTGGTCATCGGAGAAGAGAAAAATATCCGTAGACTGGATTACTATTCCGGTTTGTGAGTTGGCCGACCTTCTCCGTGCATTCTACGCCGAGACGCGGCGGCACATGAGGAAGGATGGCAAGGGTCCAGTGTCAGATGAGTACCATAGAAACACGATGAAGAATATGAGAGCTGCCCTCAACAGAAATATCCGTCTGTTGGGTCGCCACATAGACATAGTAAAGGACAAAGAATTCCAACGTGCCAATAACCTTCTCAACGGAAAATTAAAATCCAATGTCCGTAACGGTCAATCTATGCCAACACAACATAAGCCAATTATTGGCAATGGCGATATGACAAAAAAAATCAAGATTATCTGTCACACGAGAGTCCACTCTGTGTTCTGTATAAAGCTTGGTTCGACATCGCTGTTCATTTTGTTTCACGTGGCCTAGAATTTCACTCTCAGCTGAGACCTGGTTCTTTTGAATTTCATTTTTATGACGAGGGTCGCGAATATGCTGCAATTTCACACGACACAATTAAAAAAAAACACACAGGGGTTTGGATGACCCGGAAAACAACACTACCGACAAACGCATGTATGTTTCAGGTATGCCACAGTGTCCCGTCGCAACCTTGAAACTTCTCATGTCAAAATTGCCCCCAAATGCAGAAAAGTTGTTTTGCATTCCCAAATCAAGTGCCATGGTTAATGACCCTGTGTGCTACTCAAGTAAGCCCATGTCGGAACGTCAGCTTGATTTGATCATTCGCACAATTTCCAAGGAAGCAGGTCTCAGCCGGGTCTATACCCCTCACTGCATTCGTAAAACTGCCATTCAAGCACTAGCCGATGCAAATGTTGAATTGCGTCACATCATGTACTTGTCAGGGCAGAGAAATGAAGCTAGCATCAGGTCATACAGTAGATCCATCTCAGGTGACAAGAAACACCAGCTGAGCAAAAGTATATAGAGAATACTACACTAGTAGTTGTGTGCGGGATACTTTGGAACCGCTCCTGGCTTCTGATTGGTCGAGAGGATCGCGTGACCTCTGATGACATCACTTCCGGTTTCGGTTTGCGCAGGGCATGGTGGGACCTGCACGAGCATCCAAGATGGCGTCGCATCCGTTCTGCTGGCGTGCGCCTCCAAGATGGCGGCACATCCGTTTCTGGTGGCGTGCACACCTCCAAGAGGGCGTCGCATCCCTTTCCGGGGAGGAGGGGAAAACCTGGAGAAGCGCTCGTAAAAGGTGAACAGGATCGACATTGAAAGAAGCGCGTCAAAAATCTTTTTTTGTTGTTGTTCTAAAAATAGACGTGGTGGTGGCAGCGGCGGCGGCGGAGGGGAAAGGAGGAGGGAGGGAGGCGGGAAGGGAGTCGGGTTCATTGTTTTGTATTGTTTTGGTGGGTGTGTGGCGATGGCATGTGAAAATGACAGCTCACTGAGACGAACTTATCATACACAGTCAGCGACTCTGCCACTTTGTTGCTAGGTTGACGTCATATCGGCGAAGGATCTTGCAACAACATTCCACAAATCATGTCATTGGGTATGGTGATGTGATTGTCAACTTTGAGGTGTAAGGTTTCGTTCCACAAGGCGATCTTGTATTGTAGCCCACTATGACAGCCGTTCGTCTAATTTCAAAGTCGGTGAGTGGCAAATTTAAAGGTGCTAAAGGTGTTGTCTGAATGTCTAAAGGTGAATCGACAGGCACAGACATGAACGTGGTGTAGGAATGCAGGAAGCGGTCAGATGTCGATCTTGTTTTGTTTTTTTCTTCATCCTACAGACAACATAACACTACTGTTTGTTAATCTTTTTTAATCCCCCGCTCACATGAACCAACACAGCAAAACAAAAGTCACAGGATTAGGGGCGTCCCTGTGATTTTTGTGAACATGAATGTATGTACACTTTGAAAAAAAGAAGAAACTTTTACCACTTTGGTAGTGAACGTATGTACATTCCTAAAACGCAGTGAACGTATGTACACTCCTCAAACAGAAACGTTGACAGTCAGGTGATCGTAGGTTCAATGAACAAGTATCAGGTCAATAAGGGCAGAAAGGTTGGTTCTTTTGATGTAGGGTACGCGTCTGGGCACTCAGTCGAAAGGCTGGCATCTTATCCACAGGAACGGAGGTAGACACTTTGGTAGGAAACCATGCTAATACTGTGGCATCATTCTTGGCGATGTCCTTCCAGTCCAACGTATCTAACACTTGATTAAAAGTCCTCCCACGCACGCGATAGGTCAGCATGTAGAGACAGTACACGCCACAAAGCGTGCTGTATCCATGCTGTAAGGGGTGTGTATTCCATCGTTGTTGAATCTGACCCATGCGATTCAATGTCTCTTTAAACAGGGGTAATGAATTCAGTCCATAGATATCCATCATTTCCACGGATCCAGGAGCTGGACGATAGATGCTCACCCAGTGTGTGCCAGGTTGATCGCTTAAATCTGTGTTGACCACGCAGGCTTTGGGGTAAAAGGGGTCATCCTGTTGCCACCCCGGTCTTGCAAATCTCTGGCCAGGATGCCTCGGTAGATGGCATGAAGTGGTTCGTCATCAGTCACGAGGGATTCTAAATCCAAGGTGCTCAACCCGAGTGGTTCATCCATGGTCCTTGTAGGAGAGGGAAACTTGTGCCATGATCGTCTGTCGCTGCTCATTTTCGTATTCCTCATAGCAGATGAGGGTGACTGGGTTCTCGAGAGCTTGTCCAAACTGGATTTCCAAACCCAGCTTGCCAGTGTGTCGAGGATAGTTGATGCCTTCATCAGCGCCAAGGTCTGGGGTGAGATCCACCACCCACAAGGTGTAACCTTGAGCAAAGGCCTTGACAGACACCTCACAGGTCTCAGGTCGCCACAGTTGTCCCGTGTTTCGGAACAGATTTATGTGGATTTGTTTCAAATTGGCACTGTTGTTGCTGAAGTCGCTTTTCATTTCCATCCCATGGACTTCCTGGCCATTGAGTTTCAGCTTCATTATGGTGACATGGTTGTGTTTGAAGTTGTATGGATTCATCTCTTTGCTTCCTACGTAGGCACTATTGTCCACCAGTCCCAGGACCACGCGTTTTGGTAATTGACAACCGATGAGCTGATTCTTGTGAAAGTCTCTACCACCTGTGGGGATGTCATGGGCTGTCACTCGCACACAGAAAAGGGGATACTTGGCAGTCACCCCTACATTCAGACTGGATACGTGTGTTTCTCGGACAGCAGGATCGATGTTGAGTTGACGAACATAAAATTCGGCTTTGGTCAGGGCCAGTTTGTAGACACCATCAGCAGCACACATGAAGAACTCATCGGGACTTCGTAACAATTCCAGTTTCATAGGGACACCATCCAACAGATAGCGTTCTTGAAGAAACAGGTCACAGTGTAGACGTCCTGTCAGTTCCACTTCTTTGGTGGGCACGATAAGATGGCGTCGCGTTCTGACACCTGTGTTTCTTGCATTCGCATCTGCATCAGGATTGAACACATCCATTTTACCAGCACTATCGGTAAACCACTTGCAGCCGCACTTCGCGAAACAGGGAATGCATCACGTTGTTGACTGTCGATACGGGGTTATCCCCCACCGTGGTATCCGTGCCATCATCTTTCGTCACACGTAGACATACTCTCAGGTAGCACTGTTTCAAATCAATGTAAGCATTCACGGGATTGGAAATGTTAAACTGGAGTGGTCCTGCCACAGAGGGCGGCAGCAAGGGACTATAGCGAATCCACTGACCCTCTTGCACCGAGGTGGACACAGGGGGTACAGTAAAGAGATCCAACTGGGCCTTTGAACATTCGCAAGCATCTCAGCGCATCATGATGATGATGGATGTTCCTCCTTTTCTCTGCCTTGAAGGACGTCTGGCCAGGTTGAAAGTCTGATGAGGACTGACCTTTAAACCATTTTTCTTTTCCTTTTAGGCTGTTTCTGGTGGGTGATGGTGGTGGTTCCACACAGCCTCTTGTCATGGGAGTAGCCCCCACTTGCCATTGGGCCAAGGCACTCAAGGGAACGGGCGCCTCTGTGTAGGTTTTATAGTCCTCCTCACCGAGGAGCGGTAGTTGAACAAATCCGAGCATTCTCGAGAGTGGAGTTGGCATGATCACTTCCGTGGAATAGAGCGATTCGCCCGAATGGAGTGCTACTTCTTCTGGGGCTTGGAATCGCACCTTTCCATCTCCGAGCATGTCAAATTGTAGACTTATCTTGAGGATACCTGGCAGCAATGACAAACCGTCTCCCATCACTTTGGACGCTGTCTGAGGACTGTTCTTTCAAGACACTCGTAATATGTTCCTGAATCAAACCGTTGAGGGTTTTCACCAAATCTGCAGATGAATAGACACCTTTCTCGATAGGAATCTTCTTGCTTTCGTAACGGATGGCTCCATACTGTGTCTGGGGTATAGAGCTCCCCACGCTTTCATACACAAGGGATTTTTTTTTCAGTTTGAGGTTCAGGGCAAACCAATCAAAGGGTGGGGCGACGTTGTACCATGTCATCGAAAAGTGAATTTCGCTGACGCTCACCTCCCACTGTTGGCGATCCAGATGCAGAGGATAAGGCAACTTGATTTCATACGCATTGACGGTGTTGTTTGGATAGATGTCCATGGAGGCATCACTGGGCAGGGTCATGTAAAAGTTTTGTTTCGAAAAAAAGGGGGCAGGCATGATGACGTGAGTTAGGGTAGAAAACTCTGGGTGGATGAGGTATCAAATTGAAGTCTTCTGGTGGACGGGGTCGTCGTGGATATGCCTGGTGTGGCAGCCAAGGTGGGTGGTGGAATTAAGTATGTATCCCAAACAACTGGAGAGCAGGGCTGTCCACAACCGTTTTTCTCCGTGATCCAAGGCCAACTGTACCATGCTCATGAAGATCACGCCATATATCACAAAGATCTGAGCAAAAAACACGACTTCACTGCGGGGTAACGTCATGCCAAAACAACACCAAGGTGAGTGTCGGCGCTGGTGATGACATGGTGCAGCAGCAAGGGGTGGTTCATCGGTACCAAAGGATGCTGAGAGGCTTCTCTGCAGAGGTGGTGGCGGTTCTGTCATCACGTGTGTCCACCCTCTGAATGAGTCTGAGAGACAGCATGCTCCTTATTTTATATGTAAATGATCTGCAGGGATCCACGAATTAAAACTGGCAGGGTAGCCAGTCCATTTCACCAAGACCTCTTCTTGACCCTGTTTCGGTCCTGGACATCTTTTCAGCACGCGATCCACGGCATACACATCGTCTGTTTTCAAGATGGGTTGTATTTCTTCAGGGTAAAATGTTCCTTGGAGGACTTCACCATGATCATCTTTGATCCGATACACAGGAGGTGTTCTCCCTGTCACCAACCGGTCCACCGTAAACAGTTCAGTGGTCCAATTCGGGAGATAACCTTTCTCAAAGGTGCCTTTGGTTTTGTTCAGACGTACACGGGTGCCCGGCAGTAAAAGAGAGGGGGATCTTGTCTTGGGGGACGACAGTCTTTGTGTTGTGATTTTCTTTTTGCCCTGCAGCCGTTGTTGTTGTTTTTCCTCCATGTAGTCTAACATGTAGTCTAACAAATTTCCGACGGGGTTTCTCCTGGGAGGACATCCACAGATCGCTGGTCAATGGTCTGATGCACACGACAGTTGTACGACTTGATCAACTGGGGTAAGACTTTCAAATAGTGTCCGGTCCCATGCTGTGTAAAGTATCGCCACATTTTTTTTTCAGAGTCCTTTGAAACCGTTCCACCACGGCTGCTTTCGTTTCAGGATTTTGACTGGTGTAGAAATGAATGCCATGCTTCGTCATGAGAGCCTGGAAAGGAAGGTTGACAAATTCTCTGCCTTTGTCTGTTTGCAATTGAGCAGGGAGTCAATCTTTGGCTTGTTGCATCAGCAAGGTTTGAAAACCTTCGGTCAAAGCAGAACTGCTCTTGGCTTTTAGGGGTAGCACCCATGCCATCTTTAAAACACATCGATCATGCACAGCAGATATTTGAATCCTTCGTTGTCGTCTTGAAAGGCAATCATGTCACTCAAGTCTGCTTGCCACAGTTCATCGACCCCTCCCACACGATAGTGGTCTCTAGGAAAGGAGCGTCTGGCTGGTTTGTGCAAGGTGTAGGTACTTTTGGTTTGCAACCAACGCTTGATTTGACTTTTCCATGGCATGGTTTTCTTGCTTAACTCTTTCAACACCGTAGGCCGGTTATCCGGCCAAGAAGCATTGAGTCCCCAGACACCGCAGGCCGGTTATCCGGCCAAGCCGTAGTCACGTCAAAATAGTATATATTTTTATGGACCTACCTGTAATGTCATTCATTTATTAAATCTATCACATTTCACAATGTCTGAAATACATATTCCATATCAATTTAACATTTTTTATCGTTAAATTAAAAAATTATTCACTATTTCTCGCGATGTTATTGAAAATAAAATTCTCGGACACACATTTTGACAACGGGTCCACATCGAACACGTCAAAGAGGAAAATAAAGACGTTTTAAACAAATCTTTAAATATATTATACAAAGTAATAAATAAAATCAACAAAAATATATCTTAAAGTAATCAAACTTACATCTAAGTTATTATTTCCATCTTTTCGTGCGATCGCGTGTAATGTAAGTCAAATGACATCTTGGCTTTCGTCGCCTTGAATTCTCGGCTCGGACACGATGTTTAATGCAAAAATATATGCATGAAAAATCTTTGTCACAGCTCATAACCTAGCACGATACATTCACGAAGTTCCATATTTTTAATATATATCGTGATTTCCTGCTCAAAACGTTCAGAATAACACGATTTAACAAAATTCTTTCGCAAACTTTTGTAATTTATCGAACACGAGCTTGGTATCACAGCTGTAATTTGATTGGCTGCCTTAGGTCACGTGCTCAAAATTGACCAATCACGAAACTTGTAGCAGATTTCAGCAAGAAAGCGTCATTAGAAACCAATTTTAATCCAATGAAATCACTTGTTATAACTACGGGAAAAAAACAGTCGATGTTACGTGTGTGTAGATGAAGGAATAAGCTTTCCAGCGAAGTGTCTCATGCCATTCTTCGACGAACGTGTTATTCATACGAAACCTCGAAAACGGGGGTATTTCTTCATTTTACTGAGCGGACAGTCGCTGTTATCGGGAAATGGGTGATGACAGAAACTGTTTATAATTCTTTTTAAAATGATTTTCCAATTACGTAAACAATGAAAATAAAACAGAAATAGGTACGTGGATATTATGAAATCATATATTTGCCGAAAATCGTCAAGTTTTCGCTTCCTTGGTCCTTAATCTGTATGTTAACAAAGTGTAAACGTACATTTTTTATTTACAACGAATTTAATTAAGTTGTAAATGCATTATTTTAAATAATGTGAAAAACATAACTTTCATATTTATAAACCATAGGATCAGACCTTTCAAATGGTGTAAAACATGTAGAAGCAAATATATTTTACAAGCAGGTATTTTCTTTGATAAATGTTGGCTTCATCTATCACACAAGAGTCTCTGGGAACTCGGTGTCCCTGCAGTAAACACTTTTGGTTGACTGGTGTTGAAAGAGTTAAACTGGTTCTTGCATCTTGAGCGTGGATGCGTGCTGCTTTCCACAAAGGTCGCCAGCCTCCAAAACTTGCAGGATGTTCAGGATGAAAGTAGGTTTTTTCCAACCAGGCCGTCCAAAGGGAAGTAGGAAATCCTTTGTTTTGTTTCCCTGCAGCAGCAGCAGCAGAGGGAAGAATGTGCTTTCCCGTCTTGGTCTGTCGCTTCATTTCTCTCAGACTGATGCCACTTTTTATAGAGAGGGGCGAGATTTTTATTTATTTTCTTTCTTAGGTGGTGCTAAAGGGTATCCATGAACCTCGCCTGTTGATGAATCTGTCCTGTTTGGTATGAGATGGAGGAGGAGTCATCAACCATGGGGTTGGCATCTCATCTTTTCCTTCTTTCACTGGTGGATCCAGTTGCCACGAAGGAGGTGGGGGTGACATCTCATCTTCTTCTTCTTCTTCTTCCGCTTGTGGATCCAGCTGCAGCCTCCTTCTTCTTCTTCTCTCTTTGTGCCTTTGCGGGGAGAACGTGGGGTGGGGGAACTGGGTTATGGGTGTTTTTTGGTGGCATGAGGATAGTGTTGTTGTTGTTGTTCTTGCTGCTTCTGCATCCATTGCCATCGTTTAGGATTTCCAATCATTTCATGAGGAACATGACTGTTGGCCAAATGGTGACCCAAAATGGTCCAACCTGCAGGACCCTCTTTGGTTTTCCGGTGACGCACTAAATCGTTGATCAAGTCCACCATGTGTGTGCCAGGGACGGGTTTCCCTTCCACGGCATGGGTTCCCTCTGGAGTCCAACTCAAGTCGGGATTGTTTTGAATCCTTGTCATCAAATTCATGGCTTTACTGGACATAGCTTTAGGAACACTCATGACCACTTCGTCTATCACTTGTTGAGGAGGGGCAGGTCTACCTGTGGTGTCCATCGTTGATGGTGATGGCGGTGGTGGTGGTGGTGGTGTCACTTTGGGTTGTAGTGGTTCTATGGTGTTGTTGTTGTTGCTGCTGTTGTTGTTATTGTGCTGTTGCCGCTGCAAATGCATTGCAGCAGTTGGTTGTATTCTTGTTCCCGCATGTGAAAAGGCTGCTGTGACCTCTGCATTAACCTGTCCATCTCTTCCAAATTTTGGAGACGTTTCTTTTCCAAGAGAGGGGTGTGAAGTGTCTGACGATGACGTTGTTTTGTGGCCTGTAGACTTTGCCATGTGTCTTCAGGCACCAACACCATCTTGCGTGCGTACTTCATGGTGGCACACCACACACTGATACCAACCTTCCTGGTGTCAGACCATTTATTACTTTCCTCCAAACAAAGAGGCTAGGGTAGAACCAATAAGAGGGATGAGTCCTCCTAATAATCCTCCTCCATGTTGAAGAAGTTTACGTTTCTTGCTTAGCGGTACTTGTTTTTTCATGAGCGTGTTCAAGACTTTACTGTGTCGTTGCAAGTTTTGGTCGTGGTCATGGGAATATTGCCTGCATACAAGTTCACCACACATTCACAAAGGGCACGGATGAGATCGGTAGGAACATGTTTGAGAATGGCTTTGCGCATCGCTGGAGCAGCAGCACACAAATGACACAGAGCGTGTTTCTGTTTCCTGAGGCACTGAGACATCTTTCCTGCATGGAGGTGTTAGCCTGATTGAGGCATCTGATCTGCAGCTTCTCTCTTTTATCAGGCTGTGGCTGGAGGGAGTTGCAATTGTTGATCTGCCTTCTTGGACTTTCTTTGGGTCCGCATGTGCACCAATCGTCTGAGAGCATCAGCTTGATATGCTTTCATGAGATTTTCATGAGCCTTTACTTTTGGCTTAGTAGACGTCGTTGTTGTTCTTGTAAGTCGGTGGTGCCTGGTGTTATCCTGTTTGAGGAGTGGTGCTTGAAGATAGTGTTGCCATTGCAACAGAATGCGTGTCAAGACCCCTGCAAGTGTTCCGCTACCCCTGCGTTGCATCAGGTAGCCAAGACGTTCATCCATAGGCAGACGTGGATCGACAATTTTAGTCAGGGTGTCATTATGTCTCTGCAACTATGTCTTATGTTGAGCTTTCAATGGGATGTGCCCTAATCTCAGGTTTTGCACGACAATCGCAAACCACTGCAAAAGACGATTTCTTCCTTTGACGGCAAGGGGTGTCGCATCCCTTGTTGGAAAAAATAGATGGTCTCTTGTCTTTTTTCTTCTTCTTTCGTGGGGACTCCTGCAGCTGCAGACGTTGAAAGCGTTGAAGATCGAGTGGGGGCGAGGGTGCTGATGACGAAGGGTGTTGTTGTTGTTCTTGACGATGCTTGTTCAAGGGTACCACCGAAGAGTAAGACGGCCCTGTCGGGGACTTCTGCTGCTGCTTCTGCTGCTGCTGCTGCTGCTGCTGCTGCTGCTGCTGCAGAGGTTGAAAGCATTGAAGATCATGTGGTGGCGAGGGTGGCAAAGGTGGTGAAGGTGGCGAGGGTGCTGATGATGTTGAAGGACGTGGTGGTGGCTGCTGCTGACGATGCATGTTCACGGGTACCATTGAAGAGGGAGACGATCCTGGTGGTGATGGAGTCTTGTGAAATGCAGAGGTCACAAGTCCCTGTAGCGATGAGGGGGAGACCATACTGTCATAGACATCTTTCATCATCTCTTTGTCTTTGTTCTTTCCCTTCGTAGGATGAACCTGTTTCCGTCTTTGCCCCATGATGGATGTAGGTCAACTGAAGGAAGGTCTGGGAGTTCACCTGCTTTTATGAAAGTCTCTCCATCTCATAGGATTGGCACATACACGAGGGGAAATTCGGATCTCGAAAACAGGCGGACCCGTACGCGATGATCTTGCAACGTGGTGGGCTTCAAATCCAAGAACAGGTAAGTGTAAGGCTCTCGGGTGGCGTCTTTATAGGCTTCACGCAGAAAAGGAACTTTGCCTGGAAGCACCTGGCGAGCCAGACTGTCGATCTGCGATGCATCTCTCAGATTTTTAAAGAGAACCATGTAGTGAGCATTCAGACTGATGGTACGATGTTGCGACGATTGAGCAAACAAGTTCTGAGTGAGATACAGCACAGATGTACTTCGGTGATGACTTTTCTTGGTGAACCATCGCAGCACTTCCGTTTCTTCTTCTTTCGTATTGTCCCCCAGCAAATCATCGATGACCAGCCAATGCGGGGCCACCCCTTTTTTGGGTAAGGCACAATCCGCTTCTTTCATCCTCTGCACAAACTCAAGAGCAACCCCTAAGCGGTCTGCCATCTCTTCCAGCTCATGATGAAGCGGTTGCCATTCACTGTACACCCACACGATGCGATGGGGTGGCGTATCCAACACCTCGGGGCAATGCATCTGCTCAATACATGATTTCACAAAGGAACTTTTTCCTGATCCCGTGGGTCCTGCAATGAACATCGTAAAAGGATGGCATAGGGTCAAAGGGGTGGTCATGACCTCTTCATCATCATGTGATGTCATCCTGTGTTCTGGCTGACTGACACCAGGCAACTGATCCTTTCAAGCATGACCTTTCTCTTTTGTCTATATTTTTTTCCCCCTCTCTCTCCCTTGATCCATACAATTTCTTATGAAAAAGAAACACAACGGCTGGTCCGATTTAGAAAACCGGGGCTCAGACCAGATGTCGGAATGGACCCATCAGCACAATGCGTTTTCGACCAATCAGGAAACAGGGTGCCAGTGCCTCTCCTATAAAAAGAGCGAAGCCATGCACACCATCACAGTCTGAACACTGAAGGAGAGATCAACCATGTCGTCTCGATGCAACTGTCTGACGTGCCAGACCAACAGTCAACAATGCCAGCTGAGGAGGAAAGTCTATTCGTGGACAATAGTGGGCTACCCACGGGTGAATCGGAGACGATCCTATCGCAGAGCCCACACTGGTTTAAGAACAAGACTGAGGCTATGGCAGCATTACAACAAACTATTCAACGCGGAATTGACCTACCCGACTGTTGGGGTGGTCCATATTATTATCTAGTATCGAGATCAAGGAAAGTAATGTAATCAAGGAGACAACCCTTGTCCAGCTTGTTTCCAGTTTGTTTTCCAAAGGCCCTTTTCAGGGCCACCCATCTCACCCAAAAGAACGCTTTCATCCTTTGCTTTGACGACCCTCAAACCCAAACAAAGAACCCGCCTCCTCCTCCCTCCCTCCTTCCTCCTCCTCCTCCGCCGCTGACGCCACCACCACGTCTATTTTTAGAACAACGAAAAACGATTTTTGAAGCGCTTCTTTCAATGTCGATCCTGTTCACCTTTTCAGGCGCTTCTCCAGGTTTTCCCCTCCTCCCTGGAAACGGATGCGACGCCCTCTTGGAGGTGTGCACGCCACCGGAAACGGATGTGCTGCCATCTTGGAGGAGCATGCCAGTGGAAACGGATGCGCGCGCAGGTCCCACCATGCCCTGTGCAAACCGAAACCGGAAGTGATGTCATCAGAGGTCACGTGATCCTTTCGACCATTCAGAAGCCTGGAGCGGTTCCAAAGTACCGCACACAACTACTTACACTCACTCTCGTCAGATACCATTTTTTCGAAATGAGTGGACTTTCGATGGTATCTGATCGAGCGAAAGCGAGGTCAGATACCATAGAAAGTCCACTCGTTTCGTAAAAATCGTATCCAACGAGAATGAGTGTGGTATTATCTATTTATTACCCACGTGGTGAAGATACTAAATCCGTACCTCACACGTGTGTCGTACAAGGTTGACCTCGTTTTATTCGTTTTGATTGGATAACCGTGACCTCTGTCACAGCGGAACTACTTTTTTTATTCATAAAAAACTGCGTGCCGTTATTAAAACAAACAAGATGGTCACAAGCATCAAATTCGGTTTGCATTCTGTATTAGTTATGCATAGAGCTGCTACATACATTAGATAATCGAGCTAGATATCCATTTACAATGACCGACTACCGATCAATAGAAAGTTCACGAGTATCGTAAAAATGGTATCTAACGAGAATGAGTGTGGTATTTTATTTATTACCCACGTTAAATATATATTAAGTATAATTAAATAACAACTTTTGTTCGTTGACAGACCAAACTGAAACCGGTTGCAAAATCTGGTTGCGCATGAATATTGATATATGCCCAAAAATGGGCATTGTTGACATTTCTATGCATACGCATTAACAACATGCACCTGCAGTTGTGTTTGCGAACAAAACAGCACCGACGCTCAAGATCTTTTTGGAAGAAATTCTTCAACTAATGTTGTTGCAAACACAAATGCAGGCGCATGTTGTTAATGCGTATGCATAGAAATGTCAAATGTCACTTACGAAGGTTACGGGTAGGCATGGCGTCTCGTGACTTTAATCTATCGACAATTATGAATGATCCCGATCCCATTCCATAATCTACAAGATACCGAGTAGCGAGGAATGATCCGATATGGCGCGAACTGAAAACGGCTCCAGACATCAGACGTCGACGAGTAAGCAAGAATGACGTGTTATTTAATAATTCGTTGGTTGATTTTGGTGACAGAAAAGTGTGGTAGGGAACACTCTTAGGATCATGTGGATAACAGTAAGGAACGATGGAGGCGTGAGCATGGCTAGTGACGACACAACGGTGAGTTCGCTTTTGAATCAGTACTGAAAAAATGTAGCCGGTGAAAGTGGCTTGTGTGAATGTTCCAGGACAGTTTCCAGTAGCCAAAGTATTCGACACAAAACCATTTCATTCTTTTTACTCGATGATTTTGTGTGAAGAATATTAGGAGCTGCTATAGAATCTATAACAGAAACTAAACGGGTAGATTTACCGAACCCTAATGATAGTGAAGGGATGTTTGACCGTAAAGGGGATCCAAGGGCTAAGGACAGAATTCGGGTAATCTAATATAGCCACTAAACGGGTACCTAACCCTAATGATCGCAAAGGGGATACAAGGGCTAAGGATAGAGTTCGGGGTAACCTACCCTATTGTATTTTAAGTTTAAGCCCACTTAAACTCAGTTATTACAGTATAGTTTTA
Organism: Haliotis rufescens; assembly: GCF_023055435.1. Taxonomy (NCBI): domain Eukaryota; kingdom Metazoa; phylum Mollusca; class Gastropoda; order Lepetellida; family Haliotidae; genus Haliotis; species Haliotis rufescens. Next base: position 766,317 of record NW_025964367.1, read on the forward strand.
GTCGAGTGTGACCATGTTCATTTTAAGCATAGTCACATGTTAGGTTGAAATGTAAGTCCATTTATAGCTGACATGATCTGGATATAATATAGACCACACATTTCTTTTCGGATGAAAAGTGGAGATGAAGCATGATATATCTTGCTCGCTCACACACTCCAACACGCCCACAAAAGCAAAATTTTGAATTCATTTTCAGTGTAATTTATTTCTCTTTCTCACAAAGTCTTTCTTCATAGGGTATGTCATGGTGTCTTCCAGTATTTAAAGCCAGTTTGAGGTTGCTGCATTTGAAGCATGACAAAATCCTTATATACAGAGGCATAGAAAAAAGTTTAAAGGGATTTGAAATGTTTATGAGAATACGAATTTGATAGATTGTTGACTTAGCTGTACCAGGTTTGTTGTAGGTTGTCAAAAAATATGTGTTTGAACATAAATATAATCTTGAATTTATCACTTATATCCTTGGACATCGATAAATGCCCAAAGTTGGAGAGAATGTTCTAAGTTTGGGTGCCTCAGGCAGTCCCGCCAGGTAAGACATGGTTAAGCACTTAATACACAACTTTCTGAAAGCAAAGGTGTATCTGTACTGTTGGAAATCTTGGAAGGTGCTCGCATCATTGATGTTCTGTCTCCTTGATCACAGTATGTGTACAATTGTGTAGCTAGATATGCATACAATTAACAGCTGTAACTATGTTATGATGGAATACTTAACAATAAAATCAGGAAGAATCTATTAATCATAGATATCAGATATGCATGACTAGGGGCTTCACAGTATATGTATTTAAAAAGTTGGAACATCAGAGATTTGAATTGTACGAATTTAATACAAAACAGCTAGCTAGTTCAGTCGCCCTTTGTTTCAACAGTTTAACATCTAGAAGTAGGCTTCTGTACCTGCAGAATCATTGAAAAACGAGATGAGAGATACTATTGTATATATAGAGATTACTGCACTCGTTTCTGTCAGGTACCATTGTTCTTACAACCAGTTGTTTCAAAACGTATCAAACGAGCGAAAGGCTGAAAAGTAATCTCCATAACTTAAAGAATCTTGTGTTTAAAACTTGATGTGTGAGATGGTCACGATTTTCAAAATGTGTTATGGAATCGTAATCAGAAATCAAATGTGGCTGCCAGTAGCTATTTGTGAAAATACAGAAAACATTTGTCTTAAACGCCTAATTGGGATTCTGGTTTCATGCTGTCTCTTTTGCAGATACCTTTGTTTTTGTTTTGTCAATCAACAAGGTGATACACACATTATTCGGTCTATTGATGTTTATTTAAGATATAGAAATTAAATATGCTGTTTGAATGCCTCATTTGTTAACCTGATTCAACTAAATATGATGGGCTTGTCAGATCTTTACGAAGAGAGGTATTTGATTTGAGTAAAAAATCTAGCTGTCTTTATTAAGATTGGCCTGGAGTGAATACAACCCCTTAAATTCAAAACAATATACTATTGAAACAAGTTCAAACATTTAATGTATCTAATCAATTACACTATTTTCTATTATTAACAGTTTCTATCCACTAATTGTGGTAACTTCATTTTTTTATGTGAACTCTGTTACTATGTTGTTTTTAGCATTTCTATTCTAAATTCCCATATTAGGACAAACGATAAGCACATGTTGCCACCTGACAACTAAAACTGAAAACAACAGTCGCATAACATGTTAAGTTCATCTTGGACATGAAATACAACATTTTCATGTCCATTTAATGTTCGTTTGGGTGCGTTTTGGCGTACTGTTTTACTGTTGCATTTTTGCACATAGTCCTTCTGTCCACAGCCTTTCATGTGATGCCTTTGCACAACGCTAATGGACACTGGGCAAACGGGATGGGGTAATTAGCACTGATAGGTGAAACAATGGACATAGCAAGGGGTAAATTGAAGCCAGCTAGGTAATAAGTCCCGAAAAAGATCAAAGCAATCAGTCCCAAGCACTTGGCAGATAGGTTCCCTGGTCACGGTTCATGGCTGGCTGGTGTCAATGGCTACTTGTAGTCGCCACTTGTTGGTGGTAGACAGGACAGTTATGGTTTTCGTTCTTCATGTTATGTTCGGAAATAGCGGATTTCAGGTCAAGTTTGTTTTCATGTAGGGAGACGAAATCAGAAAAGAAATATTTTGGAATGTGAACACTTTCCAGATATTCGGAGAAATATATATTATTTATGGATATTTCACTACAGGAACTAACTTTTTGCGGAAACTGTATCTTTAAACGTCTCGGGCGATAGTAGTCATTAACTGCCAAGCATAAACATTAAGAAGGAAGAAATATTGTTTACAATTTTCAAATATGAATATTGTAATTAAACACCACTTTGACGCTCTCTCTGTTTCGTTCCAGTAAACTTTGGAATGAGTTTCTGGAAAACGATTGAAAATTTAGGCATCGCTGCAGATGGCGACAACGCTGTCCCTTGTGAAGTAAATATAAACGGTGATATGTCAACAGTACTTGCGGTCTGGAAACATGCGAGTACTGCATGTTTCCCCGCGTTTCGGTGCATCTTTGGAATCCTCTTGTTTACATGCTGAAACTACACTTATAATGTAGCTTTGGGCATATTTACACATCCAAGCTGTGGTTCGATGTATCTTGGAACATCAATATATTTACACTTTAAAGTTATAGTGTAGGTGTATCAATGGACAACCTAAAGATAATGGCCTGGAAACAATCAGTGGCTAGCCTTATAACCCTGCCACAACCCACAACCAGATACTGTATCACACAAGTGTAGATGTTGTAACGCTACACTTAATAATGATGTATAAGTTTTCTTAAGAACCAACTGATGAGGATCAAACGGTTGTGAACAATGCATGACCTTGCTTGTGGGTGTCTTGTCGCGACGGCATGGATCGTTTATTTTCTAATACCATCAACACCAGGGTGCCGTTTCATGAAAGCCTCTTAGGGATACTAGTGATACAGTATCCGGTTGTTTTCTTGATCACAGGCTTCCTTTTAGATTTTCCTTGAAAACAAATTTGTATTGTTATTAACTAGAATTCATGATATAGTGACTTGATTTTTTTAATGTTAATACAAATTTACTATTGAATAAAGTTGCATAATGTTTAATACATACTGGCTCTGATAGCAGGAGTCATCATTATATCCTCCAGACTGGCTTGGTTCTTTTCTGAAATTTATATAATTTGTTAAGATAATTGTAACCATCTCACATGGGGTACCGGTATTCAGATTGTTCACATGTATTTACAGCATACACTTGGATTTTTAGAATAAAATAGCACCAAGTATATGAATTTATTCACCATGTCAGTGTAAATTGTAACATTTGATTATCTTTATTATTAAAATTATTTCATACCTGTGCTAGTTCCACAATCAGTTTCTCCTGTGCTTACTTAAGCTTGTAGCTGTCAGTGGAGTGTAAAACACTTCCTGTGGAGAATCTGAAATATATAAGTTGTGAGTGCACTAAAATATTTGTATTGAAGATATTGGTCAATTGTGCCTGACCGTTAAGTGCATTGAGAGTCTCATATATTTCTTTAGTATACATGTGATCATTTATAATACATTTAATATGTAAGGGGAATTTGCCAATATGCAGGAGGCAAAAAGGTGCAATAGTGCCTACTGATAAATCCAAATTTTATCAACAAGATATTACAACACACATTTAAGAAAAATGTTTAATAAATATGACATAGAAGAGCTACACTTTAACATAAAAAGTATTAGTTTTTTAATATGGCAATATTAAGTTTATTCACATCTTCAAAACAAAAAAATAAATGAATTTGAAGTATTATTTACCAAACATTAATGCCTGTGTTGCGTCTTCAGCTTCATCAGCTAATGAATGAATCATGCTGAACACTGTTAAATTAATAAAACATATTTTCCATTGGTGTTATCATAGACAAATACTGTCAATATTTCATAAATATACCATCAAATACACATAAAACTTGATTTAGTTACATACTTTATTGACTTTAATACACATGTCCATGAATCCTAAGGAGGAAGTGCCATCATCATCAGGTGTTTCTATGCCCCCTGGGATCCCCTCAATAGCACAGGATGGAATCAGTTGTAGAATCTATTTAAAGAGGGAATTGGTGGCTATATTACTATAATAATAGTTTATTTTAAAATGTGTAATACACAATTAGTTTTTCATGAATTATGTCTATTGTTACACAAACTCAATATGTGTCAAACCATTACTTTATCAGGTACATATTGAAACATTTCGTTTGTAGGCTTCACGCTAACATGAATTTATGTTTATTATTTACCCTCTTTTCAGTTGCAGTAGGTCATGTTAAGTAATGGTGTCATTTGTGAAAATTATTTGAAATTGGTATCTTTATTTGAAAATAAGACTGTACTGTGTAAAATACGTGTAAGATGTTACTTTATTTGTTCATCATAAATTATAACACTTCCAGTTATGCCATGAAAACTGGTAAGATTGATGCTGTAGTTTTGAGGAACAATCACTCACCTGTTCTTTCATATTTGATCATTATGCAATGATCATTAACAGTGAGAGGTTAATAACATTTTGAAGTGAAGTGGTGGTGGTTAGTAGTTGTTTTATGTCAAAAAGTGAAACCAAACAAATTAAAATAACCTGACCTCATTTAACTATCATTACTTTATGTAGTCCAGTATAGCAGTATAGAGCCACTTCTCTCAACTTACGTTGGAACTCACTTTTAGATTTTATGAGAGTTTCATTTAATGTATCATCAGAATAAAAGGCGCTTACGTCGTGGTGATATCTTTCCAAATCCTCTTCTTTGCATTATTTGTCACTGTATACGTAAAGGCCGAATTCAGCATGTCAAAATTACTTTCCACACCTGATACAATGATATCTATGTCAGCCGAGGAGAAGTTTCTCTTTCTTTTTTTTAGTCCAGAAGCGTCCGTGATATATATGTTAAGGTCGTCTGCTGTTACAAAGGGGAACAACTCTAATATTACAATCTTCCTTGTTTCCACACAAGAGAGTTACTATTTTTGCCGATGCAGCTTGTTGTCGCTGGATTTACTATTCAAACCATCACACTTGACAGCTATTGATGGAACTATGTGTGACTATCATTAAACTCGAACAGGTTTGTAGTTTGTATACGGGAGACGTTAATTTTGTAGCATGTAAGTCGACATGTTGGTTTCTTTGAAATTTCAAGCCACACAGTTACCGAAACGAAACATACAAATCATGTGAAATGTGCGTGAAATGTTGATGTTTATCTTTTCCAGCAATAAGAGATACTTCAAAATCGTCTTGCTTTTCTGAGACTTTGACACTTTTCGTAATGCTGATAACCCATGAAATTTGTTCATTTTGTTTTTAAAAGAGCTAAAAGTGATCCCATTTCGCTAAAGTTAACCGGTCTATATTTTGTAAGAATAAACTATTGCGCATTGAGCGATTATCTCCTATTACTATAGGCGTAGTATAGAAGTGATTAATTCACGCACTGACCTTGCATTGCTGTACATCGTATCTTATTCAAGCTGTATCACTGAGAGTGAGTGATTATCTCCCTTACCCGAACAGCTCAATTGCGCACTACCTTTACAATGTATCGTATGTTATTCAGGCAGCCATCGAGAAACGTTCCAGGAAGGAATTTAGGCCAAGCCTGTCACGCGCACTCAATTTTAACACTGCTTTTGCAACATATTGTTCAACACGATTAAATAACAGGCTTCTATAAAGTATGACTTTGTTCAAATAAACAACACATGTAAAACAACGGGTTTGATATGAGAAATGTTTTATTAGTTGTCTTCATAATCACAGGTATGGCGCTTGCTGTGCACAGTTGAGCACCGAGCGAACCGAGATTCAAACAGTCTGTCATAGGTTTCTGGCGTGCCCAAGGGACACAGCGCTGCATAGCGAATTGCAGCGCCTTCGGCGACTGGGCCAACCATGTCCCCGTAAACAACTGTAAGAAACTATTATACAATAAAGATGTTTTAGATGAGATGTGTATTGCGGAACATTCCATGAAGAAACAGTGACAATATTACACAATCACAAACTACAAAATACATGCACAATAAACGACAATTAAAAAAACCCAGGAACATTCAACATTCAAATGAGGTACATTATAACAATTTAATTTCTAAAACAAGTGTAATATAATGATATGGAAACAATATGAGAATTGAGCAAAACTATAGTAATGTTGTACATACATGTACAAGGAATTTGTTTATAATTGTTGATATGTTAACAGATCTTGGAAGTTGTTTCTGGATAACTGTTGGTAAACGTATTAAGAATCTGCTCCTTTTAATAGAGTGTACCAAATTCTTTATCATGATTGGGGATTATTTGTGATTCTCTGTCTTGGTTGTATTATGTAAGACAGTGCGTAATGTTGTTCATCTTCTGAGACATCACAGAGACGTTGTTCAAATGGTTTTGGTTTTTTTGTATATGTACAATTTTTTCAGTTTTTAGTTTGTGATTACTTAAACGAAGTTTTGAGAAAAGTGACCTATGGCCTTTGTTTTTACAATATGTAAGATAATTCTCAATATTTATAGATAACGTGACCAAACTGTATGTTCCTAACTTGCTGCTAGATGAATGGGAATCCATTAATGATTGCGTGAAATTTTACAATTGAACTGAAGTATATTTAGAGTGGATTCATTACTTTTTTTGTGTTTACTATTTTAAAAGTTTGCTTTATTTAACCCAACCAACATTTTGACCAGAAATATTGATATTTGCTGCAAAAGCATGCTTTAGAATGACATTTGTTGTGTTATCTTTATAGGACTTTTTTTATTGGTACTAATAATGGGTATATATCAAGTTTTGCCTGACAGGCCCAGTTTTCTTGCCTGGGTTTTCTTTGTGCAGACCAATTAAAGACACTGTTTCTTTTATTGTGCTTTCCAAAGATAAGTACATTAAAAACAACCAATTTGTACTTTACACCAATTCTCTCCTCCCATAGCTTACACTTCCTTCCTCTGCACATAACATTATATGGCGGGGAGCTATTGATGCTCTGCAGCAATCTCTACTTGTCTATACTCACCATATGATATTTTATTTCATTCATGTTAAGCATCTGGCTCTTGTTTGATAAAAAGTAACAGGTGCGCTTCCATTTCCGGTTTGAAATTAGGATGTCGTAAATCGTATTATTACCCACGTGATGAAGATACAGGTGGTAAGATACTAAATCCGTACGTCACACGTGTGTCGTACAATGTTGACCTTGTTTTATTCGTTTTGATCACTCTCCTACCCAGAGTTCCATGCGGTCGGCAGCCAGCTAGCATAGTACCTCTGCCACATGCCAGCGCCATGTGACGATTCGTCACATCTTTCACAGTCCATTCAAGATATTGCATATGCTTTTCATCCGTTTCATGTTTGACAAGTCTACACATTTTCATAAACAAATGTCAAAGAATCGTTAACTTTCATTGAGAAAGTATGCAAATACGTAAAAATCTACTTGTTTTTGCGTAGTTATCCTATGTTTACATTGGTTGTACGCTCCATGTGCTGTCATCGAAGCCCAACGGAGAGCTAGCGACACGGTCACTTTGATGCATAAATATATATTGTCATGCAACTCACTGTCGCAGTTGTAGTAGCATATCTATATAGTTATGCAAAACAATATGTAAAGCGCCCCCAAATGCTTGCATTAGTCCGTTCTATACTGATTTCTGAAAAAAGCGCGTTTGTTTACAAACAAGAGAAAAGTCCGGTCACGTGATATGCAAATTAGCCTGTGGCAGTGGTGTTATGCACTCTCCTACCCAGAGTTCCATGCGGCCGGCAGCCAGCTAGCATAGTACCTCTGCCACAGGCCAGCGCCATGTGACGATTCGTCACATCTTTCACAGTCCATTCAAGATATTGCATATGCTTTTCCTCCGTTTCATGTTTGACAAGTCTACACATTTTCATAAACAAATGTCAAAGAATGGTTAACTTTCATTGAGAAAGTATGCAAATACGTAAAAATCTACTTGTTTTTGCGTAGTTATCTTATGTTTACATTGGTTGTACGGCTCCACGTGCTGTCATCGAAGCCCAACGGAGAGCTAGCGACACGGTCACTTTGATGCATTAATATATATTGTCATGCAACTCATTGTCGCAGTTGTAGTAGCATATCTTTATAGTTATGCAAAACAATATGTAAAGCGCCCCCAAATACTTGCATTAGTCCGTTCTATACTAATTTCTGAAAAAGCGCGTTTGTTTACAAACAAGAGAAAAGTCCGGTCACGTGATATGCAAATTAGCCTGTGGCAGTGGTGTTATGCTGAGTCACCACTGCGACGGAGTGTGCACTGCGACGGAGTGTGGGTGTTATGCTGAGTCACCACTGCGACGGAGTGTGCGTTTTGATTGGATAACCGTGACCTCTGTCACACCGGGACTACTTTTTTCATTCATAAAAAATCGCGAGACGTCATTCATTTTGTAATTACAAGGCAGAACACACTCCGTCGCAGTGGTGACTCAGCATAACACCACTGCCACAGGCTAATTTGCATATCACGAGCCCGGACTTTTCTCTTGTTTGTAAACAAACGCGCTTTTTTCAGAAATCAGTATAGAACGGACTAATGCAAGTATTTGGGGGCGCTTTACATATTGTTTTGCATAACTATATAATGCTACTACAACTGCGACAGTGAGTTGCATGACAATATATATTTATGCATCAAAGTTTCCGTGTCGCTAGCTCTCCGTTGGGCTTCGATGTCAGCACGTGGAGCCGTACAACCAATGTAAACATAGGATAACTACGCAAAAACAAGTAGATTTTTACGTATTTGCATACTTTCTCAATGAAAGTTAACCATTCTTTGACATTTGTTTATGAAAATGTGTAGACTTGTCAAACATGAAACGGAGGAAAAGCATATGCAATATCTTGAATGGACTGTGAAAGATGTGACGAATCGTCACATGGCGCTGGCCTGTGGCAGAGGTACTATGCTAGCTGGCTGCCGGCCGCATGGAACTCTGGGTAGGAGAGTGAAGGCAGAACTGAAGAAATTCGTGAGAACGTGAGATATTTACAAACACTTTATTAAACCAAACAAGATAGTCACACGCATCAAATTCGGTTTGCATTCTATACAAGTTATGCATAGAGGTCCTACAGACATATAATCGAGCTAGATCTATAAATCGATTTACAATGTACGACTGCCGATCGAGCGCGTCCCTTGAGCGTGACGCACCCGACCATTTTCGCAACTTTCAATTTGATTTAACGTAAAAGGATAGGCGTGGTGAAATGAAGTCTGTTTAAACTATCTGGACAGATATCTAGACTTACTTGGGATGATCCGGTTGTGCCATCGGTGTCCCCCTTGAAGCGTATTTTGTGGCGCTGTTTCGGGAGGTGTTGTTCATGAATGAACGAACACGACAGCACGACCAGATCACTTAAAGTTCACAGTTCCGATACAAATCATTCGAAAACTCCGTGGAAGTGTGCTTGACTTCTGATTTTGTGGCCCAATACATCCCAAATGTGAACAGTAACATTCCCTATCTCTAGCGTAAAACGCTGTGAGTGGATCGCGGTTGTCTTTTCTTATTCTGGTGGCGACCTTGCCCTTCGATCGTTCGAAGCTGTCACTGACATGCAAGCAGATTTGAGTTTGTTGATTTTCACGTCTTCAGTATATAGGGTGGTACAGTTAACATGAATGTCTTTGGCGAACAGTCTGATTTCCCTCTTCCAAAATGGTACGGACATGATATAAATTCAGCTGATAGATCAAGGAATCCGAACCATTTTGATTGCACAGACGGGACCCCGGCAGTGTGATGCGTGTGACAGTTGGTCCGATATTCAAAGCGCGGCGCTAATGTGACATTTCAAATTTTCTTATCGGTGTCCTGCGTACTAACAACATGGCGCTTGAATTACCATAAGTTGAAGACTTTCTTCCAAAAGGATCTTGAGCGTCGGTGCTGGTTTGTTTGCAAACAGAACAGCAGGCGCATGTTGTTAATGCGTATGCATAAACATGTCAACAATGCCCATATTTGGTCATATATCAATATTCATGCGCAACCAGATTTTGCAACCGGTTTCAGTTTGGTCTGTCAACGAACGAAAGTTGTTATGTATTTACACTTAAATATATATTTAACGTGGGTAATAAATAAAATACCACACTCATTCTCGTTAGATACCATTTTTACGAAACTCGTGAACTTTCTATGGTATCTGACCTCGCTTTCGCTCGGTCAGATACCATAGAAAGTCCACTCGTTCCGTAAAAATGGTATCTAACGAGAATGAGTGTAGTATTCTCTATAGGTCGCAGCGCTAAGAGGCTTTCGTGAAACGGCACCCAGGACTGCCTGGTCTGATATTTGATTAGTTGCATACTGATCACGTGACATAGGTGGATACGACAGCGGCGTAAAACAGAACTCATTCAGTCACTTAGTACTGCGCGACAAAATAAGGCGAGTGGAACAACATACGAACCTCTGACCGGCATTATCTGCATTACATAGCTTTATTTAATTCATTCTTTGAAGATTTAAAATTTTCGAAAACCGAGATGAAATAAGAACATTAAAGGCCTGGTACAATGTACACATTGACCACACAAACTGAATAGCTGTTCACAGGAGAAAAGTAGTTTACTTTTACTTATTATATGCAGAAAAACATAGTCAAAGAATTTTCCGAATTGACAAAATACGTGATGTTGTTTTGACTGAGGAACAGAGCAGAGCATGGAACTGAGCATTGGATCTTATAAGTGTACATGTATGTCAGACATTGTAAGCATTTACCTTAGGATGTAATATTCAGAAAAAATGTTTAGTAACATACACTGGTTATTCTTGTGGTTCACCGATTACACCGAATGTCATGTTCTCATAGGGACAGGTAATTTATAACAGAGGTGTGTGTGTGTGTGGGGGGGGGGGGGGGGGGGGGGGGGGGGGTGGTGTTCAGAAGACTCCTATGCACTAATGAAAAGAATACTGAAAGATTGTCATTTTTAGTATACCCCTCCCCGAAAAGACAAAGTGCCAAAGCAATTTATTTTTCATTTTAAGATTTCCATTTTATGTAATAACCCTCCCGTATTATTTTGTATGACACTGCCGTAGAGACTGTCATATTTTTTAGTGACCCTCTCCTGACTACCTCGACACCCCGACCCCCCAACCCCCACCCTCACCCTCAGCAATAAGGACTGCTGAAATAGGGGTAAGTGGGTGATTTGGGGTAACCCACATTTGAACGGTATTATTTCAAGGGGCGTCAGATCAGCTTGATGTTGTCCGAAAGTCCTAAGTTATGTGGGACGTTTACCACTATGGTGAAACCCACGATTATAGGTTTACAGTTCGCCTAAGTGAATTCTGGCGCTCAGGACGACTTGGTCACCCGTGCCCCCACTGAAATATGGACGTGTAGATGTATCACGTATAATGCTTTCAGGAAAAAATATCTACAAAACACATAAACACAGTTAAACTCCTGCAATACCATCAAATAGACAAAATATAACGTTATAAACAATAGTTGTTTTAAAATAGAAAAGCGTGTACTTTCATTAACCATAAGACCATAGACTTTTTAGAAACCTATTACAAATAGACCAGTAGGTACAATAGGAGTTTGTTCTAACATGAAGTTTGATTAAAAATATATATTGTATAGCAGTTTAAGTGAAGGCCTGGGTAAGAATATAGATCTTGAGAGGCGATTAAATGGATTGGGTAGTCAGGCTCGGTGACTTGATTGACTGCTTCTAGTCTATCTCAATTACATTGATCCATGCCAACTGGATTGTCTGTACCAGACTCGATTATTACACGATTACAGACCGCCGTCATATATAGCTGGAATATTGATGAGAGCGGCGTTAAACAACAAACAGAACAATATTAAAAAAAATAAACTGAACGTCTGTTGTTAATAAATATGGCCTTTATAACTCAGATAACCAAACTGAACAAAGTGTATCAGGAAGTAACTCTCTATAGTGAGTGAGTTGGGTTTATCGCCGCTTTTAACAGTATTCCAGTTATATCATGGTGTCTCAGCTTAATGTGGGAGGAAAGCCCGAAGTGATGCAGTTCTCAGACGTTTATCACTTCGGTGAAACCAACGAGCACGGGTATGGTGCTGACAAACCTAGAAACATAATCGGGGCGAAGCGGGATTCGAACCCACAATCATAGGTTTCTGGCGTGCCCAAGGGACGCAACTCTGTACAGCGAATCGCGGCGCCTTAGACGACTGGGCCACCCGTGCCCCCAGTAACTTGCTATAAGGGGATTAAACCAGTATTAGTGTATGAGCTTAAGAATGGAAAAGAAACCGATGCTGGCTCCTCAACATTTACTGAACCTAACCCTTCACCCTAAAGCCAAGTGCAGATGAGTTTAAAAACCCAACCAACACGTGGCAATTTGTAAGAGGAAGAAGATGAATAATTAATGGTATTTCACTTTGCCTCACGCAGTTGCCTACGCAGATTAGCAGGATATTGGATATTTAAGGTCGACCTTTCGGGAGGTAGACCTCCTGTAGGATTACTTTGGAATCCCGGAATACTGAAGCCATGAACAGACTTTGCCTTCTTCGTCCGAGGAGGAGACGTGGGAAGTTTCCATTGCTTTAACTGTTAGTCTCTTGCTGATAGTGATGAAGCCAAGACTCTTTTGGAAGTTACAACTAGTTCAACAAAATCAGCTGAATCTGCTTCAAAACCACATAAAGGAAATGATGAAAGTTGAGTGTTCCTTATCAGAAGTCAGGAGCCTTGGAACCCAGCGTGCTGAAACCTTTGTCATGCCAAAATAATTTCTCAGAATGTTCTCAACTGTGTCATGTGAGATGCCTACTGTCCTGGCTACATGCACGTGGCGTGTGATGAGTCGTTGTTCTTCCACAATGTTATCAACCTCTTCCTTAGTGGTGTAAGTTGAAGAATCTCCTGATCTTGGACCATCTTTAAGTCTCTCGTTCCCGTCTTGAACTCCACTGCCCACCTCTTAACAGTGGCAAACGAAGGAGTATCATTCACGAAAGATGACTTCATGTCCACATGTGGATTGCCATTGGAGTTCAATACAACCAATCGTCATTCGTGATACTGATGAGGCCAAAAACTTATAGTACATTGTTTTAGTTGAGAGCTACTTGCTGTTAGAGCGGTAGCCCTTTTCAAGAAAATTAAATACCTAGTAATTGTGATGGCTGCAGATAAATGCTGGTTGTTTTTTTGGTTCAAATTCACCCTGCAAGCAGGATTGTAGTTCATACATGTATATGCAACTTGATAAGGGTGTGGGGCGATCGGGTAGCCTAGTGGGTAAAGCGTTTGCTCGTCACGCCGAAGAACCGGGCTCGATTCCCGACATGGGTACAATGTGTGAAGCCCATTTCTCGTGTTCCCCGTCGTGATATTGCTGGAATATTGCTAAAAGCGGCGTTAAACCTCTCACTCACTCACTCACTCACTCACTCACTCACTCTTAATTAAGGGTGTACTACACATCCTTCGTAGTTAGACTCAGAACTTGTCAGCCACCGCTAATAGGATTGCCGTAAGGTTAAACATAAATATTCAAGTAAGCAAACCACCCTATGCACAACACATTAACACATCTGTTGACAAAGGCATTTAATTGAAAACAGAAATATGCTTTTCCGATGACCTTGACCTTACACGTAGATTATATTCGACCTTTCGCAATCTCGGCACGCTCTAATGTACCTCATTTCATTGTCTTCCATTATATACTTCTCTGGGTTATCGTTTAACGAATTTTGATTCTGTCTATCATATCGAGGATGACCTTAACCATTGACCTGACTGGTCAACTTGTCAAAATTATTTCCCACGGATACACAAAATGGTTTTAAAAACAAAGTGCGGTCGTCGTCAAATTCAGACAAAACATTAAATCATCCCCACTTACATGACCCACCAGCATACTTGACATGCTTGATTTTGATACTATCCCAATACAGTAAACTACGGTTATAACGAACTCAAAGGGACTACTAATTTAGTTCGTTATAACCGTAGTTCGTTATAATCATATATACAGCATAACTACAGCAAATAGTCTGGACCAAAAAAGTAAGTTCGTTATATCCGTCAGTTCGTTATAAGCGTGTTCGTTATAACCGTAGTTTACTGTAGTTCAACAAATTGTCATAATCAGGAATATTGGCAACACAATTCTCGATACATTGAAGTTAAGTGTCAGCTCTAGCGTTGGAATATTCTTCGCTAAGTATACAGATATTAATAAGGGACAGTTTCTAAGTATACCATGCCAAATCTGGTGGATCGTTGTGGACACGTGGTATCAGAACATATTAGTCAGGATTAAATACGAATATTGCCTCAATTTCCAGCTCTGTACACACAGTATCAAAGAGTGTCTAGTGAGGATTACTTTTCACTTGAAAGTCTCCCTTCACCATATTCTGTCTTCTCGATATCCATGCAATAATGTTTATATTTAAAAAAAATTATAATGAAAGTCTTTTCAAGAAGCCGACCATGTCGGAATGATTTATATAATGTATAATAATTGCTTGAATGCTTCTATTTAGTTAACCAGCTATGTTCCAAAATGACAAATCATGTAAACGTTCATTGATAAAATATGTATCTCACCCTTGGTTTTTGGTTTGTTCTTTAACGCCGCACTCAGCAATATTCCAGCTATATGACGGCGGTCTGTAAATAATCGAGTCTAGACCAGACATTCCAGTGATTGACATCATCAGCATCGGTCTACTCAATTGGGATCGATGACATGCATCAACCAAGTTAGCGAGCCTGACTACCCGATCCCCTGAGTCGCCTTTTACGACAAGCATAGTCACCTTTTACGGCAAGCATGGGTTGCTGAAGGCCAATTCTACCCGGGAATCTACACGGGTCCCTAGGTCTTTGAGACTGATTCTAATTCACAGGACTGGTCATCAGCTGCGTTGATTTCAGAAAGCTGAAAGCAGTTTTGGCTTGGAAGATATACTGAACTTGTTGAATCGAACTTGAACCATGTGGATAATTATTACAGAAGAATGTATCGATCTTTCGTTAATCGTTTCGTTTTTGTTTTTGTTTTATTCAGCGGGTGCCACCGGTGAGGCAGGATACGCTCACCTATTCGCAAACACCTGGTATCATTACTATTTGATAGTGATTCATAAACACATGCTCGTGATATAGTCGGAATCGGACAATCGACTCTGCTTTATGCAGAGATTTCTATTAGATATGGAAAGGGTTTTGTCGCTTAGTCCAAACACTTTTATTTTCGTCAGCTACATCAGAGGTTTATGTGGCAGTAGAGATTGTAGTTGACTTATTTGTGATAATTTCAGTGGCAGCAAATGACTGAAACGCTCTTAAAATGTCGAGTGCTGTTGTGGCCAGAGTATTACAGGAAGTGTGATTTAGAGTTACCTCCCTCCCGAGTACACTGACAAGTATTATATGGCCTGCTACTTGTTGCTGCTGTCATATATTTGACCCATTGTAATGCACTTTTTATTGTAAACTTGAAAGTATGTGTTAAAATTTTGTGGATTATTCGTTGCCCTTGTGTGGTCATTTACTAACTTCACGATTTAGGTACGAACCGATTTCTTGGTTTACTTTTGAGGTTCAAATTGGAAATTACATCGTAATATAAGGTCAAAAGCTGAAAATGTAAACCGGGTGGTTTATCCAAGTGTACCGTAAATCGTCCAATGTAATGCGTGCACGAAATTATTGAATATTGCCAGTTTCCGTCAAGCCTGGTTCACTTTGCCTACCAGGAACATTGACATGAATAATGTCACACGACCCTGAATAAACACTGTAGTGTAATTCCACTTTAAAAAAGTATAACCTATAACATAATATTATATATAGGAGTAAGTTGGTCTCGTGGTTGAAGCATTCACAAGTGATCCCAGTTGGATTCCATTCATGTGAACATGTCCCCATCAATAGAAGATCTAACCTTTTGTACTGTGTGAATGGCGTGACACTGGTGCTACTGTCTTGTATTGTATATATGTACAGGTAATATGAGTTTGTGTGAATACGTTTGATTAATTATGTATAATCTTCGGATTAACTTCTGGAGGAAATAAAGAATCTCTCTCTCTATATATATAGGAGTAAGTTGGTCTCGTGGTTGAAGCATTCACAAGTGATCCCAGATGGACTCCATTCATGAGAACATGTCCCAATCAATAGAAGATTTGAGGTAACTGTTCGAAACGTCAATAAAATGACTTTCCCTCTCTGTGTCGTTCGCTGTCATGTCAGCATATCAGTGTGCTTGGAGTATTGAATAACATGTTTTGCGTCATCTGTGATAGTTTAACCTGACGTGACATCATACGACATCATATCACTATCGGTGCACGATCTTTGCTTTGATCGCATGATTTCCTATCACTGAACTATATCTCATATGATCATTACTTACTACGTACACTCCTGCTTTTCTTATGCAATTCCATGTCTGACAAACAAGTATCAACACATTACAATTCGAATGGTAAAGCATAATTTCCATTGACAAAATTTGAATGAAATTTAAGAAAGACATAATTTGATACGTTTTAATGGTTAATTCCATGAACATACGCATAATGGCATGTTTGAAACAAATTGATGACTTGCAACTCATTACAACACGGAGAAACTGATAACAAATGTTATATTTGGGATAACACTTTCTCAGTAAAGTACAGATTCTCTGTTACGTTACATTCTCGTATTCTATACGAACAAATATCCGCTATGTATAAAACTATGTAATCAAAAGATGAGAGGAAAGAATTCCGTTATAGAAGAGATTTTATGGTCCCCGGATACTGGTGTACCTGTGTGTGATGGCACGTGGGTGGGTACCTGTCACCTGGTCGACAGAGGTTCCCACTATCCACCATTGGTTTGTCTTAACCGTCACTGTCTCCCCGTAGACAGCAGTCCCACCCGTGTCCAACATAGAATATACAGCTGTCCCACCCGTGTCCAACATAGAATATACAGCTGGCCCACCCGTGTCCAACATAGAATATACAGCTGGCCCACCCGTGTCCAACATAGAATATACAGCTGGCCCACCCGTGTCCATCATAGAATATACAGCTGTCCCACCCGTGTCCAACATAGAATATACAGCTGGCCCACCCGTGTCCAACATAGAATATACAGCTGTCCCACCCGTGTCCAACATAGAATATACAGCTGGCCCACCCGTGTCCAACATAGAATATACAGCTGGCCCACCCGTGTCCAACATAGAATATACAGCTGGCCCACCCGTGTCCATCATAGAATATACAGCTGTCCCACCCGTGTCCAATATAGAATATATATCTGTCTCACCCGTGTCCAACATAGAATATACAGCTGGCCCACCCGTGTCCAACATAGAATATACAGCTGGCCCACCCGTGTCCAATATAGAATATACATCTGTCTCACCCGTGTCCAACATAGAATATACAGCTGGCCCACCCGTGTCCAACATAGAATATACAGCTGGCCCACCCGTGTCCAACATAGAACTGTATATCATAGAACTGTATAGAGGCATGTACTCCACATGCACTTAACCTGAACTTAGCATGCAGTACTGCGTGATACCACCAGCGCGTGACCCAGTGAGTGGTGTTGTCGGATGTTTAGTGTACGGAGTGACATGCACTGAATTACCCCGAATGCTTTGGGCCGAGACTTTAAATATTTTTCTTAACGTTTTTCTTTACTCATAAGCAGCAAAATCGCTTGTACACAGATGACGTTACTAAAAATTAACATACCGTTTTTAGTAGTTTCAACAAAGATGGTATTGGTTCTCTCGTGTCACTGGATTTTCTGGTTCATCGATCACTTGATTGTCTTCTTTTTAATGCAAACTGTATCAATGGCGAGTGGTACCGGTAGGGCAGGACATCCTTACCCTTACCAGCGAAAAGCTGGTGTCATCACTAAGTTTCAGTGGTCCATTCATATAATTTCCACAGCTAGTGAAATCTGTTTCGGCAAACAATCTAGACTGGTTATTCTATTGCATTTTATGACACAGTCTATGCAACAATCTATTTGTTTTTATTTATATACTTGGTTGCAACACAATTACAATTACTCTTTATGTAAAGGCATTCCCGACAGGTTTGTGAAGGTGTTCCAGCAAGGTGTGTTTAACATAGGTTATATGTTCCAGGATATAATACAGATATAATGTTTCATATTATAGACAATCAGGTCTCAAAGTGCTAATCAATGTAATCTCGATTTCTTATCAAACGCCATCAATCAGGTTCTCACTCACAAGCTGACTCGCCTCACTGATGTCATGAATCAAGGGTCTGTCTGGGGAGCGGAAGGCGGAAGCCATTCAAGAGTGTCGTACCAAGAGACGTTAAAAGATCCACGCCTTGTGCTCGGCATTAGGAGATAAAGCAAGGAGTTTACGAACTGAATACTATGGCGGCCCATAAGGGACATGGAGTCTTGATATTTTATTTTTTGATATTTCATATACTTTTTATGGTAACACAATTTGTCATACAAATAAATAAATCATGTATAAAAATAACCGAAAACATGGAAAATGTACTTTCAAGTAGCTATAGAATCGCTGAAATGTGAAGCGAAAATGTCAAAAACGAAAACGAAAAGGTCAAAAAACTAAAATGAAAATACACAAAACTATTTCCACCGCGGTGATAATATTCCCACCGCAATGGGGATTTGTCTACGTTTGGAAATCCTGAAAATGTATTTGTCTACGTTTCGGACCGACGCCACGGAGTCGCCACTCCTGACTGGTATCTCCTTAGATAACCACGTATACGTTCCACTAACCTATTCATATGTCGTAGTATTTCCTGTCATCGGTACGACATTATGAACTATACTTCTTAGAATCAAGGGGAATTATGTTTGTGAAAGTCCTGTATCCGGAATGCGTATAGGAAATAAATAGAGGTCCTGGTCATGCGTTGTTGTGCGTCTCGTTGTATTTTTTGTTGTTGTCATATTTGCATTTTTCTTCTTCTGCCATGACTAGTGGCAGAGCGTCCGCCCGGGGAGCAGAAGGTCTAGAGTTCCATCCCCGGCCGCGTCATACCAAAACACATTAAAAAATGGTACTTGTTGTTACCCTGCTTGGCGCCCGTCATTAAGGGGCTAAAACAAGGACTGGTCGGTTCGGAGTCAGTATACTGTGTCTGAGTGTGGTGTTCATGTTAAACTGTGGCATGTTATCTCAGTGGGCTAGCACTATAAATCGGCATCAGTCCGGACTAGTACAAGCAACCACACACACACGTGCATGCACGTCGCTATATAAGTGCAATAATCTTGGACGCCACGTTAAACCCCATTTCACCTCACCTCTTCTTCGTAATAAAGTGCATCTTTACGTTTATGATTAGCAGATATCAGAATAGGTTAGTCCCGCTATTCCGGAAACCTACATGTGTATGTTAACACTTCACTATACAAGGCATTATAGCCTTACCCTTATAAGTAACATGTCTGGGAGAGCCATCTGGTGGCCTGGGGTTTAATATATCAGACGGGTAGACTAGAAAATGTGAATTGTTTATCACTGTACATATTTACATTGAGATAGAAACAAAATAAATAATTCAACATTAATTTCGTATTTATATCAGACGGATAGACTAGAAAATGTGAATTGTTTATCACTGTAAATATTTATATTGAGATAGTAGCAAAATAAATGATTAAACATTAGTTTGTATTTATATCAGACGGATAGACTAGAATATGTGAATTGTTTATCACTGTAAATATTTATGTTGAAATAGTAGCAAAATACATGATTAAACATTAGTTTGTATTTATATCAGACGGATAGACTAGAATATGTGAATTGTTTATCACTGTAAATATTTATGTTGAGATAGTAACAAAATAAATTATTTAACATTAGTTTGTATTTATATCAGACGGATAGACTAGAAAATGCGAATTGTTTATCACTGTAAACATTTATATTGAGATAGTAGCAAAATAAATGATTCAACATTAGTTTGTATTTATATCAGACGGATAGACTAGACAATGTGAATTGATTATCACTGTAAATATTTATATTGAGATAGTAACAAAATAAACGATTTAACATTAGTTTGTATTTCTAAAGTACCCTTAAAGTTATTTTGTTCACAACAGTGTCAATTATCTTTAAATTGAATGAACTACATTTGTTAAACATATATTTTACTCATAGATGATTTCGTAATTTGAACTGTTTTAATCTATTGATATGTGAAATGCATTCGTTGCGTTAGTGTCTGTGACTGTTCCATCTTCATTTTTTTATGTCTGAATATATGATTAATATAGAATGCGGAAAGAAAGTAGAAATATGAATCTTACTTTCAGATTTTGTTTTGGTTCGCGTTAAATGGGATTGTGTGTAGGTTTTATGCGTCACTACCACAATACTCAAATGTGATATTCCCCTAAAACTACATGACGTTTTCTTGTGGATGGTGGAGTAGCTTCGTGGCAAAATGTGACGCCTGTCAAATCGAATAACAGAAATTGATTCCCCTCCTAAATGTATTCTTTGTGCCCGCGGATACCTGCTTGAAATTCCTTGACGCTTACTTCCGCGAATAAAATATACCCTCTCGCACACAGACCGCCTCCGTGGTCTAATGGTAGAGCGTCCACCCGGAGATCGGAAGGTCCGGGGTTCGATCCCCGACCGCGTCATACCAAAAGACGTTAAAAGATGGTATTTGTTGTTACCCTGTCTGGCGCTTGGCATTAAGGGGCTAAAACAAGGACTGGTCGGCTCGGAGTCAGTATACTGTGTCTGGATGGGGTAATGCGGCATGGTATCTCAGTGAGCTAGCACTACAAATCAGCATCAGTCCGGTACATAGTACAAGCAGCCACACACACACATATACAAGTGCATGCACGTCGCTATATAAGTGCAATAATCTTGGACGCGACGTTAAACCCCATTTCACCTCACCTCACCCTCTCGCTCACGCCCACCGGTGTGTAAAGGTTGGAGCGTTTGATAAATGTGTACCTTCTATAACTCAGTGTCTTCTAATTTTAATCTGTTTCAGTGGATAGTCTAGATTGGTTATTCTCTTGCATTGCAAAAAATAAATACATTTAAATTTAATGTGATACTTGTTTACAAGAGATGTTCATCTCAAAACGTATAAATCCTACACATATATTTATTTACGTGATCTTTATTCGATTTATTTAATTAAGACATCCGTTTTGAAAAACTTGGTTCAAGCTGAACGTGTTAGGTGCCTATTTGAAACTATATGTAGTACACGGATCTTTCGGTATTATACTTATTACCGGCTCTAGTACAAGCAGCCACACACACATATACACGTGCATGCACGTCGCTATATAAGCGCAATAATCTTGGACGCGACGTTAAACCCCATTTCACCTCACCTCACCCTCTCGCTCACGCCCACCGGTGTGTAAAGGTTGGAGCGTTTGATAAATGTGTACCTTCTATAACTCAGTGTCTTCTAATTTTAATCTGTTTCAGTGGATGATCTAGATTGGTTATTCTCTTGCATTGATAATTTATATATTCTAACTGAAATTCCCAACAAGCTTCACAAAATGTGCAACTCACAATTGGTATGCACAACTGACAATTAAGGTTATGTGAAATGTTGACAAAAACAGTACACGGATCTTTCATTATTCTACTTATTACCGGCTCTCCTTTCCTCCCACATGAAGCTGACACATCGTGACCAAACTGAAATACTGTGCAAAATATAAATAAAAGCGACACAATCTTTTTCATAATCCTAAGAAATCCATGCTAAAAGATGAGTCCATTGAGCAATTCCGACCACATCATAAGCATGTACAGTAAACTACGGTTATTACGAACTCCATGGGGCCACTTATTTTAGTTCGTTATAACCGTAGTTCGTTATAAGCATATATACTGCATCTATACAACACATGGACGGGACTACAAAATCAGTTCGTTATATCGGTCAGTTCGTTATAAGCGTGTTCGTTATAACCGTAGTTTACTGTATTTATGAATCATTATCAAATAACCAAAATCGCTCACTCATAAATGATGGTCGTGATTGACGATAAATAACCCAAAGAAACCTATACACTGAAATAGCGCATATGAGGACTAATAACAACACGATATACGCCCACACGTCTATCAGATATAAACTGAAAAGAATACATGAACAATGATTGGCTTAATGTGACTGTGAGTTCATAGTTCATTATACCCTAACCGGCCCGATGCTTAATCATTCCATGATTAAGAAATAGCTCAGTGGTGATTTAAACAATTATATTTATTTCAACAACAAAAAAAACGAATTGGTGAAGAGCCAAAGCCTATTTGAAGACCTCTCCCTACAAAGGACATTTAACAGTTAATAAGAATAAACTGTACATAAAATAATAACTTTAGATAAACTGTACCTACCTTCCTACTTAGACACCATATATCAAGGTCAATATACACACGGTGTTTCAAATAAACTTTGATACTCTATTACCGAGGCGTTGGAAAAGCGCGTTAAAAGTTGTTTTAGTGGTGACTGTAGTCGTGTAGAATTGAGGCAGTGGAAAGGATAGAATAATCACACCTCATCTTTCACATCCAACTTAGCTATGTTTATCTTAATGCTTGTATGCCGGGGATTACACCACAGAGACTGCCATGATTCGTTTGATAAGTGTCATCTTTAATGATAATATTTCAATCGAATCACAATACAGTAAACTACAGTACAGTAAACTACGGTTATAACCGTAGTTCGTTATAAGCATATATACAGCATAACTACAGCAAATAGTCGGGACCAAAAAAGTTAAGTTCGTTATAATCGTCAGTTCGTTATAAGCGTTTTCGTTGTAACCGTAGTTTACTGTATATCAATTGTTCATCCTAGCCCGTCAATAATATTGTAGGAGCAAGCTGTTGTGATTCTACCACAGATGGTGCTATATTGTAGCCTAGTGGTTAAAGCGTTCGCTCGTCACGCCGAAGACCCGGGTTCGATTCCCGACATGGGTTCAATGTGTGAAGCCCATTTCCGGTGTCCCCCGCCGTGATATTGCTGGAATATTGATAAAAGCGGCGTAAAACCATACTCACTCACTCACTTAAAAGAGAAGGAAATCGTTTGTATCACGAATACTAGGACTTAGTTTACACCTTCAAACCCATACTTGAAAATATAATAAATGTACTGGAGTAAACTACATGCCTATCTACCAGCATCTTCTAAAGACTTGGAATAACATTGGTAATGTAACCGTAGGTCACACTAAGGTATTCTACTCCAATATCTTACTGGTTATTACATATATCTGGATTTATGAAGCTCTCGAAGTAATGTCTGTCAGCCTGCCCGCCTGTATGTCAGTCCCCACCCCCCACCCCACCCCATCCCTCTCCGCACACAAATGCATTCAATTCCAAGCTAAGGATTGTCATTGCCTATTCCTAGTTTAAGCATCACAATTGTAATGAAATCACCACCTTATCCGCGACTAGTCAATACACGAAACGATATTTCCAGCTCGTGTGACCATTGTGAGTTTATAACAATACAGGTTTATCTCAATATACAGTTTCCATTTACAATCAATCCTGTTGATTAGGTCATGTGACTGACAAGGGATATCAATACAATATCTATAGTGTAATGTCACGCCGCTGAGATAAAATACCTAAGTGACACCTATCTTCCTAAAGAATAACTTTTGCACGCATACCAATGTGCTGCTAATAGGAACGCACATACGACCAAATATAGACAAAACAGGCAGATGAATTGTCGTCACCTGACGTAAACATACAAGAGATCAACTATAACGATTTCTTCGTCAATCTGTACGTTATCGTGCAGAGATTGTGCTTGTTAAATGAAATATACAGGAAGGGCAGGTAGTTTTCATACACCAAACGGGGGCACGGGTGGCCCAGTCGTCTAAGGCGCCGCGATTCGCTGTGAAGAGTTGCGTCCCTTGGGCACGCCAGAAACCTATGATTGTGGGTTCGAATCACGGTTCGCCCCAATTATGTTCCTAAGTTTGTCAGCACCATACCCGTGCTCGTGGGTTTCACCGAAGTGGTAAACGTCTTAGACCTGCATCACTTGGGGCTTTCCTCCCACAATAAGCTGACACGCCGTGATATAACTGGAATAATGTTAAAAGCGGCGTTAAACCGAACTCACTCACTCACACTAAACAACACTGAATTTATTTTAAGGATGATGAATATTTTCGGGGATATTTTTGTGAAATTGAGTGCTCAGTCTTCACTACAAAAAATATCTCAAATAATATTTATGATCCCTAACTGTTTTTGTTCAGTTTATATTTGAGTGGTCAAATAAAACGTGCCGAGGACCATTATATCTGTGTTTCGCACTATACAGTCAGATCCTTGTTGCTTGGTGTGATTTAATTGCCTACCGACTGTGGTTGAGGAAAAGTAAACTTAAGTACTGTTCGATGTATTTAGCGCAGTCATATAGAAAGGAAAGGGTGTTTTCTAGTAATACCGAACGTGTGGCGTTTGTGTTATTAACAATTTAGACCTCGTACACTTCCTGGTTCGTGGGGAACCCTGGTGTTCCTACTGGGTTATTACATATATACATCAAGAACAGGTTTTATTTAGGACAGAGTTCTTCGAGGGTAATATTGAAGCGTTGATACATACTGGTATTAAAACAACAGATACTTTTCCTGCTAGCTTATTCCATTTTGAACACAAATCTATTTGTCTGACGTGGTCCTTGTCACGATCGACCACGTGCAGTCTTGTAAAAATCCTATGTTTTTATGCAGAGTCACCAGGAGTTCTCGTGTTGTTTCTTGTAAACATATGACGTGGATTTGCATGTGTTTGTGGCAGGTGCCTCCAGTGGGGCAGAATACGCTCACTTTTTCGCAAAATCTGGCATCAGCATTTTTTGGTAGTGATTCATGAACACAAGCTCATGATATAATCGGAATCGTACAAAGGATCCTGCTTTTAGCAGAGATTTCCTATGACTATGGAAAGGTTTTTGTCGCTTTTATTTACACTGCATCTGTAAATTCTTTTGTAGTGCAACTATCAAGACACAATCGACAACATTGACGTTTGATAACAAAATAACGCAACGTAAGACCCATGAAGATGCGGGGAAGAATAGGTCTTCAGCAACCCATGCTTGTCGTAAGAGGCGACAAACGGGATCGG
Source organism: Haliotis rufescens (assembly GCF_023055435.1). NCBI lineage: Eukaryota > Metazoa > Mollusca > Gastropoda > Lepetellida > Haliotidae > Haliotis > Haliotis rufescens. The sequence continues at coordinate 791,658 of NW_025964367.1, forward strand.
GTGGGATGCTCGCTGACTTGGTTGATCGACGTCATCGCATCCCAATTGTGTGGATCGATGCTCATGATGTCAATCACTGGATTGTCTAGTCCAGATTCAATTATTTACAGACCGACGTTATATAGCTGGAATATTGCAAGAAAAAAACAAACAAAGTCATGTAAAGACACCTCTCTGCACAACATAGCCAGTTGTGGGCTAACTGTCGAGGTGAAAATCTATTTGAGATGGGAACATCTGAGCAAGGACATACGTGTTATGGTTCTGATTCCTGATAAAATGTTTGTGTTCTGTGCACTGACCGAAAAAGTTTACTAACTTAGTGAATTTCACTGTCCACCCAAACACTAAATATTAGTAACAGTAACAGTAAATATTTGCTAATTAGACTAGTAGGTGGCCTATCGTGGATAGATGAGTGAGTGAGTGAGTGAGTGAGTGAGTGAGTGAGTGAGCGAGTGAGCGAGTGAGCAATATTCCAGCACTATCACGGCGGGGGACACCAGAAATGGGCTTCACACATTGTACCCTTGCACCCATGTTTCAAAGAACTACTGGTTCTTATAGTGAATTATACTAATTTAATAAGTGAAATGTACTATGATTTTCAGTGGCATTTTCAGTTTATTTACACAATACTATAAAAAGTAATTGAGAGCTTAATAAAGCAAACAAATCTTGTTTCACAAGTCTGGCAAACTTCCCTTCTTCACTGAGTACACACTATAAAGTCAGTCATGAAACAATAACATTAACAAAGCCAATATATACCCAACACTCATCATCATCTCGTTGAACAGACAATGCCATTTAGAAAGTGGTTAAATGTAACCAGTGTTATATTTGGGATAGCACTTTCTCAGTAAAGTACAATTTCTCGTACTTTGTTTTCTCGTACGGGGCTCAACACCAAAAAGTACGAGAATCTGGACTTTACTGAGAAAGTGTTATCCCAAATATATCATCTCCTTGGTTGCTCACAATGTTGGGCGGTCGGGTAGCCTAGTGGTTAAAGCATTCGCTCGTCACGCCAAAGACCCGGGTACGATTCCCGACATTGGTACCATGTGTGAAGCCCATTTCTGGTGTCCCCCGCCGTGATATTGCTGGAATATTGCTAAAAGCGGCGTAAAACCATATTACTCATTCACTCTCAAAATGGTGAGCGTGACACCGACCAAGGCGGAAGTGTTATTAGGCCGTGGCGTGAAAACGAAACATGATACACTTTTCTCCACCTGGCAATTTACCAAGCTGGATAGTCAATTCGCTGTTTACTAACCTTCTGGTCGCAGTTACGAATTACGTTAGTAGAATTGACTAGGACTTTATCTCAGTATGTCAAATGGTTGTGTTATGTGTCTGTTGAGGAATTTTCCTCAGTTTACATTCCATGACAATGCATCACGAGTGAATGTTGGAACGTAAACAATAAATGTTTGCTTTGTCAACAAGGCAGATTGTCCAGAGTGACTCTGATCATCGCGGTGGAAAATGTGGACTGCCATTTATTAACATATATAGTTTGAACCTGTTTTTACAGTGATCACAGCTGTTTGATTTCAGCATTACTTTCGTAATATAAACACGCATAACCATATACTGTTAAAAAGGTTAACATATAAAGATAAGATCCTATCAAAATAGCGACACATTTGAGAACCTTCAGTCAAGTGACCGCGATGACACACGGTGTTCGCCCTATCCATACACATCCGTTATGAGTGCAGGTCAAGGTCGCAATATAGTGAATCTCAGAAAAGAAGGATATTGTCTTGCATGTCATGGCTTGGAATTACCTTAAGTCAGAAAACTAAATGCAGGATCATAGTTACTGAAGCATATCAGAACGATTTCGATCATATAGGAAATCCCACTAGACAAACTTAAAACTTAAACGATCATATCCCTAAAGGTGAAGTGAAAGTGCATTTGTCTGTTACCATTGGTGCATTGGCTCATAGATTAAACATATCCGTCTCTCCTGGTATATATGTGAATGGAAGAACGTGATGTGTCATTTATTTTTGGTAACAAGGTGTATCTATCATAAGTAAATTGAGATAATTCTACGTTGTATATGTGATTATGAAAGAAGTCATACAGATGTTTTACCGAATACTCAGTGTTGTACTGGTAATGCTGCCGCTGCGGCTATTACTCCTCCTACTTATATTACTATTACGTGTATCAAGTATTGTATCGTTTACCGAATAGCAATGTTATACCTGTCATCTTAGCAACACGAAGGACGTTTTCAAAGTGATATGCTATTGTTAAATGCGTTACACTTTCTGAGAGCTATAGATATCGTTTAACTGATCTAATTGATTTTGTTCCAGTGTTGAAGGAGAGACACAGCTGCCCACACCATCTACAGACGCAACATCAACACACCGTCCTGTAGAGACGACTGCATCAACCGTGCCCCATCTTCAACACGTCATGTGAACACGAACACCAGAACCCCAGAGACACGCACTGACGACCTTCACGTATACCTGCGTCGTTAAAAACAACTGCTACTTCTGCTACAACTACCACACTCACTACTACTACTACTACTACTACTACTACTACTACTGCAATAACTTCTACTAAAACTACATCTACTACTAACACCACCATCACCACCACCACTACAACTTGTACTATATGAAGCTTTCTTCTGATGATTACTACGACAATGATATGAGTGAGTGAGTTAAAATTTAACGTCGCATCGGCATTATTTCAGCCATATAGCGACGAGACCAAGTTTAATGTGTTCACAATTGAGTCATTTAAGCAAAGTAATATTTAAAATCAATTCATGTATACCATATTTAAAAACAATTTATGAAACATATTTGAGCATAGCAATACAGTTTTAAAAGATAATGATATGAATGATGATGTCTGTCAGTTGTCTTACATCCCAGAATCACTGTGCCATAATAATTAATTAACAACACCAAGTTTGAGTGGGTTAGACCAGCATCACATCCGGATTCAAAATCAAGGAACCACTTATACAGGAAATTTCGAAAATACAATTTATGGTCAGAAATCGTATTATTCTTTAGGGGGGTAATTCGCGTCACACAGACAAACGTATAGTGATTTCCTGAGGCATAGACCGGGCGTAGATTATCTTTGTTTACGCCTGATATGAATGGGAATATTAAATCCCCCACAAGAGCTCATTCATGTATGTTGTAAGAGGAACGGTGTCGCACAACTGCACCGTCAATGGGTTGCATTGTGAATGAAAATGTATTCTATGGAATTCTGTCGGGAAACACCCACCACTTTGGAATACAACTCATTGCAAATAGTGCGGATATTACTCATGTCGACATAGCTTCTGGTGGAGTCTGTGCGGATGTGAACCGCTGTGGTTTTAAGATATTAGATATTTCGCTTCGAATGTTATTTAGGCTTTTCCTGTGATTGTCGAAATGTTATTTATCGCATTTATTATTAAGAGAAGTTGAGCATTTTGTAAATAAGAGCGACAAAACCCATTTCCAAATCATACGAAATCTCTACTAGAAAACCCAATGTACGATATCGAATAAATCATGAGCCTGGGTTTATGATCACTGTCAATTAGTGATGATGCCAGGTGTTCGTGAAACAATCCTTCTGTCGCTGAACAATTTTCAACACGAACACGAGTCTGTGTTATATTAGCAATGTGTTTATCTGGACGAGTTCACTTGGAAAGGTAACATCAAGAATAACAGAGATTATTTCCTACAAACGTGGTAACTGTTTCAGTGTGTATTACAATCAAACCCAACAGGTATACTATACAACCAAAATGAACATGATTTAAAGTGGGAGGTGTAAATATTTACACAGCAGATGTAATTCAAAATGTGGGATCTGTTTCAGCACAAAATCAAAGATGAAAGCATTGATACATACATACATAAGTACATTCGATGTCATTCGACATCCCACATTTCAGATTGGGTTTCAATTACGCAATAGCACCGGTGATTTCCAAATTTCAACTCACTCGCGACTTCACCCTAATCCACCCGACCTTGCGTCAACTTACACGATTGCGTCATTCAGGAAACACGTGGTGCTTAGTCACGACTGTACGTAATACAAAGTCTATTGTTCGTTATAAGTACATATACAGCATGACTACAGCAAGTAGTCGGGACCAAACAGTAAGTTCGTTATATCCGTCAGTTCGTTATAAGCGTGTGCGTTATAACCGTAGTTTACTGTACTTGTGAAACCGCTGATAATCCCCCCGAGCAATATAAGGCGGAAGCTCATTCTGTCCACGCACACACATCAGTGACGAAGCAGCTGTACTAGCGAGCGGACTGAGAGAGCGTTTGATCTTACTTACAGCAAAATACAGCGAGAAATGGAGGTTATGAATAACATAGTACCACGACTTATGGTGGATACACTACCATCGCGGGATCTACCTGACTGTGTAGACGATGATGTCGAGACAACGGCCTCGCATATGGAGATAATGAAGTCGGAGGAGAACAGACTGGCGTCGTTCAATGACTGGCCCGCGAACATGTCACAACAACCTCGGGATCTGGCTCAAGCAGGTTTGTTTTACACACACACTGACGATCGTGTTCAGTGTCCCTTTTGTTACGGCGTATTGAAAAAATGGCTGCCAAGTGACTCACCATTATCCGAACATTCTAGACATTTTCCACAGTGTCGTTTTATTCGTGGTTTGAATGTCGGTAATATTCCTAGAATGTCGTTAAATATGCCGCCATTGAATCAGTTGTCTCATGTCAATACTACAGTTTATAGACCTTCGCCGTCTTCGCCTGTTAATATCATACCGCCCCATAATACTTGTATTGTTACTGGGAGTGAATATAATACTGGGAGTGGCTATAATACTAGGAGTGTATATAATACTGGGACCGGCTGTAATACTGGGAATGGCTGTAATACAGGAGCTGTGCACATACATCATATTGTAAGCCCTAATAGAATCCCAGATGATGCAGACTTAACAAAGGAGGATAACAGACTAGCAACTTATACAGACTGGCCGAAAAGCTTGCACCAAACGCCCGAACAGTTGGCCAGAGCCGGGCTGTATTTCTTCCCGAGCGAGGAGAAGCCGGACAGAGTGAAGTGTGCCTACTGCCATGGCAAGTTATATAACTGGCAAGCAGGGGATGACCCGTGGATGGAGCATGCCAAATGTTTTCCGACCTGCCGATACATCACACTGTGTCTAGGAGCAGACATTATTAGAGATCTACAGACTCCAAGCCACGCTGCCAGCTCAAGTAGAAAGTAAGTATTAAATGGTTTGGCAAGAAGTGGTATCCCACTTTCCGTTTCCAAATACGTGCCGTACGTCACTCTAACGGCTAGTTTCCATATGGCTTCGTTATAATCAGATTAGATGAGCAGCATGAGTCCGGACTAGTACAAGCAGCAACGCTCACACACACGTGCATGCACGTGGCTATATAAGTGCAATAACCCCCATTAAATCCCATTTCACATCACCTTATAACAAGGGATATCATGGTAATATATCCTTATAAGCACAAATATGAACACTGAAGAATACGTTGGAAGTATTCCGGAAACGTCATATAAAATCGAATTTGCTTATCACTCCACGGAATTAAAAAAAATACCAAAAAAGCTAAGCAACGTAAACAGTACGGAATATTTAAAAAATCTGTAAGGAAATGAAAAAAGTTACCGTGTGGCGTAAACGCCCCCGACTAAGGAGTTTAGAATAATGAGACACGCGATACGCACTGGTTTGTCACGGGTTTCATAGGCGACTAAAATAACATTTTACAGAAAACTGATAACATAGCAATACATCATTTGTATTCCAACTACATTTGCATGTACAGCTTCAGCTTGTTACGAATTGTCACCAAATATGGATGGGTAATGTGATATTCAAACGTATGACGCATGTATATTATCGTTTACTGAATGGTAATATTATACATGTTATCTTTGCGAAATGAATTCCATTGTTAAATAGAGCTATAGATATCGTTAACCTGATCTAATTGATTTTGTTCCAGTGTTGGCGGAGAGACACGGGTATCCTCACCATCTACAACCGTAACACAAACCAACCGTCCTGTAGAGACGACTGCATCAACCGTGCCATCTTCAACACGTCCTGTGAACATGAACACCAGAACCCCAGAGACACGCACTGACGACCTTCACGTATACCTGCGAAGCGAACCAGTACAAGCGGTATTAGAGATGGGTTTTGGGGAAGATCTCGTTACACAGACTGTGGAACAGTGCTTGCGAGAACGATCCGGAGATTTACCCCATGCAGCTGAGCTTGCCTCAATGGTGATGGCTTTAGAGGAAACACCAGCTGCAGCTGCAGCTGCAGCTGTTCCCGTGCGAGCTCCGACGCCTCTACAGAGATTGATCGCAGCTGGGGGTAGACAGACTCATACCATCCCTGCCACACCTGAAACAAGTAGGGTATCAACTGGAGGTGACCAGGCATATAATACAAATAAACTTAATACATCACATCATGCAACTGGACCGACATGGACACATTACAGAGATCCTGCCCTTAATCCAGCGATAATTCGAGAGGAGAACACTCGACTCAAAGACAAATATCTGTGCAAGGTTTGTTTTGAGAATCAGGTAAGGGTGACCTTCACGCCTTGTGGCCACTTGGCTTGTTGTGGACCCTGCTCCATGGCAATGTCAGAGTGCCCTATCTGCAGAACAGCGATTTCTGGATGTGTGCGTACATTCTTCTAATCCATGTTCTTCGCACAAAGTCAGGCTGGTCTGTGAAACTCCTGTATCTCCATCCACAAGATCAGACGCTGACAAGCTGCATAGAGGGTAGAAGGCAAGCAGCGGAGGATGACGTATGGAAATCTAAAGTTAAAAACAACGAAAAGATAAAGAGAGGGAAAGTCGTTCACATGATTAGAAAGGGAATGAAAGAATGAGATATCCAGAACATGAAACTAAGGAAGGACTTGTAAACCAGAACAAAGAACTACGTGTTAAACGTTGTAAACAATGAGGAAAAGCAAGTAATACAGGAGAAAAAAAAATGAAACACGCTGGCACAATGATGCAAAAGTACCTTGAGATGAATATATTATGGAGACAGGGGACAACCCAGTTGAAGCACCATCAACCTTGAATCACACACAGCACAGAAGACCGAGGTCTGGCAGCCTTCCCAGAAAGATGGTAAGATGACGTGGAAAGTTCCATAACGTGAAATAACAATTGCAAAACACACACACACACACACACACACACACACACACACACACACACACACACACACACACACACACACACAAACACACAGAGACAGAGAGAACCCTGCTGCTATGTACTGTTTGTATTGTCAGCAAACATCGTTCTAGTTGTATTATATTCACAAGAGAAACAAGCAAAGTGATCTAGCGAGGTTGATTGATCAAACCAATTATGAAATTAATGACATGACAAGTTGGTTTCAAAGGGGTTTGGAAGAGACAGTATCAAGACATTTTACTTAATTTTATAGTGTTCGATGTAGTTTTTTTAGGCAAAGGTTAGTTTTGCATAACCAAACATAGGCTATGTAGTAAAATGGTTCAAATTGAGTTGACTAATATACAAGTATTTGCAATGTCTAGAAACACACAAACTTTGAAACAAACATTCTGTGTGTATGTTTAATTTTGTGGATTATATCTTGCACCGAACCATAAAAATAATGGTAATACTTTATATAGGAATATTAGTAGTTTTAGAAAACGGTTTACTTGTAAAGACGTGTACATGCACGAAATGCATCACGGCATAGTGTGTTGTGAACATGACGTGTGTGTGACAGGTGTTTCATTATATCAACCTGCCAACACACACGCTCCATTAATATTTCATTATATATATGCATGTTAACAACAGACACCCAGCCTGTGGTGGCATGTGACATCTCGCTGAGCTGGGACAGGGCAAAATAATGTAAATGAGGTTATTTTCATATTGTTGTATAACGACATGGGTTGTATAAAACGGTCTGTGAATGTATACAAAATGTAATACTGGGATGAACTAACGGGTCAACTGTACAATATTGTATTGAATTCAGTTGTATTCTTATCACAGGCCATAGTTTAAATCAAATATACCTGATATGTCCGACAAAAAACAATACACATTGCTTGAAAAATATAAATTTGAAAACCCAACGACGCGGAAGATGTTATGATTAAGCAAACAATAATATGTTTCGAGCTAGGTTACAACAACATTATTTGTTTGTTTGTTGTTTACCTCCGCACTCGGCAACACTCCGGTTATACCCAACAACCTTACATTATGTTTATGATATATATTCTTTTCATTACAGATCCGTATGGTGAAGCATTGGCTGTCAGAGATGCGGGGTTTCACATACAATACACGCAGACATTAACATAATCACGGAAGTCGGTAAAGATATAAGACACGGTACGGTGGAGATATGATCCTGACACACGTGACAAGGAAACGTTACATTTTGAGTAATCACAAGACCTGTCGTGTTGAATTCCTAGTGACAAACAGCCATCACGTTACTCACGAGGAGGTGACTACCGTTTTTTTATATACCACATGATATTATTTATTTGTAAATCCCGACATGTGTGCAATATTGGACTTTCGACTCTGAACTTGTCACATGCTTTCACACTTCACAATAACCCGCTTGCACTTTGCGTCTTAAGTGCCTAGTCTTTGTTCTCCATATATATAGTCAACTGTGTCCCCAGTGACACGTTTTCCCCACGTCTGTTAGTCAACTGTGACTTTAAATCTGTGTGATAAATTTTAGCAATTTCTATAAGTCAACTGTGTCTTGATTGAAACAAAACTGTCCATGTAAGTCAACTGCATGTGCCTTTATTGATACATTTTCTCAAATTGTATTAGTCAACTGTGTCTTCATTGATCCATTTTCTCAAAATCTATTAGTCAACTGTGTCTTCATTGATCCATTTTCTCAAATTCTATGAGTCAACTGTGTCTTCATTTATTCCTTTTCCCAAATTGTTCATTTCTACGTTAGTTTCTAAAATGACACTTACATATATTATTATGTTAATGGGCCTTTTACACCCACGAGTTTCATATCGCCTAATAAAGATAGATAAAATTGATATTAGTCAGGAGTCACAGTTAATATTTCACGACAGGAAACTGGTGCTGGCGTAATGAGATAATTCGCAGTATCAGTACTGTACTGTTTATCCATGTTTATCAATATGTTGCATAATTGATATTGATATTGTGATTGATATTCAAACAATGGGAGTCGGGGAATCTCAAATAGTGGGCATTAAAGATTTGCTTTAACAACAGATCGTGTATATATTTCACTGCATTATTTTTACCAGGTTTACATTGAGGAGTAGAATACGATCCGTTCAATATTTATACTATCTAATCAATAGCTTGGTATAGTATTGTATCTGATATGAAGGCACCTGTACCCGGCGATGTATAGCTGTACATGTTTACAGTCACGTCTCAACTACAACGAAAATGTACAGTTCTTTCACTCTGTAAATAGATATACCGACCACGCTAACAGATTGAAATAAATGTAAAAACTAAAAATTCTCATTTGTGACGCTATACATCAGTAATCATGTAAATATGCTCGGGAAGGGCTACCGTCGTGAAAACGTGTGCCCAATCCTTTTCCTTGGGAATAAAATATGTTTGAATCAAATACAGTCCCGTAAAAACGTGTATACTGTCTGATAATTCCACAAATAAGGACTATTAAATGTTTTTAACAAATTCTAAAATCTTTATTTTACTAGAATATGAGGTTTATATATCGACCTCCTACACGGTTGTGTAATCTACAGGAAAACCACAACGTTAACATTAAGTATGAGCACAAGGAAACTCTATTTTATCCAGTTTAACAAGTTTGTTTGAAATACAACCGAGCTTACGCCCCATTACATGGCTGCTTTACAAGTATTCCCAAGTGTGACGATGTATTTGATGGGTGTTTCCAGGTTATACAGCTTGAATTACCCATCTGTACACGTTTCATCTGAAGGCGTACACACCGCCAAATGCGTGACGTATTGTGTGGACTTAGACCAGCCTAGTAATACAATTGTACATGTATTTAAGATGTATTTTCCATGTATGTCGCAATTCCCGATGCAGTGACTCCCTTCAAGGTTTGTCTATCCGGAACCTCCATCAATCAGATTACGAGAATACAGGATAACTGGAGTTGACCCAGTTTCATTGATATCATCCCAACGCGGGAAGGAAATTCATATGATGTATATAGTGCATGATAGCATTTCCCTGAGGAAATTGGTGCTTGAGGGAACTTGGTCGTGGGCAAATAACTAGGAACTTTAACACACATGGATACCCACATACATTGTTTTTAAGACTATCTTCCAAGTGAAATACAACATTATCAAATCAATCATATAGTAACCCGGAAACCGGTTTATTCGCAGGAAGGACCCTACGAAGTCGTGCGATTTCTTCTCGAAATCAGTCATGCAAGTGTCTTGCTTAATCCGGATTAAGAGGGGGGTCGTCTCCAAAGCAAAGATCAAATATTCACGGTTCACTAAGTTCGATGTGTTCTTACAAAGTCGACCTGAGCGTATACATTGATGTACATCGCGGTTAAAAAAAAAGCATTTGCTTGACTGGACCTCAGAGGTTGTGATATGCAGACACCAAAGGCTGGACCTTCTGGAATATTGCTCAACATAAAGATTGACGTCAAGTGGAAGTCAATCTCTTGTTATACAGCCATGTGGAGTTTTGCATGCATACAATAAACTTGAAGGGTTATTCACATTGGACGAACCATTTGAAATGTAGTTAAAAAGAACAGTCAGATAAACTCATTCCAATCATTAAAATGCTTTCTGAAGCTCAAAAGGAATTCCGAGCTGATTTGCTTGTCACTCAATTCGTGTCCCACGCCCAGCGATGACACCAGTATTGTATGTGTTGACAAAGGCGAACATATCGAAGTATTTGCGAATTTTTCAATGTTTGAAATGGAGCATGTTTACAGCTTTCCACATGCTAATAACATTCAAAAGAATCATAACCGCGAATAAATGTGAAAGTTTGACTTCAAGTTTCGCACGCATTTTCCTTGTGTTGTATACAATAGTGTAACTTTTGAATGTGACCAGAAACCTTCGGTATATATATAAAAATACTGGCTGTCCAGTTGTGATTCGGTCGCTTTACGGTCCCGATGATCTCTATGACACCAATGAATATGCGTAATATAACCACCAACACTGCTCACCAGAGTGTGTGTTTGGGCCTAGAAGAGGAGAGTGACCTGAGCCTGGAGTGTGTTTTGGGCCTAGTAGAGGAGAGTGACCTGAGCCTGGAGTGTGTGTTTGGGCCTAGAAGAGGAGAGTGACCTGAGCCTGGAGTGTGTGTTTGGGCCTAGAAGAGGAGAGTGACCTGAGCCTGGAGTGTGTGTTTGGGCCTAGTAGAGGAGAGTGACCTGAGCCTGGAGTGTGTGTTTGGGCCTAGAAGAGGAGAGTGACCTGAGCCTGGAGTGTGTGTTTGGGCCTAGTAGAGGAGAGTGACCTGAGCCTGGAGTGTGTGTTTGGGCCTAGTAGAGGAGAGTGACCTGAGCCTGGAGTGTGTGTTTGGGCCTAGAAGAGGAGAGTGACCTGAGCCTGGAGTGTGTGTTTGGGCCTAGAAGAGGAGAGTGACCTGAGCCTGGAGTGTGTGTTTTGGGCCTAGTAGAGGAGAGTGACCTGAGCCTGGAGTGTGTGTGTTGGGCCTAGTAGAGGAGAGTGACCTGAGCCTGGAGTGTGTGTGTTGGGCCTAGTAGAGGAGAGTGACCTGAGCCTGGAGTGTGTGTGTTTGGGCCTAGAAGAGGAGAGTGACCTGAGCCTGGAGTGTGTGTTTGGGCCTAGAAGAGGAGAGTGACCTGAGCCTGGAGTGTGTGTTTGGGCCTAGAAGAGGAGAGTGACCTGAGCCTGGAGTGTGTGTTTGGGCCTAGTAGAGGAGAGTGACCTGACCTGAGCCTGGAGTGTGTGTTTGGGCCTAGTAGAGGAGAGTGACCTGAGCCTGGAGTGTGTGTTTTTGGCCGAGTCGAGGAGAGTGACCTGAGCCAAGGATCAAATCATTCTATATTGAAGTTTTGGGGGATTAATTTGAACCTGCTACACCGGCACCACCCACTCGATGCCAGATTATATAAACACGAACAGTGGACAAACAATAATGGAATACAGGGACCTAGAATCCAATCTCGTGGACATTTCCCTGGAAGCAATCCAAAATATTTTCCTTTTACACCTCGGTTTCGGGATAAAACTTGAAAGCAAACAAAATAGTATTCGGAATATTCTTCATTAAATGTTACACTAGAAAGTGAAGGGCCAGGGTCAGCATCGACATGCACTGCAACACTTCCCATATTACAACCTGCAGTTTAACACAGAGCTAAACTAAGTTCCGTTTGTATGATGTGTGACGTATGTATGAGGTGAAAAGGGTTTCGGGTCGAGTTCCTGATTATTTCATTTGTCCATGTCTGGTGTCCGCCGCCGTGATATTGCTGGAATATTGCTAAAAACGGCGTAAAACCATACTCACTCACTCATGCAGCACACTCTAAAATATACAATAAAGGTATACTATTTTGGATCACAAGAAGTAACGAAATGGAAATTGTCAATTCGCGGCAGCTAAGTCGTTCAGTTTCACAATCACCATGTCGTAATTAACCGATAACTGAGGCGTAGTAACCCTATAACTGTGACGTTACGAGATACGTATGTAACGATATCGTTGATATCCAATATCAAAGTCGTAATTAGGTGACACAAGAGCTACGTCGCAGAAACGATTTATCTTCATTTTAAGTATATCAAAATATGTAAGTACTATTTCGTAAATACGCGATAGTAAAATCGCACTGACTTCCCTACGTAGGACGCATTTTAAATCTCTCAAACCTGTTCCATCATTTGGCAACTAGTATCTAAGATATTTATATGAGAACTTCGTTGCTTTGATTGTTTATTAAACTGTATGTGTATATTTTAACCAGCGTCATGCTACCTTTGCTAAAGAATTGTTTAATCAAAGTTACAACATTCAAAGCGTCAGTACACCTTTCATAAAGTTTTATGGTAGATATGTCGAGGACATTTACCAATTTGATGCTTCGGTGCCCAAAATGATGGCCAATGCATTTACTTGTTTTACTTGTATCATGTGTTCATATATTAATTGAGTTGCCTTTGCACGTGTTTGTGATGGGTTTCACCAGCCAAACACTGGTGCTAAATGCATCCCACAGATTAACTGAACCATATACTAATAGTTCGCAACACAAAGCAAGCAGAAGAAATTCTAAATAATAATTCTCATGACACACGCACAAAGTAGAACACTGAAATATTAGGCAAGGAACAAAAGGGCGAACCAAACACAAGCTGTTATAACAATAATGTTTCAAAGACATTGAATCATTAAGCTTGATAACGGTGTAGCAAATCCACCGAAACGTCGCTATATGCAAAAAAAAACAGAAATTACTATCCATAAAATGGCATGTTTTCTTACTTAATCAACTTCTAGAAAGGCAATCCAACAGTAAATTGAATCATGTTACACTGACGTTCTTTAACAAATTGCAAACAAAATTAGGAAGGTTTAAAAAAAACAAGATCCCCATATACAGAGTAATGTGCGAGGAAAATGTTGAAATTGATACGTGGTTGATATGCCATGGACTACACAACATCTTGTCTTGGGACAACTTTTAGTAAGGTCAGTTTGAAAAAGAAATTCAAAGCAAATTTGGAAAATACACCCAGTTTACAGCTGCCCAGCTAGAAAACTGAATCAACACTACTGCAAAATGAATGCAATCCATCATGTTTGTTCTTGTGAAAAGTTGTTAACCACTTCGTCAAAGTCAATATCAAGATCTCTGTGGAAATGAAGCAGTGCTAGTACATTAAGCCACACGGTTACCATTGTTGACCTGAGATATGATTTGACACGTCTCAATGCAGTAGCAGGAGATTCTGGCAATGTGACAAGTGTTTTGAAGGTAACATGAATATTTGGATAGAGAAAGTCTTTTGCAAATGTTGCTCATAGCCACGATTGTTTCTCCCGTGCTGGGACATATTGTCAGCGTGCTTTCTAGCGCCTGATTTCAACAGTTTGTTGCTCGGGTGTATAGTGTTGTCAATGAGTATAGTTCAATGAGCTGTCTGAATATTCTCCTGCCTATATGATGAGAATATGGAGTGAACTAGGCACGAATACTGTATTTCAAAACGGCCGTTGGGACAACTCAGCATCTGTGACATTTGCCGGGACATATGACCAAGCACGATATAGTGACGATTTCTCTTCCAGTACATTTCTGAAGTTGATCCAGTGGCATTGCCGCGCACCACTTGATGTCCTACACACCTTGGCATAGTAGGATCAATGTCATATCTATTTGATAAATCGTAGACATCTTTGGATAGCTCTTCCCGTACAGTGATGCCTTCACGAATTTGTCTCTAAGAACTGATGACAACTGAGGCCTCGCTTGAGGCTCGAATGAGATCAGTGGTTGCCGACTACAGCATGAGCGGTTGCTGGACTGTGTATTCGATGATGTGCTGTGTAACAACAAGGCCTATGGTGAAATCCAATGATTGAATGATCATCTATATACGCCACCATCCTGTTTTACGGCCGTAAGAATATGAACGAATATGAACAACTTGCCCAGCGTGTTTCACAAATTTTAATTATCTTTCTTCAGGCATGTTCATTCGGTTCCAATTCTTCATTGAGAGCCACGAGGCGTGTTACGGAATATGAAAAGGCACAAGCAATGTATTGAACAGCTGACATGATCATGAGACGTACAAATCGTCAGGATACTGACGTCCACTAATAACCTGAGTGACCACTCTTTTTTGAGACACGATCATAACCCTGACCCTTATGAAGTCTTTGTTAGCACCGTATTTGTCTAATCCGAACACAAAAACGGGTGCCCAGAAGCTGCCTCAATGTTCAAATATGCTGTAAACTACTCAGTTACACGTGTCCTACATGGACCCTTCAACCAACCATAAAAAATCCTAGGTTGAAATTTGGTCGCAATGAAATCAAAATGGGGTTATGGATGTCAGAGCCGGGCGCCGTTATGACTTAGCATTGAACTGTGGGTAGGAGAGTGAGACCCATCCGTGACAGAAGCTTTGCAGAACGTTTACTTCAAATTGTGTTTAAATCATAGGGAAGTGTGTTTTTAATCTTGCCTGGGGTTTCAAAGTTCCAATGCGTATGCGCAACAAAAGACAAAAACAAGACATTGTGTTTCTGCTGCAGGAAGGACGTTGAAATTGGTACGTTTGGGAAAAGTGCACTAAAGTCTCAAAGACAAAGCAGTCGTCACCAGACACAACTGACAGTCATTGTTGTGATTAAATTGAACCCTGTATAAACCATTTGTAAACAATTGTGTAACACTTCTTTATGCACAGGGTGATACACCAAGAAGTGGAAACATTTAATTACATTATGTATTATTTTATTATTATATTTCAGTTTTAACATTGCTTTTTGATTTCCTTTATTGGTGTGTGGGACATTCAAATTTCAAATTGAAAACACTTGCTCTTCTTGCCACGTCGAACGCCAATGAACATGGCTAGGTTATTGTCGATAACAGTAGGTACTATCTTGGAAGAGACTTGACCATATAGTCTTGTCTTTTTAAGTTGTTTGTCAGGCATATTTCCATCCTATGTACAACTGGGGCAGTGTCAAAATATATGTCGTCACATTATTGGAACCAGATACTGAGAATGTCGCAATGGCTCGGAATATAATCGGAATCGTACAATCGACTCTACTTTTCAGCAGAGACTTGTTATGAATATGGAAAACTTTTTGTCGATATTAAAATCTATATACACAGATAGTACGTGTAGTAATGATTGAAGGCGGACGTGGCGACAAGGAGGAACACTTCACGATTAAGGTTTAATCGCCTGTATTCTGAAATCACTGAGGATAATGGTGGCCCAAAATGGACGTGGAAACGATTTCGACATGTTTGAGTTATTTGAGTATTATACGTTTTCATTCGAACTAAACTAGTGTCCAAAAGAAACGATACCACCTGTTTGCAACGCCATAAAAGAAAAACTAAACAATGCAGAAGTTTAGGATTGGTGTTATGCTTTTGAGAAATCCTTTCACAACATCTGTACAAAAAATTCATTTCAATAAAATCTGTACAACCAATATGACAAGCCTTTAAAGATGGGTGGGGTCGAAAAATGAACATTTCGTTAGAGCACTGATCACAGAAACAACGGGAAATGTCACACCACACGTCTCAAAGTCAAGTCAGTAGCGGGTATGTCCACCGTGAGCATCAATACATGCCAGAACACGCCTACGGACTGATGACGTCAAACGTCTGATGACGTTGGGAGTGATGCGTTGCCATTCCTCGAGGAGACATCGTTCCAAGTCCTGGACGTTGACTGGAGGCACACGGCGACGTCGGATTTGCCGATCGAGGTGGTCCCATAAGTGCTCGATGGGATTCATGTCCGGTGAACATGCGGGCCATGGCAAAACCTGTACGTTGGCGTTGGCAAGGAAGTTCTGTGTCAATCTTGCTGTGTGTGGCCTTGCATTGTCATGTTGGAAAGGGAGTCCACGAGGCTGTTGCTGAATAAAGGGCACCACAACAGGCCGTAGGATGTCATCAAGATAACGCTGTGCATTCAGGTTTCCACGAATTACGACAAGCATCGTTTTGACGTCACCACATATGCCACCCCAAACCATTAACCCTCCACCTCCAAACGGCCGGACCTGTTGGATACAGTTAGGCGCCAAACGTTCACCAAATCGTCGGTATACAAGCTGCCGTCCATCGTTTCTGAAGATGAGGAATCCGCTCTCATCAGAGAACATAACACGTGCCCAGTCCCTCCGTTGCCAACGTCGAACTCGCCTGGCCCAGATCAGTCTGTTGTTCCGGTGTCGAGGCGTCGGGAGCGGTCCGCGGTAGGGATGACGTGGCCGGATACCATACTGCCGTAGTCTCCTGTAGACGGTCTGTCGACTGATCCTGTGTCCCAGTGCTGTAGCCGCCTTGGACGTCGCTGTTACGGTGCGGTTCCTCAGGTGTAATACCCGGTTGTAACGATCTTCACGGAGCGTGGTTACTCGTGGTCTTCCACTCCTGGGCCTGTCTGACGTCTGACCTGTCTGACGTAACCGCTGCATCAACCTGGTGATAGTGATGCGTGCGCAGCCCAACCTTCTGGCGACGTCGACGTGTGACGCTCCTTGTTGGATCATTCCAACGGCTCTCTCCCTCTCGATGGCTGTCAAACGTGGCATATCTTGTGTTCTTTTTGTTGCTGTGATATCAACGTGTCTGATCAGCCGTTTTATACAGTTTTTCTGCACGTGCAGAACATGCTAGAGAGGGAAATGTCACTTTCACGAAATTTACGTTTTTCCCCGGAAGTGATCACGTGTTCCCGGTATTTTTTTATCGACTATGCTGTGTTTGGGATGTACAATACGAATTGGCATGTTTTCATACTTGACAATTCACTTAGTAAAAAACAATTTTGAAAATAAGTTGGTATCGTTTCTTTTGGACACTAGTTTATCATAAATCTTTTAGAAAAGGAAATTGGAAATAGCACGAAAACCATATATATTGCCAAAACATTTTGACAAATAAACATGAAACACAGAAAAGCCATTTAAGCACCGAAATCATATGAGAAACACGAAAAATAAATTTCAAACATAAAATATAAAGAAAAATATCAACAGCTATTTTCACAGCGTTGAAGATAGTTTTCAGTTTAATGTGTATTTTGAGTTTCCATTATTTTCTGTTTCTGATTTGACTATATAGAGAAGCTCACTCGAGTGTCTTTAGATATCAAATATATCAACACGAGTTGATAAAAGTGGAACAACTCCGAGACTTGCCGTCACAATGGTCTGCAAAGCATCGTGATGCTTGATATCCCCCACGGCATATTTCCTACGGGAGCAAGTTTTGGATGATACACAACGTTTTCTGTGTTCGTGTTTGGTTGTCAAGAGATTTCATGATCTATATTAAATGTTTTCATTTGTTTTTTGTTTGACATTACGTTCTTTTAAGACACATAGTTCTGTTTTATTTTTCAGTAGTTTTGTAGATGAGTATATGTCTAATCATTTGCTGAAGCAAATTAAACAAAAACTTGTAGAATTCCAAAAGAAAACGAGTAATACTGTAACAACACTTTTTTATATAAGAAGGACACTGACTGCGAAAATGTTTCAATGTCCTTGCTAGACCACCGTATTTGCTTCGCAACCGCCTATAATACAAGGTGTGGGGGACACAATTCTTATCAAACAAAGGTTACAGGACATCGCATGACAAAGGTATTGTCACAACTGTCACAGCCATTCCAATGATAACAAATCTGCTATAGAACAAGAGGTAAGGTGAGGTGAAATGGGGTTTAACGTAGCGTTCAAGATTATTGCACTTATATTGCGATGTGCAGGCACGTGTGTGTGTGCGTGTGTGTGTGTGTGTGTGTGTGCGTCCGTGCGTGCGTGCGTGCGTGCGTGCGTGTGTGTGTGTGTGTGTGTGTGTGTGTGTGTGTGTGCGTGTGTGTGGCTGCTTGTACTAGTCCGGATTAATGCCGATATTGTAATGCTAGCCCAATTAGATACCATGCCACAGTTTAACACGAATGCCCCACTCCGACACAGAACACTGACTCCCAGTCGACAAACCCTTGTTTCAGCTCTTAATGCCGAGCGCCAAGCAGGGTAACAACAAGTTCTACCTTTTAACTTCTTTTGGTGTGAGACGGCCGAGGATCGTACCCCTAACACTAGACAGTCCATATAGAACCAGAGAAACATGTAAGTACGTTAGATGATAATTCGCTTGTTAAGGCTTTATTTTCATTTTCGATGTAAATGAGAGTTGAAATGAGTTTCTGAGAAAATTGCCCATTAGGAGAGATTGAGGACGAATTTTATTTGTTTTATTAGTATGTGATAAGTATGAACATCTTAGAGAAAAGTATATTCCGAAGTTTAACAATATACATAAAGATCAAGAAGTTAATGATCAGTCTTATATAGAACTTAAGCTTTGATTTTATACGCTCATGTGTCATATTGTTAGCATATATCTCTGTCAGATAGTTTTATGTATATCAGGTGACTAAACAAATGAAACTGAAATGTTACCGTTACAATAGGCCATGGGGCCTTAAATACCGAACCCGTTTAAGAGTTGAAGCAACAGTCTATAAACAAACGGATCATCTTCATGAAGAAGATTGAGACAATTCAACTCACTATAGATTATTGAAGCTTATATTATATCGGTGTTGCTCATGTGGACCCATTCTAATTGTCAACCCGTACAACACGCAGAGGGCCGCATGAGTTACCTCCCTTCTTTCCACGAACGCAGCAGGTGTCTGTCGGACCCGAGTGTCTTCGCCTGTATTGATGTGACCCACATTTACCGCGAGACGGTTGATTCTGAGTAGAGCACTCTGTGTGATAGGGCCGCCCATAGCCTTGCTCTACAGCTGTACTAAATGATACGTCCATGGATGTATAGTAGTTATATACTTATAATAGGTAAGATCAGATAATCGTCTAAGGACCCATCCCCTCCTTTAAGTAAGTAATTACTTGTCTCCAAGACGTATGCTTTTGAATCACTCCCCCCTCTCTCAATCTCTCTCTCTTTCACCTCTTATTGTCTGCCTCCTCTCTCTGGTTCTGTCTTTCTATCTCTGACTCTCTCTTTCACCTTCTCCCTTTCGATCTGTCTGTCCCCGTCTCTCCGTCTCTCTCTCTCCCTCTCTCTCTCTCTCTCTCTCTCTCTCTTTATTTACTGTGATGTAACATTCGATTTACACAACGGTATGCGTTAACAAAAATGTTTTCTTGATCATAAGTAATCTCAGCTAATAGCATTATCCATTGTACAATTATATTAATTATATCATAATCTCTCTCTCTCTCTCTCTCTTTCTTTCTCTCTTTCACCTCTCTCTGTGTCTCTGTCACTTCTCTCTATATCTCTCGTTCTATCTATAATTCTTTCTCTCTCTCTCTCTCACTCCCGCTCTCTTCCTGTCTCCCCTTTCTCAGTCTCTCGCTCTCCCTCTCTCTCTCTCTCTCTCTCTCTCTCTCTCTCTCTCTCTCTCTCTCTCTCTCACACACACACACACACACACGGACGTTGTTGACAAATGTTAGTGGGAGTGAAAAAACAGCATCCTGCTTTGCCCGGATCTCCGTCACACTCATGACGGAAGAGGAAGGAAGCTGCATTACGGTTTTCTTCTGTGTGACTACTGACGATGTATCAGTTGAACCACGAAGTGTATAATGGTTGTGACAATGTGTAAAGCCCTTTCTATAAGTGCCCCTCTCTGGTTTACTGTTTAGTTTAAAAGCCAAATTAGGCAACACACGCACAATCAATTACTAGCGTTACGTTTCGTACTAAAGTTATAATACATGTAATATACATCAGTTAGTTGAGAATACAACCAACACACAAACTTTGTGTTCTCGGCAGAACGACAAAACAAGGTAAGGTACTCAAGGGTAGGTCAAATGGGACTTACGTCACGTTATTGCACGTACAGTACTACGTTTATAACGAACACGCTTATAACGAACTGACAGATATGACGAACGTATTTTAGTCCCGGCCATTTGTTGTTTATATGCTGTATATATGCTTATAACGAACTACGGTTATTACGAACTAAAATTAGTGGTTACAATATGACGTGCTTGCACGTGTGTGTATGGCTGTTTGTGCCAGTTTGGACTTATTCCGGGCACACGTCCTGTCCACTACACCGATGAGACTGTACCTTTAAGACCATACCGTATTTAAGACAACACTTAACAAACATCATCGGTACCTTTAAGACCATACCGTATTTAAGACAACACTTAACAAACATCATCGGTACCTTTAAGACCATACCGTATTTAAGACAACACTTAACAAACATCAACGGTACCTTTAAGACCATACCGTATTTAAGACAAAACTTAACAAACTCCGACAGCTTGCGCATAAGGTGAAGTCAGTTACAATGTCAAAAGAGTCTTCGATCGTAAATCAATGTGAAACACCATCTCATATACTAGAACAAATATCATCTACTGTTAACCATGTTTGATCGGCCTTAGTAAATATAGGAACAGAGCATTAAAGACAGATTGGCTTCTAATAAGACGCAAGAAAACAGCGATAGATTTTACAGTATTCTACAGTCAATACTTTTGTGTGAGAAATTTTGATTTTCACGGAAATACACTCCTCAGAAATATCCTTTAACGTCGAAATCATGGTGTTGCGTGTATTTAAAAACTGATTATTAATTAATTGGTAAATTTAAAATAATTTTTAGCTGCTTAATAATAAGTTACATTTCTATTAAAATATCAGTGAATAAAACAGGAAGGATATTTCAACAGGAAGTGTGTTATACGTCACCTTGGTGTCTTCGTTGATAAAATTACAGTTGCGGTTTATGACGTCTCATGGTACATTGATAAGTGTATATCCCATACCGCTGTCACTAAAGGTATTAGTTGGCAATGAGAATCACTGCCGTGTTGATTCTTAGCTTCCAATTCATACATATTTAAATCCGACAGGGAACACATGATCTTATCAACAAGGCTTTCCACATAGCATGGGCTTCTCAACAACATTGCGGAACTGAGGGAGGATCTCTTAGATATATTTATTTGTCTGTTACGTTAATACAGTAGTTATTACTCACAATGTGACATAATTACGACGATTAGTGTTAAAGATTTATTTGTCATAAATATGAATATTTTAGTTTTATCGAGACAATAGATCTTCCTCTAATTGGTTGAAATGAACTCGAGTGATGTGATACATATTCCCAGCCAAAATGGTACTTGTTGTTACCCTGTCTGGCGCTCTGGCGCTCTGGCGCTCTGGCGCTCGGCATTAAGGGCTAAAACAAGGACTGGTCGGCTCAGAGTCAGTATACTGTGTCTGAGTGGGATAATTCATGTTAAAATGCGGCATTGTATCTCAGTAGGTTAGCACTATAGATCGGCATCAGTCCGGACTAGTACAAGCAGCCACACAAACACACACACGTACATGCTATATACGTGCAATAATCTACGACGCGACGTTAAACCCCATTCCACCTTACCTTCACCCCTAATTTTAAGGAGTGAATTTAATGCAATACCTGGTCTAGATTTACATTTACAGTAAATACACATACGAATTCCATGTATAATGTATTATCCAAAACAGCTCTCGTTGTTAATTCAACTGTCTTATCTTACTAGTGAGCAGACAGAACATCGCACGGGGATATCCCCCAAACTACACATGTGTGCCGCGTTCGATATAGTAAATAAAATAATCTTACATCCTGCTGATTGCGGAACACCCTTCACTAGATGACGTTGCTGATACACCTACCTACTCCAAAATAGAACCGCATACGACTTAAATACACATATTGTAAAGGATAGTGACTCCGCTGTAGACACAGTGACTGGCCTTTTAACAGTGTCACCCACGTATGAATATAGTACACGGAAGACGATCTCGGGACTCGTATATTGTCTTATAAGGTCACGTGCTTATGCCGACATTAATTACTACTGATAACTGAAAATGTGTGGTAACATTTTCCGTATTATAGATATTAATTGTAACCATAAATATATTCACGGGAGTGAAACGGGAATTTCGGAGTTCCCCTGGATTTTATGTTGATGACGAAACTAGAGGACTTCCTATTCGTCTATAAATAACTTCAAAATAGGACATATAAGCGAAGTGTTACAGTGAGGCTTACAACTCGTGTGAACTGAATGGGAATCAATTCACTTACTGAATAAGCAAAATGACAGCTGTTATGGCAAGATCGTGTGGACTCCACTCGGGGTATGCTTTAACACCGACCAGCGGTCCCGATAGAAGCGACTGTCTTGATGACGACTGCCAAGCAATGGCACATCAAGCTATAATGAAATCAGAGGTAAAGAGACTAAACTCATTCAAACTCTGGCCAGTGTGGGCGACCCAAAATCC
The DNA here is from genome assembly GCF_023055435.1 of Haliotis rufescens. Taxonomy (NCBI): domain Eukaryota; kingdom Metazoa; phylum Mollusca; class Gastropoda; order Lepetellida; family Haliotidae; genus Haliotis; species Haliotis rufescens. The sequence goes on from NW_025964367.1 coordinate 814,849, forward strand.
TGCAATTTTAGCCCAAGCTGGATTCTATTACACAGGAACAGGTGATCGGGTCGAGTGCCCCTTTTGTTTTGGTATTTTAAAACAATGGCACACAAATGATCTTCCTTTATTGGAACATATGAAGCATTTTCCTTACTGTAAATTCATCCAGGGGGATGATGATGGTAACATACCTATAGCAGAAAGTGTACAGAACACACCTGTTTCTCGTAGATCTGCCCAAACCCAAGGGGTTGAAGGCGGCTGTGACTATACACGAGAGGAATTGAGACTTAAATCATTTTCAAGATGGCCGCGAAATGTGTCTCAAACCCCGGAAGCCCTTGCGCGAGCAGGGTTCTACCATATACCATGCGAGGAGAAGCCAGACCGCGTGAAGTGTGGTTATTGTCGAGGGAAAGTATACAACTGGGCCTGTGGAGACGACCCCTGGATTGAGCATGCAAAGTGTTTCCCGACTTGCCCCTATATAAAGCTGTGTATTGGGGAAGATGTCATCAATGATCTACTGTGCCAACAGAACGGTGCCACAAGGTAGGTTGATATATAACATTACTCACAGCTTGTTTTCCTGTATATATTTCTAGATTTGGCACCAACCTAAACGTGCCCGTGGGTTTCACCAGGGTAGTACGCGTCTAAGACTTTCTCCTCCCATATGACACTGATAATGTTTAAGCGGCGTTAAATCCAACTCACTCTCACTCTCACTCTCACTATTTTCAACATTGTTCAACACACATACATGTCGAACTCGAAACAGTAATGGAAACTTTTCCTGCTGAGAGTGGAATCATACCTTGATGCTTGTTCGAACCCTGATTACACCCCTGCCAACGAACGATGTAAATAGTGAGTGAGTATTGTTTTACGCCGTTTTGAACAATATTCCAGCAATATCACGACGGGGGACATCGGAAAATGGGCTTCACTCATTGAACCCATTTGGGGAATCGAACTCAGGTCTTCGGCGTGACGAGCCAGCGCTTAAACTACTAGGCTACCCCACCTCCCTGCGATGTAAATAAAACTTGCATGTTTGCAGTCACGATGTAAATATTATGATGGGTGATGACGTCAAAATATGTATCTGTTTTCCCTCGCGTCCATGGCCCTGAATAAGTGTATGACTGCATGCATAAACGACACGTTATATAGTTTAAATATTTGTAATGGTGTCGTTAACAGATGCTGATCCAAAATAAAGACTGGAATAAGACTTTTCACTCAATTTGATTTTAAATGTATAAATATTTTCAGCAAAGAAAATGGGGAAGCAGTCATGATATCAAACTCTTCTGACGAGGTTAATACAACCGTTGACAAAGTAACGCAACTCATGATGACTGATGCTGTTCAGGCTGTTCTCAAGATGGGATTTACGTCAGATCTCGTGAGAACTGTTGTACACAAGTGGCACACAGAACGATGTTGTGATTCAGTTTCCGCACAAGAGCTCGCCATTGCTGTTCTAGAAATAGGAGAAGGAACAGGAATTACAACAAACAACGTAAATGACACCGGAAGTCATTCATCATCTGACAGGGGCCAGATTTCAAGTCAAACACTATCGGATATGACACAAAATGTTGACCTCGTGAGAACGGTTCAAGACGAGAATGTTCACATGAGAGAGCGGTATCTGTGTAAAGTCTGTATGGAGAATCAGCTGAGGGTGACGTTCCTGCCATGTGGTCACCTGGCGTGTTGTGGTCCCTGCTCTATGGCCATGTCCGACTGTCCGATCTGCCGGACGCCCATTACAGGGTGTGTCAGGAGCTACTTCTAGTCTTCATTGTGTTGTGTGATCAATTGTCAAGTCATGTATTGCAACCGAGACAACATGCTGGAGCACAAGGTGACTTTTCATCAAAACTTGAATATGCATGTACGTGTTGAGCTTGTTAACGATGACACGTACACTGCAATATGAAAAGAATGAGTGTTGGTGAGGAATATCTATGTATAACAGATGTGCCGAACTACGGTTTCAACATGAGCACACATTTACTTGTTTAATCATACAGCGTTATCAGATATGATGTATATGGCAATATATTGTTGTGATAAGTTAAGGTCATACTGTCATTTTCGTTATACGTTCGTATATTTCATCCAAAGACTTACGTATATGATATAGATATTGTGTATGACAATGATTTTCGTTATCTTGTTCCTTGATGTTTCGTTACGGGTATTGATGTATTATTCATTTTATGTTATACTTGTTCACGTGATTTTACAATCATGTTCTTTTTAATTGTTTTTGTTTTTAACGTTTTTTAGTAGATATGTGTTGCTGCGATGTGTTAGCAGTATTTGGTTTTGTTTGTATATATAATGTCATAAAATTGGTTGACAATAATGGCAACTGTGTCTTTAACATACAGAAGTACACACATCTGGACCATGCTTTTAAAACCTCTACTTCAACATGACGACATGTTACAGTGGAAACGTTTCGAAACCTACTTAAGTGAAATAAAAGCGACAAAACCCTTTCCGTATACATAAGAAATCTCTACCAAAAGCAGAGTCGACTGCTCGACTCGGACTATAGCATGTGCCTATGAATCACTATCAAACATTGTAGACACCACGTGCTCGCGAAAAGGTGAGCCCGTCACAAACACACGCAAAGGCAAGTCAATTGCACCTGAAATAATACGAGAACGTATGGTACAAGTCAAAATAGGGCAGTGCGTCGGACATCATTTTTTGTCACTAAAAAGGAAATGTCCTCCAATGTTCTACCAAACAACCCTTGAAAGCTTCACTGACGCCTTGAACGTTGTAACGTTGCTAAACAACTTTTGAGCAAGAGTCGTATGATCATTATTACCTACTTAATGCATCTTTACACTCGGAACGTTATCAGTTTGTTGTGCAATATAATTAGTAATGGAACTTAAGCTCTTCGCCACCATCCACGATCATGACAGGAATTTCTGTAACGTAGCCTTGTGACGTATGTACGTAGTGCGTGACCCAACCTGCGAAATGCATACGTTTCTGCATATTATAGTTGTCGTTTGCTCGAATAGTCCTGGTATTGAGTAGGTTCAAACAGACTTTTGCATACAAGCAGGTATTGCTTACAATGGCCAGACATAACGGTCCGGACTTACTGACACAAACTTTAACTAGTGCTACGATATATGATCTGACGTGTAAATTTCAGCACAAGTAACAAACTCTTCCATAATCATAAGCCATCACCGTTGTACGATTTCGACTATGTAAGCATGTATTGTATGTAAATTACTGTCGGTTAATACCGGGTGTTCCAGAAAAGATGTGCATACCCTGGCCAAACCAATGCGAACACATGCAAGTTCACCTGAACAAACACGGGTACATAGGGGCAAAATAGAGAAATCGGACATAACTTTGGTCACTTATGCGTCAAATGTGGAAATATCCTCAACGTGTCCACCATACCCCCTTTTGACAAATGTGGTGCAAGGCCGTGGATATTGTAAACCTGATTAAAAGTTTTTGAGCCATAGTCGAATGACGGTCTTTGAAATCTGGGTACAAAGAGCATGCTCGATTGCACCTGAAAAGTTGTGAAATGGAGACACCAAGGATGCTGCTGCTGGTATATTGCTCGACATAAAGAGAAAATGGACCATTGCAAAGTTGAACACATCCCGCTTGTCATACAGTTCTGGGATTCCTCATTGTCACTATGAATCTGGATGCATGCATCTAAATAAGAAACAGATGAGGCAGTTTCACTGGTCTCTTCTTTGATATATATCTATGTTTCTAGTTCAGATGGATAGGGGCGGTCGAGTAGCCTAGTGGTTAAAGCGTTCGCTCGTCACGCCGAAGACCCGGGTTCGATTCCCGACATGGGTACAATGTGTGAAGCCCATTTCTGGTGTCCCCCGCCGTGATATTGCTGGAATATTGCTAAAAGCGGCGTAAAACCATACTCACTCTCTCACTCAGATGGATAATTCACTGGAAGGGAGTTGGTAAGTAAAACATAGAGGAGAATCAGTAATGGTATTATGACAATGGGTTGGCTGAATTTAAAGAAACTGGTTTCACATTCTTTCACACGAACCTAATATACCTCGCGATAACGGGTAATGCTTACTTTACACTACGGGACATGAAACAATGGTACATCATCTAGATTCATTCGCTCCGGGGGTAATGGCAGGTTACTAGAAGCTATTTAATTATTTCCTGATTAATTAAATTAGTCTTTCTCTAATTATACCAATAGTCTCGCCAAACGTTATTGGGTGCAGTTACTTCCCTTTATACGGTTAGCAGACAACATATTAAGATTGAAACACATCGACGTCAGTTCATTTCATCGTTCATTGATTACAAAGCATACTATTGTATAGATATTTGCAGGTCAGACACAGCTTCGATTTTAATTTGCAAAACCGAGGAGCAGATTTCGTTAAGTGCGACTTCGGGTACATATGATCTGTTAGATCAAGGAAGTAAACGGGTATTGTTTATTCCCATCTCAGCGTAATAGGGCCTCTTCTATCCTCGATTATACGTTTTCTACATGAAACTAAAAAAATGAATTCGGTCACATATATATTCAGTACGCATCCCAACCGCCATGACTGTCTATTCGTAATACTAGACTAATCATATATGGAAGTATATGCCTTACCATATATTCAAATTTTGTTTTTTGTCACTGAGATCATTAGAATTCTTGTAAATATTCAAAGTTTGAAGACGTACGTGTATGTATGATGTTATCGATCCAAACAACGTGCATTAAAAATGGCAATATTTATACTGTGTTGACATATTTCAAATAAATTTAAATGTTTGAAATTTATTTGGTTTTCTTTGACGGATAAATTGGTCCATTGCTTACATTTAGAAAAAGAATATCTATTATAGGGAGACTATTCCAAATGTGCTTTACACTCCAGGAGCATTGGAACACATTGGAACACATGTTCATGTAACAAATGATGTAACAGTTTTGGTGAGACGTGGAATGCGAATAGTGAGTGAGTGAGTTGGGTTTAACGCCTTACACGACTGGGCCGCCCGTGCCCCCCCGGAATGCGAAGATATTATATGTGGACGGACTGCACCGGTGTGTTTCACAATCATTACGTCACAGACCCATGTTGCACATTCATTGACACGACACGTTGACACGTTGGACTATCACTAGGTCACATTGACGATGTATAGGTAGATCTACAACCAACATGTGTCTCATGAGGGTTTCCAAGTATCATTTTCAACTGACATCGGTACGATACTATCAATATAACAGCCCACTACTAGTTACGCTAATCCATTCACCAGAATTAAGCATACATACATGGACATGAAGGTTCATTCATATATGCTATAAATAGCGACATGAAGCCGAGCGATCTGTCTGCAACAGACAATCGCTATTTGTAGGTTATCGCTGACACTGATTATCAAAGTGATATTGTGGGTGTTTTTACGGTGCTATTTCTTTGACAAAAACACATGATCTTGAAGTAATTACGAATAGTGTATCAAGAGCTGGTATTTTGTAATAAATAGCGGAAACTCCAGTGTGACGTCGATCGTCTATTTATAGCATTGGGTAAACACGCTTTATCCTCGCCTATATAGGCAGTCGATTGAGTGACAAAATCAATCAGCTACAGGTCGTGCGGTTACAAATATCACTTTATATAGCATTTACTAAGCAAAGATGACTGCTGTGATTTCAAGGCCTTGTGAAATCCATCAAGGGTATATATATGCTCCTGCTTGTGCCTTACACCATATAAGCTATCTTAATGAAGCCTCCCGAGCAATGGCGGAGGCATCTCGCATGGAATCAGAAATAAATAGACTAAACTCGTTCAAATACTGGCCAACATGGGCAACCCAGAGTCCAGCTAGTTTGGCTAAAGCTGGATTGTATTACACAGGAAGAGAGGATAGGGTTGAGTGCCCCTTTTGTTTTGGTGTTTTAAAAAAATGGCAAGCTGGTGATAGTCCCCTACAAGAACATAGGACGCATTTTCCTCACTGTAACTTCATTCAGGGGAATGATGTTGGTAACATACCGATAGAAGAAAAAGTCCAGACCTGGACATCTGTTCCACAGGCAACCCAAGAAGCTACCCAGACTACAGGCTCCTGTGACTATACACGAGAGGCCAACAGGTTAAAATCATTTTCAAGATGGCCGCGAAATGTGTCTCAAACCCCGGAAGCCCTTGCACGAGCAGGGTTCTACCATACACCATGCGAGGAGAAGCCAGACCGTGTGATGTGTGCCTATTGTCGAGGGAAAGTATACAACTGGGCCTGTGGAGACGACCCCTGGATTGAGCGTGCAAAGTGTTTCCCGACTTGCCCCTATGTAAAGCTGTGTAAAGGGAACGATACCGATGACCTTCAGAGCCACCCACACAAGAGGTATGTTGATATACATCAAATTATATGCATGATTTATTACAAACATCGATATCGTAATTATTTATTTGCTATTTATTTGTAAATATATATAATTCATTATAAATATTAAATAAAAGATGACCCATTAATTGGAAATGTTAGATCTGATATTTTGTAATATAATATATATTTTGTATATTTTCAGTACTGGGAACAAGACGGAAACTATCTTTAAATTACATTCTTCTGAATCGGAAGTTGACGAAGTAACACAACTCATGATGAGTGATGCTGTTCAGGCCGTTCTCCAGATGGGATTTACGTCAGACCTCGTGAGAACTGTTGTACACAAGTGGCACACAGAACGATGTTGTGATTCAGTTTCCGCACAAGAGCTCGCCATTGCTGTTCTTGAAATAGGAGAAAGAACAGGAATTACAACAAATAACGCATATGGCACCGGAAGTACAACGCCAAACAGACGTAAATTACGCCATGAAGACATCAACAGTCATTCAACATCTGACAGGAACCAGATTTCAAGTCAAACACCATCGGATATGACACAAAATGTTGACCTCATGAGAACGGTTCAAGACGAGAATGTTCACATGAGAGAGCGGTATCTGTGTAAAGTCTGTATGGAGAATCAGCTGAGGGTGACGTTCCTGCCATGTGGTCACCTGGCGTGTTGTGGTCCCTGCTCTATGGCCATGTCCGACTGTCCGATCTGCCGGACGCCCATTACAGGGTGTGTCAGGAGCTACTTCTAGACACAATTGTTTCGTCTTGTCTTGTTCTCTTGGGCCCGGGACACTTATTCATGGACTGAACTGAACACATACGTGCAGAAGTAATGCTGAGATTGTATCGAAAAACAGAATCTGTCCACGAAACTTCTTAAAAAAATAATCATGCTTCATATTGTTGGGGAAAAGGTAATTGTCTGCCTCAAAAATTGCATTGTTGCAATGTGTTTTCAGAACAAATATATTTGGCTCATAGTTCTAATTAATTAATATCAAATGGTCGGTCCTAATGAGTCAATGACATGAAGTGTGGTGATGAAAGTGCTCTAATCGTTGAGGACCAGCACAGGGGAATATTTACACCCCTGGTGCTTTTTCAAGGACACATTATTTTTAATGGACACTTTGAATCACCCGAAGTTCTCACAAATTCAAGTCAAAGATGAAATTATCCAATTTATGTTGTCATTGATCTTACACTTCAAAAAATGTGTTTGTTGCTGGACTTGTAGAACATGAAAATGTTTACATTTAGATCACATTTGTGCCAAAATAGCATTTTACCCTATGTGTATTGATCGATTGTTATAGTTCTGTGGTATCTGAGTCTTGTAAATTCACATGTACTCGTTTATTTATTTTGGTTGTTATTGTTTTTACTACTGTGATATCATAAGTACTTAGCATTGCTCATTGATATATGTTTATGTGTCCTGAGGTGGAAGAATATATGTTGATATTGATATTGATCTTGGAATAGTTATTTGTTTGTATGCAAGTCTTTCATGATAGTGACTGTTAACATGGCAATAACATTTTTCTTTCTGTTGTTTTCTGTTGTTTCTGACATTTGTGTGACATGATATATATATTTAACAAAGCTTCATGTCTCTTGCATCATTGATCATACATTTATATTTATTTTTATACATACAATACAACGATGAAATTTTGAATGTCACCCTTACATGCCTTTATTTGCATCATAAATAATAAAGCAATTGTTAATGTTACCATGAAATAAATTTTGTTAACTATATTTGAATTGTACTTGGTTTATTGGAATTCGCCCTGTGGGGATTCCGTGCTATTATAAGTCCCTAACACGCGTGCGAGGCGACTAGGTGGATTGGGTGGCCAGGCTCGGTCAGGATGGTGATTGCGTCTCTTCCTACAAGAATGGCTTTGGTCGTTGCCCACAGTATCGAACACTGGGTTGCCTGGTCCAGATTATTGACATTATTTATAGGTGTTAAGCAGTAAATTCCGACACACACCACACACACACCACACACACACGCGCGCACACACACTTGTAGGTATCAAAATGATTGATTTATATACAGTGACGTGTGTGTTGTTGTTATTGAAATTCTCTTGTATGAATTCTCAAAGACTTTCTTCTGACATGAAGGACGAGTCATAGTAGTTTCGCGGGATTAAAATGTACGTTTGTGAGAACAAATGGCGAGGCGCAGTAACTGTGTCTGGGTATCCCTATAAAGTACTGTCACGATTCTTCTGTCCGTCTCAGAGCACAGCCAAGTACTCGAGACCCAACTAAACCCAGGCGCCTATGTAAATCTCAAGGTATATGCAGTTTGAGCAATACTGCTGTGTAAAGTGTGTACATGAGTACAGCTGCTGAACAAAAGTTTGTTACATTCACAAATTTCGTAACAGTTGTTGCATTCGTTTCCCCCAAAAGTATGAAAGATGGTCCTTTCTTGTCAAAATAAGATAGTCCACACATTTTTCATGCAAATAAGGCAAAACAAATGTTGGTATTATGCAGAACATTGAGTTAGATTATGGATGCATTACAATTACTGCTCAAGTTGCGGAGGTAATTTCTACAGGTATCGCCAGTCTGTCTCGGTGAGTACATTCTTTTTGAACATGTACTTTCTAATGTTTAAGAAACAACTAAACTGCATAATTATTCGAAACATTAATTGCTTTTAAATGTAATATACTCAATTTGGAATCTAATATAAAGATACTTACAAAATTCCTACACTGTACAAAGGGTTTCATGACTTGATGTCCGGTGCCATTAAAAATTGGCATTACCAAAAAAGATTTTATCTGTTTTCTTTTGCAGAATTGTCTTAGATAACGGATTTTTTCAATATCTGCTGCCGCAAATATGACAAAGCAAAGAAATTTAACTTTTAGTGAAAGAACCCGGATTGTCACCCTCAGGCACACTGGACTGAAATGGAAGGAAGTTCAGAAAGTGATGGCCGAAAAATACAATTGCAGTGTCACAATACATGGTATGATAAAGTTGATGAAAAAATTTGATGCCACAGGAGATGTTATTGATGCACCCAGGTCTGGCAGACCAAGATGCACAACAGAAAGAGAAGACAGATTGATACGCAAACAGTGTATGATAAACAGATTCTCAACTCTCAACATTTTGAGGGGTATTGTGCGGAAAAGTGTTGGTTTGCGGATCAGTCACATGACAATCTCAAGACGTCTACAACAATTTGGGTTGAAATGTTACGTCCCTTGTAGAAAACCCCTTCTGAATGCAAGGCAGAGAAAACTGAGACGGGACTGGGCAAGAGCACACGCACATTTCAGAGTGGCAGATTGGAACCGTGTACTTTTCTCCGATGAATCTATTTTCAGATGTTTTAGTAATAGGCGTAGGATGAAAGTAAGGCGTCTCCAAAATGAGAGATACCGCAGTTATTGTTCACAGGTGACCGTAAAACACCCACCCCAGGTTCATGTTTGGGGACTCATGTCAGCAAATAGTACCGGTATTCTTAAAAAGGTGCATGGTACTCTTAATTCCCAGAAATATCAGACTGAGATCATCAATGACCTCAAAACACAGTGTGAATGCCTTGTATTTCCGAGTAAAACATTCCTATTTCAGCAAGATAAAGCCCCTGCCCATTTTTCCAAGAGCACTCGTGTGTTTTTGGCTGCCAGAAACATACCATTATTGGAATGGCCTGGTAATTCCCCTGACATGAGCCCTATTGAGACTCTCTGGGACATTATTGGCAAGAGAGTTGCTAGGGAAATGCCTACATCAAGCAAGGAGCTCTGGAATTTGGTAAAGAAATTTTGGTATTCTGTCTCAAAAGATACCTGTCGTGGTCTCTTGGAATCGATGCCTAAACGAATAAAGGCACTACGAAAAGCAAAAGGGGGTAATACTCCTTATTGAATGTACTTTCTTCTGATACCAAATAGCGCTACAATAAAAGTATTAATAACCTTGTAATATGTGTATAAAGTCTTCATAGCCATGTAAACATAGCAATGTAACAAACTTTTGTTCAGCAGCTGTACATTATTGGAATAACATTGCCCTACATGTGACCCACATTACAAAGCTATTGGTCCAGAGCCTGAACCATATTATTTCCCCTTCCTCCAAGCCTTCATTGTAATGTTATAACCCAAATGAAGCAAGTCTAGAATTTCCACAGGTTCTGAATCTCCAAACGCGCTGGGGCTCCTTTTCAATTTAACTGTAGTTGCTTATTTCCATCCAAATACTATATTTTCAGAGACTAAGCGTTCGTCTAAATATTCAGCCGCGTTCTAACTTTATATTTTTGCAGTAAGCTAGTCCAGTCAATCTACAGTTTTAACCCCAGCTAATTGCAACAGAAACAATTTCTTATGAAATTCAATCAGCATATATGTACGTTACACATTCTAAACGTCTAGAAAAATCTAAAGAGGGGAATATAGTGAATTTTGCGATGAAAACGTGCAATATAGTGTTGAAAACGTATGGCGCGAATGGGTCACCGTACAGATAAAGGAAGATAAATCCTGACGATTGTTAAGCCGACGAAGTTTGTTTACATTGTGATTCGGAAGTAATTACTTGTAAATAATGCCCCTATATGGTGACAATACGGAGACAGATTTAACATATGATGTTAATTTCAAAACAATTAAAACATACACATAACATGCAACAAACACGTGAGATGAGGTGAGGTGAAATTGGGTTTAACGTCGCGTCCAAGATTATTGCACTTATAAAGCGACGTGCATGTACGTGTGTGTGTTTGTGTGGCTGCTTGTCCGGACTGATGCCGATCTATAGTGCTAACCTACTGAGATAACATGAATATCCCACTCAGACACAGTATACTGACTCTGAGACGACAAGTCCTTGTTTTAGTCCCTTAATGCCGAGCGCCAGACAGGTTAACAACAAGTACCATCTTTGAACGTCTTTGGGTATGACGCGGCCGCGGATCGAACCCCGGACCTTCCGGTCTCCGGGCAGACGCTCTACTACTAGACCACGGAGGCGGTTCTTAAAATTAGGGATGGATTTGAGGATGTGTAGTTTATCGAGTCCCCAATGTTACATTTACATTAAACTTGTGGAGCGAATGCATATTTCATCAGGTGAGGTGAAACTGGGTTCAACGTCGCGTCCAAGATTACTGCACTTATAAAGTGACGTGCATGCACGTGTGTATGTGTGGCTGCTTGTACCAGACCGGACTGATGCCGATTTATAGTGCTAGCCCACTGAGATACCATGCCGCAGTTTAACATGAATACCCCACTCAGACACAGTATACTGACTCCGAGCCGACCAGTCCTTGCTTTAACCCCTTAATGCCGAGCTCCAGACAGGGGAACAACAAGTACCTTCTTTAAACGTCTTTTGGTATGACGCGGTCGGGGATCGAACCCGCTCTCCGGGCGGAGCAAACACGTGAATGTGAATGTTTTGGTATGTATAATCGCCATGCCATGTGTCCGTCTGTTAGAGATTCGAGCCATACGGCAGCTTAAATTCGAACTGCATTCAAGTTTTTACATGCTAAATTTTAGTAAATGTATTTTAGGGAACATATAGTGAACATGCAATGTGTTATTGCTTTTGTTACGCAATATTCAACGGAATATACCATTGAAAAATACACTAGTTAGAATCACTTGGGTTTTGAGAGAAAAAAATATCTTTTCGCCATTAAATATCATATATCGTGTTTTGTATGGTCGATTTTGGTTGTCACACTGGCTCAGAATCGCTAACCACGAAGCCTTTGCCAACAGTCCACTTTCTATTTTATGTTTGTGATTTATTAGAACATAAATGTTGCATTATTCTTTTTATAATGTTCTTTTTTTATAGAGAATTTCGAGGGAAAGGTTCGCGAGCACATAATGTATTTTTCCGGAGGGGACTCAACCCCCAAAAGTACTAAAATCTGTACTTGACTTATAAAGTGTCATCCCAAATATGACATTGTTACATTTGACCACTTTCTAAATGGCATTGTGTGCACACCCTTGTTTTAGTTAAATGAATAATAATAATAATAATAATAATAAGAAGAAGAAGAATTATAGCATTCTATGTATGTGTCACGTGTGGTACTCGTGATATATAGGAATGTAAACTGTGTTGTCACATTTACCATTCCCAGGTTTTAACACCCATTTTATTGTCTTATCTAAACTTGGCTAAATATGCATTTAGCTGTTTAAAGAATAAAGTGCGTTGTCACAGCATGCCGTGATGGTCAGAACGCCACACTATATTTTATTTTTTTAAAATCAGTCGTTCCTTCATAAGTCATACTTTTGATATTAATTTCACATATGTCTCGGATGAATATGGGCACGGGTGGGAATTCTGGTCAGTTAAGAAGAGAGTCAGTTACCCGGAAACTCGTTTATCCAGACAATGTTTCAGAAAACGCAAGTGTCGGGATAAGCGAGGTTCGACTATATTTTTATATTTGTTTTTATGTTGACCTCTAAGAGAGCGAACGCCCCGATGTTTGCAAAAGTCAATTATTTGTAATTGTATTATTTTAAAAGGTCCTAAGAATTAGTAGTATCTACAAGCCAACACAAACCAATCGGAACCTAATGTTGATTAAAAAATAAAAAATGCAAATCGTGCATTTCTGCTCGTGAGCAAAATGCGTTAGTTACTTGCATTGGGATACCTATTCAGCTGTAAGTATTAACTAATAAAACACTCGCCTTGATTTCAGTTGCTGATTGTGTACATAATGTGCATGTTGTGTATTCAAATGCAATCCATGTCATGTTCATACTTAATAAAACAGTGTGTGATACAGCGACTTTGTTACTCATGGAATCTGCCTCGAGTGTATATAATTATGATATATTAGGGAGTCCCCACCAAACAATTTTGTTATGTATACGTTGTGGGAACGTTGTGATATTACATCTATAGCACGTTATTCTGTGGACTGGCAACGTTGTGCACCTGCGTTGTGTTACTTCCCAACGTTACGCGAACGTTGTATTTAGGTTGTGGTAACGTTGTATTTTTACGTTGTATTTTACGTTGTAACGTTATCATATTACGTCCATGCAGCGTTATTCTGTGGACTTCCATAAACGTTGTCACAACGTTGTCAGCTAACGTTGTGTTAGAAGGCTGAAATACTAAAATATGTCCTGTCCATACGACAGTTTTGTGTGGACTCCCACTGACGCTAAGACAACCTAGTAAAACAACGGTTAAAGCGTTCGCTCGTCACGCAAAACACCCGGGTTCGATTCCCCACATTGGTACAATGTGTGAAGCTCATTTCTGGTATCTCCCGCCGTGATATTGCTGGAATATTGCTATTGACTAGTTTTGGTTTCATTGAGGTTTACCGGAAAACCCCATTGTTGACAATAATTTTCCAATTCATTAATTTATTTATGTAGACCAGGTAATGTGCTTGAAAACAATACTATATCATCGGCAAATGGAAGGAGAAATATCTTTGCTGTTTTGGGTTGAATCTGGATGCCATTAGTTCAATTTATTTGGAATTGCTGTGCTAATTCATTAATAAAGAATGAAAATAGAAAAGGGCTCAATATGCATCCTTGTTTCACACAAACGTTACTTTCAAACGTATCAAATATAGTATCATTATATAGAGCACACAAACCTTTACACTATGACCCATATTCACAACAACTTCCCAATTTTACTACTAAGACCATGCGATTTGAAAAGATACTATAATTTGTTCCTGTTAAGAGTCAAACGCCTTGGAGAAGTCGACAAAACGTACATAGAATTTTCCACCTTTCTTTGCCAGATATCTTTGTATTACTGACTCAAACATAAATATATTATCAAGTGTAGAGCACCCTCTTCTAAAACCTGACTGATCCCATGAGCGCCATCAATTTTCTGAAAAGTCTTAGCCCCAAATACTCTTCTTTTATTTATGATATAAGTAAATATTTTACTAAAAATGCTTGATAAAACAATACCTCAAAATTGTTTGTGTCATTCAAAGAACCTTGTTTGTGAGGTGGGATAATGATTTACCCATTTTTCGGAAAATGATGTTTCAAAGATAATATTTAATATAAGGTCCAGGTATGGAATAAGAATATCAGTAGACCTTTTAAAGAATTCTCCAATCACGTTATCATATCCAGATGACTTTCTATTCTTAAGATGGTTAATACCCTCCAGGATTTCTTCATCTGTTATTAGCCTTTCGAGTACCTTTCGTGATATTACATAATCATCATTATCTAACTCTGCTTGTTGCAAATTCAAAATATTCTTCTTCTTCTCCTTCTGGTGCAGAAAAAAAGTTTTTTCAAATGCTCACACAAATCCTTAATATTAATATTATTTTACTTGTCCCAAGACCTTTAATTGTTGCCCAAAATGCTTTCGAATCGTGAATATTTTGTCCCAACAGGTCAGCTTATTTTCATAATACTCTGATTTCTTACGTCTACACATTTCATTATAATGATTACGAACACGGTGATAGTTTTCTAGTGAGGCCAAATCTTTCTTTCTCCTAAATGTATTTAAACATCTTCATCTTTCTCTCTTTAAAGATTCACAGTCGATATTATACCGTGGCTCTATGTAGATAATATTGCACGACCTTTTCTTCATATTCGCAGCAGCTCTGCATAAAGCTTTAGTAATGTATTGCACACTATCATTAATACTAGAAAATGCTGCATTTACTTCTTTTTTAGATATGTCTACTATATCATCTGATGATAATTTCCCTGTGAAGTCTTCACATCGCTCGTTTCCATACAATCTTGATTGAAGCATTCGTATATGTGTTACGCTTCGCATGTGTTACACACGGTGTGCTGAGACACATCGTGACAGGAAGAGGAGACATACAAATATACATGCACGTGCACAAGCACACATGCTCGCACACGCGTCATAGTAAAGCACTAGGGCAACCTTTACACATTCGATGAAAGCAAGCTCATATCAAATATCATAAATACACGTCGATCCGTTTACATGCTGACATTATACATATTTGACCATGCTTAGGGAAGTGAATAGGATTTAGGTGCGTGCCATTTCACCAAAAAAGAGAACAATCTGCAAAATATAGGGAAGCCGATCTTCTGGGTTCAATCTAAGCGAGCCATCATCCTAGGGAACAATCGCCGTGCATTGCGAGACGATTGCTGACGTGACGTTAAAAATTCCATCACTCAATCATTCCAAAGCAATTGATATGTTTAATTTTTAAAAGTCCTGAACCATACAAATATTAAACATGTCATAACTTTTTATGTTTTTTCGTAGTGCATCTAATATACTACACACAGAGGAACACGCGACATGTAATATGGCAGGTTGTATTTTGTGTTCGTTGTGGACTCTGCCATCAGCGTAATTCGTATATTTGTTTTTGATTTTTTGTACAGTAAATATATTTACTGTGATGTAACATGCGATTTACACAACGGTATGCGTTAACAAAAATGTTTTCTTGAGCATAAGTAATCTCAGCTAATAGCATTATCCATTGTACAATTATATTGATTATATCATAATCTAAGACAAACAAATGAATACAAAAATAAACTCCTACCAGGGGAAAGCTATCATTTGAAATCGAAATAACAAAGCAGATTTCAGTCACAAACACACCCATCAATCTATGATATTCCTGGAAAGGAATGTTATCTTGCAAGGTTGTAATATACGTGAACATCTTCAATGTATCTGATTAAGCGTAAAGATATAAACCCCCACTAACTGCTCAGTAACATTCATGTAATATTATTAATATTCAAATAAGTGTACTTGTTCTCAGTGGTTGTAAAGTTGATGCATATACAGAAGCGACAAATGTATTATGATCAGGGTTCGTTTGTACGGAAGCGTGGTAGGGCCACGGTGAATCTTTTTTGTCTAAGTATCTTCTACGTAGGTCTTATTATCTTCTACGTAGGACTAAGTATCTCCTACGTAGGACTTACTATCTCCTACGTAGTACTTAGTATCTCCTACGTAGGACTTAGTATCTCCTACGTAGGACTTACTATCTCCTGCGTAGGAATTATCTCCCACGTAGGACTTACTATCTCCTACGTAGGACTTACTATCTCCTACGTAGGACTTAGTATGGACTAGAATAACTATCTCCTACGGACTTAGTATCTTCTACGGAAGTCCTACGTAGGAGATACTAAGTCGTACGCAGGAGATATTGATTCTAGGCCATACTAAGTCTTACGTAAGAGATAGTAAGTCCTACGTAGGAGATAGTAAGTCCTACGTAGGAGATGGTAAGTCCTACGTAGGACATAATAAGTCCTACGTAGGAGATACTTAGACAAAAACAATTTTCACATTGGCCCTACTACGCTTCCGTACGTTTGTATCCCATCAGCAAGGGTGAATCAGGTCCTAACACATCTGTTTTGTCATAAAGCGCGTTATGCAGTCAAACCTCGCTTGTCCGGACAATTGCGTTTTCTCAAATATTGTCCGGATAAACGAGTTTCTGGATATTTGAATCCCTTGTAAACTGACCAGAATTCCCTCCCGGACCCAAATTTTCCAAGGCATATGTGGACTGACTGGCAAAGGTATGATATGTGTAGGATCGAGTGATTTATAAATAAATACATTGTACTGTACTGAATCACACGGCATGCTGTGACAACTCACTTTATCATTGAATTTTTTTGGCCTAGTTTAGATTCTACACTTGTTTTGTGTACAGCTGTGGCGGAGAGGTTAGGGCAACCTGACAAATATGAGTAAAAGCCAGGTTTACCTCCACTACATTGAAGCTGAGGTTGAACTCACTCGTGTGTAGCGAATAGCTTTATGAAGTACATCACGATGAGGCAGCAGATACATACATATATATTTGTTAAGCACAAAACCATGGTGAGTAGTCCTGACATTTCCTCGAAACCATGGGCGGCCATGTAGCTTCAACAACTTAGTTCGTGATTTCACTGGACATTGGTCAATGTGTTTATTTAATAAACAAAGACCTGGGCAGACAGAGGGGCTGTATTTCCTTCATCGAACACACCCTGCGCATGGTCACAGCTGGTGACTTTCTCTGTTGGAATAATGCAGTTGTTAGGCCGTGCCTAGTAACGAACAAGCACTTGTTTGGCAGAAAGGTTTCGCTTAAATGTCATCTTGTTGCCTCGTGCCTACCCTCATCTTGCTTAATCACAAGTCAACTCCTCATTGGCTTATTAGGATTTAACATTGTTAGCAATTTTAGACCCTCTTTTTCTGAATTTACTTGGGCTCATTTTCCCTCATGTTTACATATCTCAAAAGAATAAGTCATCAATGTTGTCAAAGCTGTCTGACATATTTTTTTATTAACAGTTTATGAAGCTACACACTGGCCAAATGTTTCATGGACAAAAACCACACTCTGTCCTTTGGAACGATTTTGGGGTTATGAAGTTTGTAGAAACATCTTTGTAAATATAACTGATGATATTATTTAAATCAGGATAAATTAATACACTTCTTGAGTCTACAGGAAAATGACATGCTTTCGCTAAACTTTTCTCCCACAGATTCACGTAAGGGCAGGTTCACAAGCTACAGCTGTAACCTAATGAAAGTTTACAAAACGCGTACAGTTCAGTATGAACCTAAGTGGCCCAGTACGAGAAAACAACGGAAACTGAAGAATGACAAGTATGAACAAGAGGTGAGGTGAGGTGAAATGAGGTTTAACGCCGCGTCCAAGATTATTGCACTTATATAGCGACGTGCATGTGTGTGTGTGTGTGTGTGTGTGTGTGTGTGTGTGTGTGTGTGTGTGTGTGTGTGTGTGTGTGTGTGTGTGTGTGTGTGTGTGTGTGTGTGTGTGTCCGCTTATACTGGTCCGGACTGATGCCGATTTATAGTGCTAGCCCACTGATATATCACTGATATGCCGCAGTTAAACATGGATACCCCACTCAGACATGGTGTACTGACTCCGAGCCGACCACTCCTTGTTTTAGCCCCTTAATGCACCAGGCACGGTTGCAACAACTACCATCTTTAAACGTCTTTTGGTATGACGCGGAAAGGGATCGAACCTCGGACTTTCCGCTCACTGGGCGGACGCTCTACTGGTAGACCACGGAGGCGGTCAATATATCTACGAAATATATCAAGAATGCTGCGGCCATGTAGACATGTTGCGCTCCCGACACATTTCTTCTATAAATAATAAACTTATTTTGTATACCTACATAGCGAAATGCATCCGATATTGATTATGTCCAATACATCGTGTTTTCACTATAAGTGTAATCAGATATGAGATAGAAATATCACATGCTACTATACTGAACCGCAAAAGAGACATATTAAATATATGAAACTTGGCAAAACTGATCATCAAGGTTGAAATTAAAGTGTCAAATGTTCTTAAAGTGAACCACGACACTAGTCGCTGAGTAAATGGCATCAGAAGTCAGTATCTCGTGTGTCCGTCATGTGCATTG
The DNA here is from genome assembly GCF_023055435.1 of Haliotis rufescens. Lineage (NCBI taxonomy): Eukaryota > Metazoa > Mollusca > Gastropoda > Lepetellida > Haliotidae > Haliotis > Haliotis rufescens. The sequence continues at coordinate 833,748 of NW_025964367.1, forward strand.
ATGACTGCCGTGCAACGTCGATACATGGAATGGATGAGGCGGTTGATGAAGGCCATAGGCACTTGAGCCCACACTCTGAGGAACGCCTGAGGCAGTTCAGCTGCAGTTGTCGGCCTTGGTCGGACGTCATTCAGCCGTCTTTGAATCTCGCCCCACAGGTGCTCAGTGGGATTTAAATCGGGACTGAGGGCAGCCAACTGCATGGTTCTGATCCCATTCTGCTGGAGGAAGTCTCTGTTGCTCTCGCAGTGTGGGCACGGGCGTTATCATGCTGGAACTCGTGGTTGCGGCGACGTGCCAAATGAGGTATGGCGTGTGGTCTCAAGACTTGATCAATGCTGTTGTGACACCATTGCCTCTCCCTGGACCGATGTTCTGGAAGACCACAGGGCCGACCCTCTGTGCAAGACCAATTCCACCCCACACCATGATGCTCGGACCACCCCACGAGTCTCTCTCAACAACACAAGCATCCGAATAACGTTTCGCACGGCGTCGCCAGACTCTCTCTCTGCCATCTGCTGTTCCGATACCATCACAGCTCTCGTCTAAGAAGAGGACTCTTCTCCACTGCAGGTGGCGCCAATGCTGGTGCTGTGTTTCCCACTGAAGACGGTCCCGGCGATGACGTGGTGTCAGAATGGATCATCGGTGTGGCCTGTGACAGTGGAGGCGTCTGCTCGTCAATCGTCGACGCACGGTGTCCGCACTAATGTGTCGCTGGTGTGTCCCCATGGTCTGTCGAGCAGTTTCCGCAGCAGTAAGCGTTGTTGATGATGCTGTCGCACAATCTAACGATCCTGACGTCTGGTGGTGACCCTTGGTCTTCCACTACGTGATCGGTCATCTGTAGTGTTGGTGGTCTGGCACCGTTGCTGGAGCCCGTATATGGTCCTTACGTGGACTTGAAATGCATTGGCTACTTCCCGGGCGGTTTGTCCAGCTTGCAATCGTCCAAGGGCTTGGTGTCGCTGATTTCTTGTCAGTCTTGGCATGTGGTAGCAATTCAATAACGAATGAATGTTATCCGATCTGGGTGAATTTTTATAGGGCAAGAAATGGGGGAACGCATGTGCATTTTAATTTGCACGGAACTCACGTGCATCGAGTTACCACGGTCATTGCCGTGATGCGTTTGGGCGATCGGTTTTATTGTCATATGCTTTGTTTTTTTATTATCAAATTTCCTTTTTCCGGGCAAGGTAATGTTAAATTTTAGAAACTTTGACAAAAACTACCCAGATATTTAAATGACAACCTTTTATGCATGTACCAGGGGGTGACGTTTCTTTTGCTGTTCAGTATATATACGTATAATGTGTATGAAGTATGTTCAATACTGTATGAGAGTATTGTACACTCTTCATTCGCAACATCAATGTAGCTACAGTTCGGTTTGAGAAGGCTGTAGAGTATTAACCAGTAACTACAACAAATGAATTTTAATTATATGTCTATAGAGGAAAGGGAAAAGTCTTTAATCGAGAAATATGTTTTCTCATGACACAAAAGAATAGTGTACCTTTATAGCCGTGTAACGTTTCAGCCACAATTTTTCTACAAATAATAAACTTATAACGAACTGTGAAGCAGAACTGCTTGTACTCGCCGGAACTAATGCCGGTTTTTTAATGCTTGCACACCAAGGTACCATACCGACAACAAGCACCATCTTGTAACATCTTTTGTTAAGGCGTGGCCCTGGGGTCGAACCCCCGACTTTCTCCTCTCCAGGCAAAAGCTCTTTCCACAAGACCACGGTCCGGTCCTTTATTATACAAAATTTCAAGGGCAGATTTAGTATTGCTAAAAGTTTTTTACACCATTATCAGATATGATGTTATGAAATATTATTATGACAATAGTCAAAGATTTAGTCTGTCTTGTCCTCGTTCTAAATGGACATGATTTTATTATTATGTATTATTACCCTTCCAAGTGTTTGTATATATTAAGTTGATAATATGAGTGAAGGGTACATGTATCCTATATCAATACAGTAAACTACGGTTATAACGAACTCAAAGGGACCACTAAATTTAGTTCGTTATAACCGTAGTCCGTTATAAGCATATTTACAACATATACACAGCAAATGGACGGGACCAAAAAACAGTTCGTAATATCCGTCAGTTCGTTATAAGCGTGTTCGTTATAAACGTAGTTTTCTGTACTCTCTGTTATTGCGTTATACATGTGCATGTACACGAATGTACAGAATCACATAAACCACGTGAACATAATACCCTTTAAATTCAAATTTACTTGATAATGATTCCTATAATCTTCAAATCTAGTATTTTATATTTTGGTCAAACAACATTGTATTTTGCTCTGCTCTCGGCTGCAATACTGACTTGTTAAGGGTGGTGACCGTGAGACATAACCCGTATCTCCACCATGTCGTAACTGCTTTCGGGCGTCCAGTGCGACCCTGCTACAGTTACTAAATGTATTGCCGTTCCTGGTCCTCGTTGTCAATTACGCCCTGACATTGTCACTCGCCTTGTCCGCAGCGGCTCGGCTCCGCCAAGGAGTGATTGGTCTAACGACACTTACTCCGAGTTGTCTCTATCAGCATTCACACACGCATAATAAAGAAACGCAACACCAGTTTATACTCACATAGTTTTACTTACTCTCAGCCCATCTATCAATACAGAACAGGATCAGCCTGGCCAGGCTCGTCACTAGCTGGGGGAAACTTAGAACGATCGGGATTCGACTCGATCGACTCTAAACCGCGCTCTCTTCTCCTAATGTTGAGGGTATCATTTTATAGTGTTCGAGCCTGACCTGTCCTTGTCACATGTCTCAATACCTCCATTTGATTCGTTACAAGTTTAGATCTGACCATGAACTCATGTGTGTCGCCATCGGAAAAATACCAAAAGCCTACGTGCCAGATTGCTCATCTCTCTATTGATTTTGTGACTCGCTCCGAAGCTCCAAATGGATTATACCTTGTAATTCCCCATTTGTTTCATTAACTCATGGACGATAGCCAGAGACCAATCCAATGATAAATGTGAAATGTCTTTTCTCTATTGATTCCTTTCCAATTACAAGTTCTGTCACGAACTATATCTAATGCAATTCCTCATTGCAGCTATAATGGTTCTATTTATTATCATTAGTTTCTGAGATGCATTTTTAACCTTATAACAAAATGAATTCACTGTAAAAAGGTGTTTAGGTATAAAAGAGGTGTTTAGGATTCATGTTTAAGTCTCAAAAGTAACAGAGACTGTGTATGTACTTAACTCAAGATCATTTTAGATTACTAACTATGAGATGAGATGATGATATGGCGCGCCAGGTCATGAAACAGTATGAGTGAGTGAGTTTGATTTTACGCCGCTTTTAGCAATATTCCAGCAATATCACAGCGGGGGACACCAGATATGGGCTTCACACATTGTACCCATGTCGGGAATCGAACCCGGGTCTTCGGCGTGACGAGCGAACGCTGTAACCACTAGGCTACCCGACCACCCCCTGAAACAGTATGAACTCAGTCTTGGAGTACAAAACAATAACCTGCCTGGAACCCAAGTTTCAATGTCTACAGTTTGCAAATATTCAGTTTTGGCGAATGAGATAAGCTATGTATATAAAATCAGTGTCTTCACATATATATTTGAGAAATGGTCACCAAAGTTGGATAACTTTTGGCCAATGACCATATATGTCAAAAAAGATGTTTTGAATGCAAATTTAGCTGCTAAATGATACGTACATTTTAAACGTCATATGGACCTCGTATGACACGTTCATTTCCTCACATGCATACATTTGGGAACCACTGTCCTATCGTGGGCTTATATGGTTAATATATATTCATTGAAGAGAGGTCACCGGCCCATAGTTCACAACAGTTTATGTTATTCCAGGTGTAAGAAGTAATATTCATGTAAAGGAATATGAAACTAGTTTTAATAGTATAAACATATATATGTAAGGATAATATGTAAGGATGTCGTGAAGTGAAAAATATGAATGCCTCGCGTAAGGGCCTGTCACCCCTAGCCGATTCGGGTCGCCGGATTAAAGGTTAAAGATTAAAGGCGCCGACGGCACTTTATCCTGCGCTGAAATACACCTTTTCCGTTACATCATTATTGCCTCACGTCATGAATCTGTTCAAATTACCTACCCCCGTGATCTAACATATACTTAGTAACATCGTTCTATGATTCCCTTCTATCAAATATTGATCGGTGATCAGTTTCGTTAAACTTGTTTCATAACTGAATATAATTCCCTGAAATATGTCAACATGGTGTCAACCATCTCTCATGCCCCAACGTATTCAAACGACTGTGTACGTACCACAGCATCCAAACAGTTTTCCGAGATGGGCGTTGGTGCCATGGGAATTATATATGTTATATCTGAGCAATCCGTGAAGGGTTTCATAACCGCATGTAATACTGTTGCTCAGGGAAAGGCATTTTGCAAAATACTGCTGTCAAATAATACAACCGCTGTTTCTCTTTCTCCGCCATTGCACGTCCCAGGCCGTCGATTCACGTCAGTGACGGCATCATCTAGTGCAACCAACTCGGTCATCAGTGCTAAGCATACTGTTTCATGGCTCGCAGTTACCGCAATGAGCTAACGTTAGTAGTGGAAACATTGTTGCCCTTCAGGACAGAAAACACTTCAACTCACAAAAAACAGCAACACAAAACTACGGCTATGTTTACATGTGTTAGATCGGCCCCACAATGCACTAGTGGAATGTTTTGAGTCACGTGATCAAGGTGAAGAAAATTGATAAAAAAATGTTCAATATTACTTATTGCTGCATGGGATTATGGATAATCACTCTGAACCGATATTAAATGTGACTTATTTAACCATATATTATCCATTTTAGTTGTGCTTTATTATGTATAAACATGACGCACGTGCTTTAACTATAATAGTTGTTATCACATCGTATCAGGTTAGGTAAAGTGAGGTTAAACCTCACTAAACCTTAAAGAGTATTTGCGTCATATAGCGACGCGCATGCACGTGTGTGTGTGTGGTTGCTTGTACGGGTCCGGACTTCTGTCAGTTATACAGTGTTAACCCACTGAGATACCATAGTTAACATGGATACCCCACTCAGACGAAGTATACAGTCTCCGAGCCGACTAGTCCTGGTTGTATCCCCCTAATGCCGAACGCAAGGCAGGGTAACAACAAGTACCATATTTTAACGTGTTTTGTATGGCGCGACTGGCACTGGCGACTGGTGCAAGTTGGCCTTTTTGGTAGAGCAGATAAACTTACTGTACTATAGTATTGTTCAGAAACTGATAGGAATGGCACTTGTGCATGTTGTTGTGGGAGCTGTTCAGGTGATGTGGAAATAATCCATTCGCATTTGGTTCAAACAAAATGTTACGTCTTTTCAACCTACACGTATCAATTAAGGTACGAACATATGATATTTATGGACAGATACAGATATAATATATGCTAGTATTAGATATTAATTGTCAATACTTCCATATATATTTGGAAAGGAGAATCGATCGATCTTAGCCCATCAACCATATTATGTGAGTACATAGGAATACTTGACATGTCATTCACATCGTTGTATGTCATTACATAAGGGGTTGACAAAGTAATAGTAGAGGAAGCACTCCTTCAAGCAGTCAATGCTTGATGTAACCGCTGATCTGCTGAATGTAGAAGTACACACATCCTTATTTACAACAATAAAGCATGCTCATGGTTTGATTGTTTAATGTTCGTAGGAGAGTCAACAGAAGGAATCAGCACACTGTATTGACATTATATCATGGTTGTGATATATATTAACCACCGTGAACAGAACAAATACAGCGCCATGGAAACATCAGACTTCGAATCTTCAACCAATGACCACATTTGCACAAGAATAAGTGGTCTCGTCGATACCTGAATTTCAACAAAAAATATTAAAAAGTATAATAGTACCCCACTAATAGAGCCCTAGCCGCATAACACCCTTGTGTTTTCAACACTAACACTTGACCAAATGTCTCAACTGCAGCTGTTAAGTGTAATAATGACCCACTCATAGGGTGCTAATCGCGCAACAGAAGAATGCTTATAGTAGATCCATTTATACAAGACAAGCATTGGGCAAAATGCCTCTTCCTCAAACATCTTGAATTGGACTTAGTGAATATTGATGGCCATTACAAACCTTAAACACGTATTTATAGGGCCCCAAACAACCCTGTTGACTGCTGTGTTTACAAGTTAACACATATCTTTGCTCTAATACTTGATGTTAACATAAATATTTCATGATCCCCTACTTTTTTCAAAGAGTATATTTAGTGAATGCTTACCAGAATCCTTTCGTGGATTCTGGAAACTCTAATAATGAGCCTTTATGTGGTATTGTACTGGAGCTCCTTTCCCGTGGAAGACGTTTCAACATCGTAGATTGTGATTAATGATCATCACAAGTCAAAACATATCGAAAAGCATCACCGATGCTGTGAGATATCAAACAGTATTCACTCACTCTCGAAAACTGTAACTGGTAATGAAAGCGTTTCACGTTGCATGTGGTGAGGGGAAACCCCCCCAAAAAACCACAACTAATATCCTATGAATAGTTCGGAATACTGATAACAGCTACATTCTTTGATTAAAATTATGTTTCGAAAACATAACTATTGCTTTAGAGAAATGTCAAAATATGGTCATAAACAATAAATAAGTTGGAAATATATTTCTAGACATAAATGAATTTGGACAATGCAGTTATTATTTATATGTTACAGGCCATGGGACATACAGTTTTGCGCACTGGCCAAAGGTTACTATTTTTCGTTTTGACTTTTGGCCGACCTCGAACATAGAAACAAAAGTGAGCTGAAAATACGTATGCCAGAATTCGACATAAGTACTGACCAGGATGACCTGTGGGCGGCCAGACTGGCACAGTTCCAGCTCTCCATGTACACTGAGGGTCACCAAGCTCCTGGCCATTGGTAAATCCGTCGTTGTCAGAGTCCTTTTGACACAGAGCTACAGTCCACGTATGCGATGCAGCCTGGAAATCCTAGGGAAAATACCAACGTTTACAAGTTACTGGTGACATATGATTTTAACACAGTGTCAACGTGTATGTTGACGGGGAATTAGCTCTTGGGGGAAAGAAGGACAAAATCGACATAACTGTCCAGGAACGCTTTATGCACAACATGTAAACAATAAACAACAATTGCACAATGAGCGGAATACCTGCTCTGACAACACAAACACAGCAATGAGCGGACCTTCCAGCTCAGGCGTACAAGAGGTCAGCGGAGCTCAAGCTCACCTCAGGGCGTTTCCTACGAGCGGCACATCCTGCTTGAGGTCGTCCCTATGCCAGCACTCGGAAAACCAAGCCTGACTAACACCGTAGTAACTGTGTAATGGTAGCACATATATAGTACTGAACAATGGAAATACAATGACGTTGCTCTGGACATGGGACTTCCGGGGGTGACGTACCGACACAACTCAGGGGATGAACAATTAAGGCAATAAATGTCATACTATAAATAACAGTAATTTACGGGAAGTGATAAAGTAGCCCAGTTTAGCTGTCAGTCAATATACAATGAAATGTTGGTGAGGATTAACAACGGGGATTAGCGCCTAAAACGTAATGACAATTAAGTTATGGAGACATGGCTACAGGGTAATTTGCCTTTGGAGTCAAATGTACTTCAGACAATGGTAGTCGTAAATCAGTCGCTATGACAATAGTTTCAGTATTATTCTAGCAACATAACGACAAGTGACGCCAGGAATGGACATGCAATTTTGGATAATACCTGCAATACAACTCTGGAAAGGACCGCCTCCGTGGTCTAGTGGTAGAGCGTCCGCCCGGGGAGCGGAAGGTCTGGGGTTCAATCCCCGGCCGCGTCAAAAGACGTTATTAAATGATGGCACTTTTGGTAACCCTGTCTTGCGCTCGTCATTAAGGGGCTAAAACAAGGACTGGTCGGCTCGGAGTCAGTATACTGTGTCTGAGTGGGGTATTCATGTTAAACTGCGGCATGGTATCTCAGCGTGCTAGCACTATAAATGGGCATCAGTCCGGACTAGGACACACACACACACACACACACACACACACACACACACACACACACACACACACACACACACACACACACACACACACACACACACACACACACACACATACAAACGTGCATGTACGTCGCAATATAAGTGCAATAATCTTGGACGTGTCGTTAAACCCTATTTCACCTGACCTCTCTGGAAAGGAGAATCGATCGATCTTAGCCCATTAACCATATCACGTGAGTACTTGGGACCACTTGACTTGCAATGGACATGCCACGTGTTGCAAATGCTATCATTGTATGCTATTACATAAGGGATCGACAAAGTAATGGTTGAGGCAGGACTCCTTCAAGCACTCAGACTTCAGACCTTACGAGCAAACCTCTCCTTTCGGGAAAACACTGCAATATTTTCTCTTCACCGCTGTCTTTGACATTTACCATAGAAACCCATCATCTCTAGGAACCCAAACGTAGAGGATCTTGCTTTACAGAAATGTCTGCTCGGATTGGCAAAATCAAAACAAGGGAATTTGGTGAAGAAGTTTATCTTAGGCTTAATTCAATGATGGCCAAATAGCTAATTTCTTTCCACTGATTTACCCACCTAAACTGGAAATAAAAGGGTCCAGTGAACCAGCCTCATCTGTTTCATATTTAGAAATAAGCATACAGCTATAGAGCGACAAAAATATCAACAAGATAGTATGAACACACAATGCCATTTAGAAAGTTGTCAAATGTAACAAATGTTATATTTGGGATAACACTTTCTTGGTAAAGTGGAGAATCGCCTACTTTTTTTGGTTGAGTCCCGTCCGGGATTCGAACCACACGACAAGAGGGATGACTTCAACTTTCCAACAGTCAACATTTCCTTTATGTCGAGCAATATTCCAGCAACTCCAGCCTTTGCTGTCTACATTTCACAACTTCGGTACGATAGTGTGTGTGTGTGAGTATGGTTTTACGCCGCTTTTAGCAATATTCCAGCAATATCACGGCGGGGGATACCAGAAATGGGCTTCACACATTGTACCCATGTCGGGAATCGAACCCGGGTCTTCGGCGTGGCGAGCGAACGCTTTAACCACTAGGCTACCCGACCGCCCCTCGGTACGATAGAGTATGGTCTTTCTCTGAAGATTTCCAAGAGCATCACACGACGCTTGCTGAGAAAGGTGTTTGATCAGGCTTACAATATTCAAGTCATTTTTAAAGCTTTCAGAAAGTTAAATGACAGATATGTGGAGGACATTTCCAAATTAAACGCATCAGTGACAGAAATGATGTCCAATGCAATGCCCAATTGACTTGACTTTGCATGTGTCTCTGACCGGTGCCACCGGTGGGTCAGGATACGCTCACCTTTTCGCGAACACATTAATGATTTGATATGGTCGGAATCGTACAACGAACTCTATTTAAGCAGACGTTTCTTATGATTATGGAAATAGTCTTGTCGCTTTTATTTACCAGAAGCCTTCTGGATGACAAACCTAAGGCTTTGATTACCCTTACTTCTCATCCGGTAGGTTTACGATAATTATCAAACGAGATATCGTGGAACTTACATCGCACAACGCAACGTCCGCTGATTGTGTGTTCGAATCCCCAATTTTGCCCAAGTAAAGTTGGTCTAGGTTGTAGTCTTCACTGTCCCACCTCTATAAAGGCGGTCTGTGCGAAATTGAGTTTTGGAAAACCAGTGGTTTGATCCCCGCCGTTTGGTTACGATTACGACAAATCAGACAAGACGTCGTTCACAATATGATCTTTCCCAAACGACTGATTGCAAGCAGTATTTGTGGCACTATGATCGCTGTGTGTAGACCTTGATACATATTGTAAATAGCCGGTCCCCCACTTCTACGACAAACACTCGCTGCTTGTAAGGAGGGAGGTTATACGGGACGACACAATAACTAAATTGTGTTTAGTGTCAATCTTAACTGGATTAGGAGACAAAGCGATGACCCCACTCCTTACGATATGGTTAGCTTGCGCGAGTGAAATACAGATTATATTAAGCTCACTTTCTTGGTAACCTAATGTATTAGTAGCTGTGGTTAGTCTTCTGAGCACGACAACTTTGTCTCCAGACGTTTATACAGTTGCTGAATCGCCACTTATGCATTATTAGTGAAATATTCCAAGATTAACAAAGTCTCACTTTCACTATTTTACTGAGATCAAGCATGGACTTCATGATCAAAACACACCTTTTAACATGTTCTGATAGAGCTCCCAGTGATGCTGTTAAGTGCTAATTTAACAGTTCTCTAAATTGAGTTCATAGCAGAATCCTTCCGTGGATTCATTGGATTTGGTTTTGTACTGTTGTACTGGAGATTCCCGTGTTTTGTGTCAATATTAACTGGATTAGGACACAAAGACATGACCCCACTCCTTACGGTATGGTTAGCTTTCGCTAGGGAAATACAGATTATATTTAGCTCACTTTCTTGGCAACCTAATGTATTAGTAGCTGTGGTTAGTCTCCTGAGCAAGACAACTTTGTCGCATAACGTTAACATAGTTCCCATTCATCTTCCAAGTCTCACTTTCACTAATTTACTGAGATCAAGCATGAATACAAGACTGATGTAGAATCTTACCCTTCCGAATGGGTTCAGGTTCTGTGCCCCTCCCGTGTTTGCGTTGTTGTGTCCAACTGCATTCCATATGAGATCTGAGTCACAAGGATGTGGCACCAGTTTACCGTTGGGAATTTGATTTTGGTAAGGAGGCTTAGCAACCACAACAGCAATGACACACAACACGAGGGCTAGACAATGCAACATCATGATTGAGACTCCGTGGCTGTTCTGTTTGCAAGGCGTGCCCTTCAGTCGTTTTGTATAGGGTTGGCACGTGGTAATTAAGTGATAGTGTTTGGTCCAGATAGTCTTATCATAACACTGGGCCAATGATCGTTCTTCAGTATTCACAATCTCAGCTGAATGTAGTCCACGCCTGTATAACACAAAATTATCGTGACCGGTGTTCCACGCCGAACTGCCGCCATATATATCAAATAATCTGAAATCAGGGATGAGGACAACGAGGGGCGTCCAAACTTCATTTTGGTAAAATAGAAAATCCAGTGATCGTTACAAGAAACAAGAACATTTCATTATTTGTCGGTACGTACTGTAAGTTCTCCACGCTGCTATAGGACGAGGCATTAGCTACCGACCTTTACCATTTAAGAAATGATATGATAGTGTTACTAATTCTCCTCCTAATGTTTGTGAAGTTGATGTTTATTTGTTTATTTGGTAAAGACAGACAGGAGTGTGAAGGCCGGTACCAGATAATGGAGATGGAAACTGTGCACGTTAGTGAAGTTTTATTGGTAATGCATTATGCCACAGATCTGTTTTATTGAGACATGTATAGAAGTAAGTCTTGTGGGGCGCTGTTCAGTTATTGTGGGGACGATCTGCATGTTGCTGTTACAAGCTCGTCCTTCTAATATGATAGAACGGTGGGGTAGTCTAGTGGTTAAAGCGTTCTCTCGTCAGGCCAAAGACCCGGGTTCGATTCCCCACATAGGTACAATGTAAAGCCCCTTTCTGGTGTCCCCCGCCGTGATATTGCTTGAATATTGCTAAAAGCGACGTACAACCATCCTCACTCACTCACTCTAATATGATTATGTAAGTAAACGACCCTTAATAATGTGGAGCAGATTTGTAGTGGTTCCAAGTCACCTGTCCACACCTTGCTCATGTCAACTATAGTTGCTTTGTTGCACTGTACAATATAATCCACTTCTTACCACCTTAAGAGCTTATTCTGAGAAAGCTAAACGGTACATGTGCGAGTCGTTTTACATTAGGAACATAACCTACAATGTATTGTTCTTGCAAAGTAGAGATATTTGATTTGATTGTGTGAAAATTGATATTTGAAAACCCACTCTACGTATTCGGTTTAATTGTATATTTCAACCCACATGTATCAAATAGTTATATTTCTAAGGTAAGAATATATGGCATTCATGGACAAATGAGATATAATAGATGCTAGTCAGAGATCGTACCTGCAAACATATCTGGAAAGGACAATCGGTCAATCTTGTGAGTATGTGGGACTATTTGACATGCCATTGACAAGATCATGTGTTTCAAATGCTGTGAGTGTAGTCCATTACGGTTCATCTGCTGACTGGAGAGTCATACATTTCCTCAATGACAACAGTACTCGCATACTCATAGTTTGATTGTTTAATATTCCTTAGAGAGTCAACAATATGAAAGGAAACAATTGACTTTATCTCATGATCTCATGACAACACGTAACAAACACCGTCATGAAAGCATCGCATGTTCGCGAATCTTCAACCAATGGCCATATGTGCACAAGGATAACTGGATTCGTCGATGCCTGAATTGTAACAATAATAATAAATAAGCATAAAAATTTCCAAATTTGCGAGTGCTAGCAGCATAACATTCACGTCGCCCTGGCATGTATACAACACAAACACTGGACGAAATGTATCAATTGTTAGGTGTAAAAATGACCCACTTTTGAGCACTTGTACATATAAATTTCAATGTGAGAGAATAACAATTCTTGATTATCCGCCGAAACAGATTCCATCTAGCATTGGGCAAAATAGCTTTGAAAATTATAAAAATTTCAAAGCAATTTCATGTTAACAACGCAAGCATTGGACAAAATGGCCCAATCGTTAGGCTATCGTGAAATGAACTTCATGATTAAAACACACCTGTTATCATGTTCTGATAGAGCTCCCATAGATGTTGTTGAGTGCTATTTTAACAGTTCTCTAAATTGAGTTCATAGCAGAATCCTTCCGTGGATTCATTGGATTTGGTTTTGTACTGCTGTACTGGAGACCCTCCAGGTTTCCTAGTAAAACACGATTCAATTTCTCCCTCTCTCCAGAAAAGCACCAACAGTGATTAACACTACACCTTACATGTGGCGAGAGAGGTTAAGTTCACTGGCTAAAAGCAAAAGGAATCTGACATAAACAGGTAGGAATACTGGGAGACAGTATTAAAAAGACCATTCTCCTGATGTTGCATTGGGCACATAAATTTGCTTCTTCTTCTTATATATCTTGTGAAAACATAAATTTAAACTAAGAGAAATGCCAAAATATGGCCATAAACAATCATTTTATGATATACGTTGGAAACATATTTGACAAATGAGTTTAATTCGGATAATTCAGTAATTGCAAATATTTGACTGACCATGGGGCATCCATTTTCGACCGCTGGCCAATGAACGTGAAGGCAATGGGACAACCACCAGCAATCAATTTGGCCAAAGTTTTCTATTTTTCGTGTATACCGACATAGTAAGCCGTCGAAAATAAAAAAAGAAGTAAGCAGGAAATACGTATGGTAAGGACTGACCAGGATGACCTGTGGGCGGCCAGACTGGCACAGTTCCAGCTCTCCATGTACACTGAGGGTCACCAAGCTCCTGGCCATTGGTAAATCCGTCGTTGTCAGAGTCCTTTTGACACAGAGCTTGAGTCCATGCGTGTCCTTCAGCCCTGAAATCCTGGGAAAATACAAACGTTTACAATGATACTGGTGACATATGGTTTAAACATACTTTCAGAACTATTCCAGCACAATGAATCCACACAAGAAACCGGAACTCCGGACTTCGGTATTTTACCTTCTTAGCTACACTGGTAGGTGCTGCATACATTTTCTGCTGCCATTGGCATTAATCATAGATCGACGCAGATATTTTTGGATCAGTTATCTCAAGAAATCCTCATTGAGAGAAGCTTCCTATTCCAGAGAGCTCGTCTTCCGCTCGTCTTCCGAATGCCAAAGATAAAGTTCGAGTTCCTAACTTCCTTATCTGGCAAGTTCATGGCATCAGATCAAGTTCGTTTCGTTTCGTTTATTTGCTGCTTAACGTCGCAATCAGCAATATTCCATCACAATGACGGCGGTCTGTAAATAATCGGATTTGGATCAGACAATCCAGTGACATCATTAACATCGATCCAAAAAGTTGGGATACAATGACATGCATCAACCAAGTCAGCGAGCCTGACCATCCGATCCCGTTAGTCCCCTCTTACGACAAGCATGGTTTGCCGAAGACCAATTATAACCCGGTTCTTCATGAGCTCCATCAGGTCATGCGTAACGTCCGTTGATTGTATGTACGAATCCAAGTTTCGTTCAATGTGTCAACATGGACAGGTCAACACAAGAGATGATTTCCATCCACCAATCCTTGAACCCATACGCACTCACTCACTCATCCGCAAACAACCCAGTGGATGACGTGATAACTCGCCCTGGTCAGTAGTTGATCTACTCAGTCAGTATAACATTCCCAATATCACCAAGAGTAACTGGGTTGGTTCCGTAAGATATGAAATATTCTGGAGTTTTACTGGTAGGGAGGAAGAAGTGAGTTTTGTTCCGGCACCGGTACAGCGAAGGACACCAAAATGGTTCCACACGTTGAAACGCGCGAACTTACTTTTGTGTTTATAGGGCAAGTTCACACGGAAATGAACCCATTTTTCTTGTACTTTTTCCACATTAAAAGTGTTAACATAGAAGTGTCATAGACAAAAATATAAAAACATCAAATTTAATTAACATATTTTTTGCATTAAAACGATTTATATTTTTCACTTTTACCAAGTGTTCTATTTCCATAACAAAAACACCATGGCTTATGCCCCTTGCAATATGACGTCATTGGTGCCAATTGATAAACATTATGACGTCACCATGCTTTGTTAGAGCCGCTTCACGTGGTGTAGGTACAGTTTTGTGATTCTAGCGTCTCAGATGCCAGCCAGAATTGTGTTATGCTGAGTCACCACTGCGCCGGAGTGTGTCGTAGACCATGTTGTTTTACCGCAAACTGGTCGTTGATATCTTTTGCGTTGAGAATAGACAGGGACCGAGTTGAATTGGCACCAATTACGTCATAATCTAAGGGGGATAACTCAGGCCTATTTCGCTCGTAAAACGAAGGCTTCATAACGGCATATCATTTTCACACTATTGTGAGCTTCCTACTTTCACTGTGAAACAAAATGAGTGTATATTTTCAAACACAGATACTAACTAATTCTAAAATTGCGTTTTGTTTAGAAAAAGAAAGAAAGTGATTTTTGCGTGTACACTTCCCCTTTATTCAATTCCTGAATTGGTATTCTTCCACTCACTCACTCACTCACTCACTCACCACCAAAACACCGATTCACAGACATATACACTCACCAATTCACTCACCAACCGAAACCCACTCACTCGCTCACTAACCTTTCTCACTCAAACACTCACTCACTCACTCATTTATTCGCTTACTCACAAACTCACAAACTCGCATACACAAAGAATCAGCAATTAAACAATTAAACAATTGGTGATGTTAACGAACGACGATGAGAGAACCATGTTGTACAGGCACCTCGGCTTGTAACATAAATTTAGAGACGACTCTCACAATGCCAGGAACATCTATCTGTTTAAAAGATGAAAAAAATATGCCACTTCTTTCGAAATAGTCAAGTTTAAAGATGTAAATTTAGATAATATGTAGCTAACATGGTTAGTACCATCATATTGTATCAGTGTTGTCGTAAAATATTTTCACGTGAAGGCTTAATCGCTTTTTATGCAGAATAGTACAATCTTTCAACATAAACAAATTATAACTTTCAACAAATGTACTAAGATCAATCATAAAGACAAGATCTAAGAAGAATTATACCCGTCCGAACTGGTTCAGGCTCTGAGCTCCTCCCAAATCAGCATTAGTGTGTCCAACAGCATTCCATACAAGATCTGAGTTACAAGGATGGGGCACCAGCTTGCCGTTGGGGATTTGATCTTGGTAGGGTGGCTTAGCAACGACAACAGCAACGACACACAACACGAGGGACAGGCGGAGCAGCATCTTGATTCTCCGGCAAGGACAACAGTGCAACGGCATTACAAGGCCTGTTTTTCGGCCTTTATCATCGCGTAGGTTGCTGTTCACGTGGTGCTAAACTGATAGTATCTGGTCCAGATGGTCTTATCGCAACAGAACCACGTGCACTGGGCCTATTACCGTTCTTCGGTATTCATTATTCCAGGCAGACTGTAGTCGACTTCTATATACAATTGTTGCACGGTGTACGAAAAATAGAATTAAATGACAAAGAACAATAGAATAAACGGAATATACATCATTTGAACGGTGAGTCGATCACGTCCAGAAGTCCTACCCGTTGTTGTCTGCATCCAGATGGCTTCACATTATTCTGATGGAAAAACAGAGTGAGTTTAACGCCGTTCTGAAAAGGATCCTGGGTTTATCGAGGCGTGTCAGCTTAAAGCCATATTTATTGTCACATAAACATGCTGTTTGGCACTGTAATTACCGTTGAGGTTAAGGTGCATTGCTTAAAGTTAAAGATAAGGGCTCACGGTGAAAATGTTGAACAATGGCCTTGTTATCAGGGGCGTAAACTGACAACCTTGGCTTCATGACTTGACATGCCATTTCTAGGACAGACAATTAGGACGACCAGCGGAGCGACATTGTGACTCTGTGATAATGTAAATCCTCACTGTCTGCAACTTGACATGTTGTTTTTTTGGTATTTATGTGAACATTTGCACCTGGTCCCGAATATTACGGGATAACAGGACCCCAGTGTTAATAATTGTAGTCAACCGTATCGTGTTGGTGAGCTAAATGTCCTTTATATGAATACAACCATGACTGCACTTTTGTCATAATGTATCACATTTGGAGTAAACGGTCAACCTACCAATCAAATGTACAAACTATATAAACCAGGTATCGTTCTTTGGAATCGCTTAAGGTTGTACAGTAAAATCTTTCAAAACAGTTCTAATTACGCGTTTGTGTGTCTAGTTGTATCTGTGCGTGGATAGATCGAGCGAAGGCAGATGCAGGAATTTGAAAGGGTGGTAACTGCGGGTTACCCTATTTATGAAGTTTAACAAACACACATGATAGAAAGACTCACACCTTTACGTTTGCCTTGTGGAGACTGTTCACATAATGTGGGTAACACACCTACTGCAGTTACAAGTACGTCGATCCAAATGTGATTACTTGTCTTTGTAAATGTTTCAAAGAATGGTAATTGGTAATGATGTGAGAACTATTCTTGCACCACCAGTAAAGCTTAACCACTCAAGATGTTAAGCAACAATGATCAAATATAATTTTTCCATCGGGACATGTTGATGTACTGTGCAATGCATTCAACTTCTTTTATCGATCAAGTGTCCACCATCTAAGCTAGCTTCACGACTATAACTTTCGTGATTGTAGTAAATTAGCGAGGGGAACATTCGTCTGTGTTTTCAGTGTAGAACGGTGTTATATTTAATAACTGTTCAATTTAAAAGTAAAACGTAACTATATAGTTCTCTACCTACCTAACTATACATGATATGCCAGACTAAAATATTAAATAAAAATAAATATTTGGAAAGTACAATCGATAGATGTTAACCCATACCGTTTGACATGACTATTTGAGATGTCAGTTTTCGTGTTGCATAATCTATCAGTGTCTGTTGTTACATAAAGATTAATAGCGGAGGGGGGACGCTGGAAATAACCACTGATCTGCTGACTGCAGAGGTACACGATCCTCCTCGCATAGCCATAGTTTGATTGTATTATGTTATCAAGATCATGAATAGTGAATGAGTGAGTGAGTGAGTGAGTGAGTTGGGTTTTACGCCGCTTTTAACAGTATTCCAGGTAAGGAAAGCCCGAAGTGATGCAGGTCTCAGACGTTCACCACTTCGGTGAAACCCACGAGCACGGGTATGGTGCTGACAAACCTAGAAACATAATCGGGACGAACCGGGATTCGAACCCACAATCATAGGTTTCTGGTGTGGCCTCTTGCGACTGGGCTACCCCTGACCCCAACATCATGAATAGAAACATTGTTCTGACATTATGGCATACACTGATATGTACAAGATGTGTTCTTTTTTACATACTGCAGAGTGAAAGAATGAGTTTTCTGAAGTTTTGAAAAGGCGTTAACAAGGCAAAATGATTAGAGATGGTCATTTATGGAGTTATTGTCACTATTTAACGTTTGTTATTCTCTCAAAGATGTTTCGTTTTAAACGTTATAGTTGTTTTTTTTACGCCATTTTTGTTACTTGACCAGCGTGTATTATTTCGATTCAAACAGCGGTCTCCTAGTTTTCAAGAATATTTTTTGTTAAAGTTTATTTTGAATCATTACCAATTACCATTCTTTGAAACATTTACAAAGACAAGTAATCACACACACACACGCACAAACAGAACCCTGCTGCTATGTACTGTTTGTATTGTCAGCAAAGATCGTTCTAGTTGTATTATATTCACAAGAGAAACAAGCAAAGTGATCTAGTGAGGATGATTGATCAAACCAATTATGAAATTAATGACATGACAAGTTGGTTTCAAAGGGGTTTGGAAGAGACAGTATCAAGACATTTTACTTAATTTTATAGTGTTCGCTGTAGAGTTTTTTAGGCAAAGGTTAGGTTGGCATGACCAAACATAGGCTATGTAATAAAAGGGTTGAAATTGAGTTAACTAATATACAAGTATTTGCAATGTCTAGAAACACACAAACTTTGAAACAAACATTCTGTGTGTATTTTTAATTTTGTGGATTATACCTTGCACTGAACCATAAAAATAATGGTAATACTTTATATAGGAATATTAGTAGTTTTAGAAAACGCTTTACTCGTAAAGACGTCTACGTGCACGAAATGCATCACGGCATAGTGTGTTATGAACATGACGTGTGTGTGACAGGTGTTTCATTGTATCAACATGTCGTGCCCATGCCAACACGCACGCTCCATTAATATGTCATTATATATATGCATGTTAACAGTAGACACCCAACCTGTGCTGACATGTGACGTCTTGCTGAGCTGGGACAGGGCAAAATAATGTAAATGAGGTTATTTTCATATTGTTGTATAACGGCATGGGATGTATAAAACGGTCTGTGAATGTATACAAAATGTAATACTGGGATGAACTAACGGGTCAACTCTACAATATTGTATTGAATTCAGTTGTATTCTTACCATAGGCTATAGTCTTAACCAAATACACCTGATATGTCCGACAAAAAAACAATACACATTGCTTGAAAAATATAAATTTTAAAACCCAACGACGCGGAAGACGTTATGATTAAGCAAACAATCATATGTTTCGAGCTAGGTTACAACAACATTATTTGTTTGTTTGTTGTTTACCTCCGCACTTAGCAACACTCCGGTTATACCCAACAACCTTACATTATGTTTATGATATATGTTCTTTTCATTACAGATCCGTATGGTGAAGCATTGGCTGTCAGAGATGCGGGGTTTCACATACAATACACGCAGACCTTAAAATTATCACGGAAGGTGGTAAAGATACAAGACACGGAACGCTGGAGATATTATCCTGACACACGTGACAAGGAAAAGTTGTATGTGTGTATTTGCAGTATTTACAAATTTGATTATGACAGACCAAGATAGCCCATACTTCAACAAAGACAACAAAAATATAAGGAAATTTCACACTTTTGATTAATAAGATATGTGTTCTACTGATATACTAGAATTAGTAAAGTGAACATAGACGGTAGAAATGACCGTCATTCATATTTATAATGGTATGCATGGCCCATGTCAGAAGTACACAACTAAGGTCTATGTCAGCTCAGCTGAGTTTGGTTTTTGTACCAAATGATAGCTTTTATTACCAATCTATAATTATGTCTCTGTCGTAAATTGCACTGGGGTGTAAATTTAATGTATACCAGCTAGCACTGACACATTCGTGTAGATGGATTATCACAATCTGAGTTATGGTATTATCTTTAAAACGGTTTTATTGGTATAAATATATTTTGGGTTATCATCCATTTTCTAAGACACCCCAACACACACGTCTGTGTTATGTCAGATTCGCGTGAAGTACCTTTACTTCGTTAACAAGGGATAACTGACCAAAAAAATACAGGTTGCTAGAAGAAACATGGATTCCTCAATAAACATTCACAACCATATTATGGTATATATACCACAAATTATAAACGCAGAGATAGATAAGATTCGAACGAATTATTTCGAAATTTGTCACCGAAAAGAAAGCTATCGTAAAAAGGTCAACATTAAATACTGACATAAATTGTTTATGAAAACTTAAAGTTATAAATATTATGGGTTTTAAATAACCTAAATTGGTGACTTACATATATTCTGGTTTATCTTACCTGAAAGAGACTAGTATGTTGCTCCCACACAATTTAATCAGTTGAAACTAGAAATGTTATATTTAGCACATCGTTGGTACTCAACTACATGTGTTTTCATTCAGTTGATAAGATTGTAATTCGTCCCATTTTTTTAATACCTTAAATTTGAACGAATTTTGAATATTAAAGCTTGTTTGTTGTTTAACGCCGCATTTACCAATATTCTACCGATATGACGGCTGCTCGTCCATAATTGAGACATCACCAGACAAACCAGTAGTAGATATTGTAAGCAATGATCCACGTGGTAGAGGTACGATGGCACCAGTCAAGCAGGTTACCACCCCATCCATTTTACTATAAGATGCAGGTAGAATAAGAGTTCTCGTGTTCATACGCCAATATGGACACCTTCGAGAGGGGCACGAGTTTATATTCGGCTCGTCCCGGAATGGGACAAGATGGTTACGAATGGGCGAAACTTCGAGTTTCATCACAGTGCTCGCCCGCATACGGCCCGTGTGACAATGAACTTCATTCAACTTTACAACGTCACAGTACTCCTCTGGCCCGCCACGAGTTCAGGCATTAGTTCCATGGAACATCTCTGGGATGCCATTGGCTGTCGAGTTAGGGATCGGGACGTCCAACCACAGACATTACAATTGGATGTCATGATCTTTGCTCTTCAGGGTGAATGGCGTGCTGTTCCATGGGCTGTCATCCAGAAGTTAATGCGGAGTTTGCCACGCAGATGTCAGGATTTCATCCGTAGACACGTGGGGCACAACATATACTGACATTTGATTCTGTCACGTCTTGACTTTGTATGCGCGCTATTTCAATTGTACTGACAGTAAAGCTTATTTCCCTTTATGTTTCATTGTTCGCTGGTTGGTTTCCATCAGTATATTTGTAATAGAAATGAAGAATATTACATGTATCTTATTTGTGAACGAAATGGACATAGAAAAGTAATTTGTAGCACACTGCCATACTAGCATTTAATTTATCTTAAAGTTTGGTTGGTTGGTTTGTTGTTTAACGCCGCAGTCAGCAACATGCCAGCTATATGACGGCGGCCTGTAAATAATCGAATCTGGACCAGACAATCCAGTGATTTATATCATAAGCATTGATCCACGTAATTGAGATCGATGACATGCATCAACCAAGTCAGCGAGCCTGACCACCCGATCCCGTTGGTCGCCTCTTACGACAAGCATAGTCTCCTTTTACGGCAAGCATGGGCTACTGAAGACCTATTTCACCCCGGATCTTTACGGGTCTCTTAAAGAAGTAAGCAATGAGCAAACGCATCAATTTTACAGAGGACATTGAGTTTTCCGGATCCGTATGAGTCATGTCAATTAATTGCAAAATCATCACCAGTAAACAAGTACAAAGGAAAACTCTGAATCCGCTGAAGAAAAGATAATACAACCAGTTTTGCATTATATCAAGGGAATTGTAATGGTGGGAAATCCGTCCTGGTAACCATTTTGGCGTTATATCCAGGGGCATCGTAACAAGGGTAGACTGTTGAGAGTTCAAAGCGGCCTTAAATCACATAATCAATCAGACAGCCAACATATGTGTGCTATACATGCAGGTAGTATTTATGAAGTCAACTTGTTAAGGAGTGTGTGAGTGAGTTGGGTGTGACGCCGCTTTTAACAGTATTCCAGTTATATCGCGGCGTGTCAGCTTAATGTGGGAGGAAAGCCCAAAGTGATGCAGGTCTCAGACGTTTACCACTTCGGTGAAACCCACGAGCACGGGTATGGTGCTGAGAAACATAATCGGGGCGAACCGGGATTCGAACCCACAATCATAGGTTTCTGGTGTGCCCAAGGGACGCAACTCTGCACAGCGAATAGCGGCGCCTTAGACGACTGGGCCAACCCAGGATCTTGTGAGGGGCCTGTGATATTTCTGACCAACAAAACCCTTCCGGAAGAAACAGATATAAACTGAATTACAACATTCACAGAAAACCACTCCCCACCCTCCCACCCACGTTTGTGACGGGTGCCATCGGTGGGGCGGGATAGGCTCACCTTTTCGCGAACACCTGGTACTATTTGATAGTGATTCATAAACACATGCTCATGATATAGTCGGAATCGTGCAATCGACTCTTCCTAATGCAGAGATTTCTATTGGATATGGAAAGGGTTTTGTCGTTTTATTTCCCAGGATATAACATAACAATGGAACAAAAGAAGGGTGCATGAATCTTTGAACCTTTGGCACTTGTCATGTCAGTGAGTAATTGTCACTTCATAGTCTTTGTTTGATATCAATTCTAATTGATAAATGAATTGGTTAATAGGGTTGAATAAGTATTTCGACATCAGCTACATTGTAACAATCCTCTACTATGTACATGAAGTTAATAATTCAGTTCTTCTCTATGCTAGTTTGCGAGATATGTAACGCTTCCTCTTGTTCATCAAGCCCACTGTGTATAACTACCTTCTTAGCCTCCACAAATAACAACAATGAAGCTCAATAGTCCAACATGTTCCATAATGTATATAAGCTATTATACAAAAGTATATCACTCGCAAAAAAGGAAAAGTATATTGCGCTTTTATTGATTTTCGAAAAGCATTTGATATGGTTGATAGGAGTAAGTTAATGTATATTTTATTGCAAAATGGTATTCATGGCAAGTTTTTATGTATTATCCAGAGTATGTATAATCATGTGAAAGCAACTGTCACATACGATTATGGCAAGAAAATTACTGAGTATTTTGATAGTTCATGTGGGGTAAGACAAGGTTGTACTCTTAGTCCAGTACTGTTTTCTTTGTTTATCAACGAATTAGTCATATGTTTGGAAAGTAAATTCCAGGATGGTGTTTTTATCTCAGAGGAAATGTTAAATATAATTGCCCTGTTGTTTGCCGACGATTTAATACTTGTTGCAGACAGTGTATTAAAATTACAAAAGCGTCTTGATGAATTATATTTATACTCTGATAAATGGGGTATGGATATTAATACTGAAGAGAGTAAAATTATTGTGTTTAAAATGGGAGGACCCTTGTCAAAAAATGAGAAATGGTATTATAACGGTGAACGTATGAATACGGTTAATGCCTATAAATATTTGGGACTTGTTTTCACTCCCAAATTAATTTGGACTAAGGCCTGTAAAACTCTATGTGAGCAAGCAAGCAAAGCACTTTGGTCAGTTAAATCGTTGATAAGACGTTATGACATTTCGGTTACGGAAGCATTCTTTATATTTGATAAAAAATTGTTCCGATATTAATGTATGGTGCTGAGATTTGGGGATACCAAAAATGGAATACGATTGAAATTGTTCACCGCAAATTTTGTAAATTTTTACTTCACACGGGCTACAGGACTGCAAATGCAGTAGCCTATGGTGAATGTGGTAGGTATCCACTTCATACTTTTTATTATGTAAAATGCATTAAATATTGGTTTAAGATTTTGCAAATGAGTCCAAACAGATACCCATACCAGTGTTATAAAATGTTATTATCCATTGCTGATAGAAAACGTCCTAACTGGGCATCGCATATCAGACTTTTGCTAAGTCATTATGGTTTTGGGGATGTAGTCCGGCAGAGAGGACAAAATCCAAGAATTGGGGGATAAAGTTTTTTTTATTGCTGGATTTGTTTAAGTACACATTCTAGGTTATGAAATTGACTGATGACACTCTGTCATCTTTGGGCATTTTAAAATATTCAAGATGGCCGCCAAGATGGCCGCTAAAACATGAAAATATCTCTTCCGTGCTAATTGTATGGAATATGGGACTACTTTTGGTGCATATCACTATTGTTTTGCCTTCAACATATTAGAATATGTTATTCTTAATGAAATAGTTTCATTTGGAAATGTAATTAATCAAAATAAAAGGCAATATTGTCTATGAAAGCCCCCAAATCAGTATATATCGTTATATATACATTTGTTATTATATTATTCAGTGTCAACTGGGATGCTTGTGAATTTTCTAACGATTGTTAATGTTCTATAGTTACAAAATAAGATAAATTCCCACTGCATTTTGAAATCAAATTATAAAAAACAATAAAGATAAATAAAAATAATAGTAACCTCAAAAGAGGTGCAAATAAAGCAAAACCTATTATGTCTGTTATACACATGGTTATGTTAAATTGTGTTAAATACTTTTAAGAAATTCATGCCAAAACAAACTGGGCCAAAAAAGATTGGGCCAACTTTTTTGGAAAAAAAGAATGGAACAATTAATGACTGGTCCCTTTCAATGGCTGCCTCAAAGCTTGAACTTGACATCTCAGCATGCACTGCAAACACGAAAACGACGTTTTTTTCCGTATATGGTCATCGGACGGAAAAACGACTAAAAATTCATTAAAATTGATTAATTGGTTAGCGTCTAGAAAGTGTCCGGAAAAGCGTCGAGTTTTTCAAGCGTAAAATGGACGGAAAAACGATGCTTTTTGCTCCGCCTTGTACAACTGTTAACGGCCAATCAGATGGCGCTGGTCCCCCGACGCACGTGATGCCCAAGGCTTCTTTTCGGAAGCATTAGGTTTCGTATTTCTGGCATGCCTTGCTCTAGTATCTGTCGCGCGCAGTGCAGCGAGATTTGCTGATTAGTCAGTTTTAGGATATGTAACATGGTAATGGAATTCAGACACGCGCCAAGAAGTCAAACCAAACCATGCTACCAAGTTTATTGAGATAACATATCCCTCCGCTATGCACAGTTACCCCTATCGGATAATGGGTTGTGTTTCATTTGGTTATAACAGTAACTAATTTTGTAATGTGAAGTTTACACGATATACGGCTTTTCCATAGGACGAGAGGTGGGTCACGTGACGTTTATCAGGTGACTGTATTCTTGAAATTACGTAAACACTGACTACTTCCACATTCCTGGGGAAAACCCTGGGAATTCCCAAGTACGAATTCATACAGAAGCGTTGTTTTTCATCATTTAGACCCTTTAATTTTGAACGTAGCGTCTTAGCATACTCTGGGATAAGTCATAGAGTTTGGTTGCATGCCCGTTCAAGGATACCCATCCTAGAGAAAAAAAACAAACCCAAAAATCCAAACTATCGTAGTGACAATCTACAGCAATCTATGAGTTTACCTTAGTATCTATTTGACACATCTTTACAATCACCTTTCAATGATCGGCCAATTGATCAGTGATGACAAAGGCTTGAAAACGCCACAGGTTAATTAACAACTTCGGAAATATCTCCCGTCACGTTTATCGTGTCGGCCATTTTGTACTTGATGTAAATGTATTACAACGCTCTGTCATTGTGATTGACTTACTGAGGTAGTTCTTAACGGACCTTCTCATCTAATGAGGATATTTTTTGGAATACATTTCTTGTAAACAAACTAAAACAGATGTTCCTCGCTTTGGGGGGAACTATTTTATTCCGGAATGGCCTATTAAAGCTAATAGTAAGTCAAGGCACAATGCGTGTATATGATCTGTTATTATATGTGTTTAACAAATACGGTTTTGGGCGTTAATAAAATACACTGACGCAAGTATATTCTAATCAAATCAATTGGATAATTGAATATGCTTTATTTTACATATTACATAACATCACTACACAAACTTTGGACAGTTGAAGTAACACACTACGGTGATCGCATTAAACACCACTTTGAACAGTATTTTAGTTATATCACGGTGTATCAGACTGATGTGGGATAAAAATCTGAAGTGGTTCAGGCCATCCAACGGGTGTTCGCGAAAGGTGAGCGTATACTGCCATACAGGTGGCACCCGTCACAAACACATGCAAGGACAAGTCAATTGTTCACCTGAACAAAGCACGGAAACACACAATGATGCCCGTCCTCACTATTACCGAGCATGTAAATTATATTGTCCGTCAAAAACATGGACGAGTATAAGCAATATGTTCCTACAGGTAATACATGTCATATATTTGACAAAATGTATTGGCTCAGAGCATTATTGTTCATCACAGCGTATAGACTCGGCATGCAGATGAACTCATCAGCGCATTTTTACACTTTATCTTTTAACTGGCATGTTAAACTTCTATTTCATAACTCAGTTTTATTTGCACGGATCACTATTGAATCTTGGAAGGGACATTGTCGCGTTGTCGTATTGCCGCATTGACACTTTACAAAAACAAGCAAAACGTGTCGAAATTAACCAAAGCGCGACAATTCGACAACGCGATATTTTGGCCATTTGTCGCATTGTCGCGTTGTCGCATTGTCGCATTGTCGCTCTTTGAATAATCTTTTTCTATATTTTACAAAAGGGCGACAATGCCGTAACGCGACATTTTTCAATGTCAAAATATGTCTCGTTGTCGCATTGTCGCCCCATCACAAATATGTATAAAAGGCGTAAAGTTCAGTTCATGTTAGTTAGGAAGCGGTAACCAAGTTATATCTGTCGTAGAAGTTCAACTTGATACATGTACGTCTTGAATTGAAAACACAAGTCCGTCCGCGAGTCCATAACGTTTTATGGTGAACTCTTATCTATAAGTGCTTTGTGTTCAACTCCCGGTTTCAAACACGTTGTACCTCATCAACAATCCACATTCCTCTAGTGCAGTGATAGTCCGGAAGATCTTACTCTTGACCGTATCAGATAACTGACGAGTGCACGCCTGACCTGTGACCTCATTACACCCCCCATGAGGTGTTTGCAGAAGGGAGAGGGGCAGGAAATGTGTGCTCCAGCCCAGCGCGGAGCTCGCGACACACTGTATACTGCATGTTGTATACAGTATATTGCAGTTGATATACTGTATACTGCATGTGATACTGATTTGCGGAAAAGCTGCAACTTTCAAGATTCAATTTGCATTTATTTCATATACAACAGACCGCCGTCATATATCACTGGAATGCTGCTGAGAGCGGCGTTAAAACAACTTGTTTTCATAATGGAGCGCTGCAGTCATTTAAAATGGAACCGTATACATGTGTTGTACCAACTCAATCACTCTGTTTCGAATATTCAGCAGCAAAAATATATAATAACCAGCTGTGAGGAGAGATATAAGATTTTTATAAGCAGTCAAATATGGATGATAAAGGACCCCTCACTGATTAGGTTCTTGTTTACTTAAGAGCAGAGTTGGCCATGTTAGATGATATAACGGTGTCCTCCCAGATCGCCTAATTTCTCCCCACAAGGTACCAAAATACAATCAGGTGATGTGGGTATGCCATGCCTGGATGAGATTTATAATTAGGTAATGTGGGTAGTTGGACCAGTCCACTTTACTGAATGAAGGGATGACAAGACAGCCAGAGATACATAGTTTTACATATTTTAATCAACAATATATTATAACAAGAAGCCTCTATCAAAAACTATTGTCTCTTGTTGAATTAGCATTAGATAAGGTTGAGAAATAATTTGGAAAGTGTGTCGTCTCCTACATCAGCTGGCGCCATCACAAATCGTCAATCACCCACTGACCCATAGCCCCGACAGCTGAATGTCCTGCTATTTTTCTCAAATTAAACTACCAGCGGCGGTATTGATTTAAACATATTTTATTTCGGAAAACCAAATGGATTAGGCACAAGTGACACACTTACGAGGCCTTCTCCTATTACATTGTAGCTCCAGTGTCTGCTTCAACCAACTCACTAACCGTGTTATTGATGATGAGGAAGAAACCTAAACTGATTGTATGTATGTGAAGAAAACCTTGAGCCAATATTCATTTTTGAAAGTTCAGAATAATCAATTATCCTTAAAAAGAATGCCGTGCTTGTTGACTTTATAATGTTTCGACAGGCATTTTGCAAGTTATCTTGCTTATTTAAGAATCAAATAATGTTTTAAATGATACCAGTTCATTTAGAATACCATATTCTAATTAGTTGAAAGCAAAATATTAGTGATTTGCTCCAAAAGTGGTATCATATTCCATACTGTTAGCAAGGAAGCGATATTTTCATGTTTTGGCGGCCATCTTGTCGGCCATCTTGAATATTTCAAAATGCCCAAAGATGACAGAGTGTCATCAGTCAGTTTCATAATCTAGAGTACATCATTAAACAAATCCAGCAATAAAAAAAACTTTATCCCCTAATTCTGGGTTGGGGGAAAATATTCATTTCTCTGCCGGACTAATGTATGGGCTGCACAAGGCGTTGGCAATGCAGAATTATTTGTACATATGTTCAGCGAAAGAGTTAAAGATTGTTCGTTTCAAGATTGGCATGCATCTCTAGGCAGCAAGACCCTCTCATTCTATAAACTGCATAAATCTAATATCGTTTGTGAAAAATATTTATCAAATATTGAGCATTGTGAATATAGAAGGCTAATAACCAAATTTAGATGTGGACAGAATACTCTTGGTATTCAACTTATACGTAGGGGTGTTGCTAATATTGAGGAGGATGCCGTCTTATGTAAACACTGTCATGTAATTGAGGATGAACTTCATGTTATGTACAACTGTCCTCTTTATGCAAGTCGGCGGGAAATGTATATCCCAAAGACAGTTAATCATAATTATTTTTGTTTAGAAAGACTCTGTCAAGTATCCAACAACGATGCAATGATAAATTTTGCAAAATTCCTAATGTACGTGTTCTCAACACACACACAAAAAAAGTATCAATTAGGTAACTCTTAGATAAATAAAATGTAAATGTATTTTGTACAATGGGTCAAATGGCCTTATACAAATAAATCTGTCTGTCTGTCTATAAAAAACAGATCAGACTTCCTATCGCCTTCCTTCTCCAACATTGATGGCTCAATACACATCCCTGACAAGTCTAAAGTGTACATTTGAAATAGGACGACAGACATCTTCGGTTTTCTCAGAAGAACAGAGTGTTGAATACAGTTTAACATACACTTGAGAAACTTTGATTCACAGATGTAGAAATATTTTAAATAACACTGGATGTTTGATTTCATCAAAAGGTTTGAAGAGTCTACATGTATCAATAGGCAGCAAAATGTTTCATTCTTCTTAGATAAATGTGTATAAATCATTGCTTGAAGGGCATATCGATCAAAAGTAATCAGAAAGCCAATTCCCTTTCATATTTGATCACATGAGGTACAAGGTAGGGAGACCAGTGAAACTGCCTCATCTTTTTCATATTTAGGTGTATTCATAAAGATTTAGGGCGACGAAAAACTATCCACGTGACTGTATTTTGAAGATTGCAAAGAGTTCCATATGACTGTTGTTGAAACGTTGTTTGATCAGGATGGCACCTTTCAAGGACTTAGTAAAACATTCAAAAATCCGGAGGGCACTTTCAATTAACTCACTCAAGTATTTATACCTTTTAGTGCATACTAAAATTATATGACTCAAACGACTGAATGCTTCTCTATCTGGTTATACAAGGCGATGCATAGCTTGGCTCCTGCATACTGACTGGACCTGAAAGTATCATACAAGCCTGCATGTTCTCTCAGATCAAAAGATCAACATCTGCTAGTGGTGCCAAAGTCACGTACCAAAACATGGCGACAGGTCATTTGAACACGCGGGGCCAATGCTATGGAACAATCGGCCACAAGATATCCGAGAAACAAACTTTAAAAAGACATTCAAAACTTGTCTCTTCAAGAGAGCCTTTGACTAGATAAGATGGTCTAAGAGCATTTGAACATATGTTAGTTGGAACATGCACTATAAAAATTTAATTTAATGATTAATTAATTAATGTTTATCGCTATGTTTAGACGCTGAGCGTTTCTTGTTGGTGCGATGTGTTACTTGATACTGTGTTGTCTGTTGGTTTCTATTATTAATAGAACGGAATGAGGAATACGTATCTTTACTGTGGTAATCTGTCATTTTGTATGTCCCGGATGATATCTTAAATCATTTCGTTATGACAAGGGAAACAACTCACTATCGAGCCAAGAAAAGTAGGCTTGAAATTGAAAGGGAGGAAAATATGATATAGGCTAGTGGACACTCATGCCACGGGAAGATGGGTTAATGTGATGTCTAATATAATTTGGGCTAAACACACATCATGTGCTGCTCCTTGGGTTTTAAAATTGTATTTGTCATCCACAGGTGTGAGAGCTAGAGAGTTACGAAGCTTGCTGAAATGTTCTGACTATGAAGGGTGTTTAGGTCACACTTAACACTCTGGGCAGCAGCGTTCCAGAGGGGATGAGACAGCCTCGAAGATTATCCAAGCTCAGGAAGACCTTCTCTTGATTCCATTAATGACCATCTTCATGACAAATACGATATCACAAGTCAACCACAAGTCCAATAGTCAATACAGTAGGTCTCGATCCTGAGAGAGTTGAGAACAGACCGAAGAATGAACTGCGAATCAGATCGCTTCGTGTGAATTAACGTCTTTTAAAGACTGACCCAGCTGATGTGTAACCATAGATGGGTCTTAGGTTTACCAATATCAGCACAAGACTAACCAACAGTAAAAGTAATGGAAACATCGGACGTATCCAAAGAAGGAAAGATCTTCCAGCTGTCAATGGAATGGCTTTGTTTTTCTGGGATTCCAAAGGAAAGACCGAAAGGTCAGACCAAGGTGTTATCCCAAAAATAAAACATGTTACATTGACCAATGTTATGCTAAGCTGCTCAGGCAACACTGTGCGGATCGGCTATCGAGGACGTATAACACCACCAAGGAAGCCTTCTTAATCCAGGCACTCCAGCATCGTTGGCAAAGGTGTGCTGACCTCAAAGGGGATTATACACAAAATAATAGGCAACAAACTCCAACAAAGCAAAACCATCATTGTGAGGATGAGAACACAGCCACTCCCCGTGTCAGGAATTGCGGCATGTAAACTTTTTCCGTTTCGCAAAAATCATTCTCGAGATAACACTGCCTTGGCGGATATATTTTCGCATTTTCATATGAGATTTAATTAGGATGATCAAACTTTTTGTATATGATTTTTAATCTTTCATATTGACACTAAAGGTCGAACTGGACTGGCATATCCCTGGAATATTCAGGAATGTTCTACTGCCGCTAGACTAGTGAGGGCACTGTGAAGACATTTCCAGTAACTACGCTCGTAGATGGACTGAATATATATGGGGACAAGAGCATACCTTTCGCCTCACTCACACATTTCGTCTCTCTCACACATTTCATCACACAGTCACATCTGAGAATACACCAAGACCAGCTTTCGTGTGAAGTCCACCCTGATTCCCTGCCAAGGACCATCTCGGAAGCTTGATCACTGTTGCCGCTGGGTGAATATGCTATTATCACTGACTTTTGCTATTACCACTGTATTTTTGTATTTGTCACTGACCACTGCAATCTTATTATAATTATATACTGTCATTGACTATTGTACAACCACTCGATTGTGTACTGCCACTGTAATTGCTGTGCAGTAATTTGCGTTGATTTGTAAACCTAGTTAATTTGGTAATACAATTGTTAATCGCATACTATGTTTTGGTTGTTTGTTGATTTCACACGAAGTTTACGTACAGATTCTGGGAACAACTTGGGAATCAACACATGACAGTATGCATAGTTTCACAACTGCATGTGGCTATGTTTATTTACTAGATTAACTAAATACAAAATACTTCAATTTACTCCAATATTCGTATA
This sequence comes from Haliotis rufescens, assembly GCF_023055435.1. NCBI lineage: Eukaryota > Metazoa > Mollusca > Gastropoda > Lepetellida > Haliotidae > Haliotis > Haliotis rufescens. Next base: position 865,736 of record NW_025964367.1, read on the forward strand.
TTAATGAAACAAGAGAAGATTTTAAATTGACTCCTTCATTCAGGGACAAAACAATCTTATGTAGAGAAGTGCTCTCTCAAAGCCAACCCCAACCACCATAAACCCGAATTTGAAATTCATCTTACAAAAATCAAAACACAAACATGAACATGAAAGCTTTCCAATTTAAAAAAATAGCTAATCACTGTGACTGAAGATGATCATCGGAATGTTGGCGTTTTCGACGGTGCCACCAATATGCTTATCATACGCCGGCATGAACGGCAGTTGTGAGCAACACGGCAGATACTGATAGAGGGCAGTTGTCCAGCTCCAGTCATAGGTTGTAGAGTTAGAGTTGTCATCCATGCCGCTTGTAACTTCGTTCTGACATGCACGTACCTGCCACGCATCTATTCCTCTGTCTTTCCTGGACCCTGGGGAAGATACTAGTTTTCTTATCATTCACAATATTGGTGGATGATACATTTGCCTGCATATGAAATGACATATTTGAAAGTAGATTATGGTAGAGATTAGAGATTTCTTCTGATTATGCAAATGCTTTTTTGTGGCATATATTTATTAAAACCGAACACATGTGTAATGATGTGTAATTAGGCAAAGGTGAGACTTCCTTGCACCTCACATCTGTTGATCCATGTTTCAAAATTGTCATCTGGGATGATATGAGTTAGTACTGATCTTGATGTACAATGTATACGTACCTCTTGTGGTATTGTCCAGTATTATTGCAATTACACCTCCAAGAAACATAGGAGTTCCAAGAGCTACTTTCAGGACGCTATCTGCTTCTTTGCTTCCTTGAAGTGGAAACGAAGACATGCACATTTCTTACAATTACAATTAGGATGTTCATTGATGAATGATATAGCCGAACACCACTACTTTATCAATGAATTATTGCTCAATTACTAACGTTTGCCAAGAATTGATATATCAAATACACGTACATGCAAGTATACTAAAGTGTATGCAGACTGTTAAGTTGTTATTGTACCACGACGTTTCTCTGGCTACAACACTACATTCTGCGAGGTTTCAAATTACAGTAACCAACTTTAATTGAAATAGCTGATTTGAAGATCGACCCAGTATCTCTCAATTGGCAATTGTAGCCAATCGGGTCGACCAGGTTAAACATCATGTCTGTACCTGTGTTGATTACATCCGGGTACCTGTCGATCCATTCCGGGACAAGGATGCCTACAAAGAACGCCAGTCCGAGGATGAGAAGGTTCCTTGGCGAGTTGAGATTGACATATTGCAGAGTGGACAGACCTAACGACACCAACATCCCGTAGATAACTGCCAGGGCGCCTCCTAGTGCCGGATCGGGGATGGTTGCCAGGACTGCACCGAACTTCCCCACGACTGAGAACAGGACCATGATGACTCCAGCACAGAGCAGGATGTACCTGTTGGCAGTCTTTGAGGGACAGAAAGGTTTTGCAGAATACGGAGCATACAGGTACACGTGTATACAGAGAGAAAACGACATGCTCACGAGATGTAAGATATTTATATCCTGATAACATCCGTGCGTTTGGTATGATGTTGACATCAGCGTACATCAGTGTAAGCACATCAGCTTGACCTGCAAACACTATTTCTCTGTATTGGATCTCTGTGAATTTATTCAGGTAACAAGAGGAATATAACTGGCATTGTACAATCGACTCTGCTTTTGGCAGAGGTTATAATGAATATCAGTGTATCTGATAACTTCCACACATAAACTATATAACTTTTTCCCATTTCCTAAATTATGTAGATCCTGTGGCACACAAAGCGCTCTTATTATTCCTTGCTTTTAACCAAATCCCTCAGTAACATCCCACCTACCCTCTGTATTTCAAGGGGGCACGAGGGGCCTAGTCGTCTGAGGCACCGCGATACGCTGTGCAGAGTTACGTCCCTTGGAAACACCAGAAACGTATGATCATTGATTCGAATCCCGGTTCACCCCGATTATGGTTCGAGGTTTGTTATCATAATACCCCTGCTCGTGGCTTTCATTAAAGTGGTAAACGTCAGTGAGCTGTTACACTTCGGTCAGAGAGCTGTAACACCTCGGTCAGAGAGCTCTATCTTTTCGGTCCCACATTAAGCTGACACGCCGTGGTGTAACTTGAATACTGTTCAAAGCGGCGTTAAACCCCTCACTCACATATTCCATATTTCAAATGCGGTTGGTATAATAGCGACATGAGCACATCGAGATATTAACCCTTCTGTAAATTTACTCACCTTGGTAAGTGTCATTGCGGCAATGTTTACACTGTACGAAGTTGTGGCACTACCGACACCCACAGCACCAGATATAAGACCTCCAATCCCTTCCAATAGAATGCCCCTGTTAACCGCGTTGTAAGGAGCATGCCTTGGCAGCAGCATAGTAATCACCAACCGATTCAATCAGTGATGCGAAAAATGTTGCCATGAATCCAATGCAAAGAGCTAAATTGAAGGAGGGCAGTCCAAATTGACCTGAAAACAATAATTTGGATGATCAAGAATTGTTTCTATTTGTCACAAAACTCCGTATGTGCTACGAGGCATTCGTCCTGTTCATCATCAGCAACTCATTTCATAGAAGGCAAGCGATGACCATACGTTTGTCAAATCCAGTACTGCGAAATGCAAAACCGAAAAATGTACCTATAAGTAATAGTTTTATCATATATAGAGGATATTATATTTGTGTTCATGTCTTACTAAGTATGTTTACGACACGAGTGTCTAAATTCCGGTATTTCCCGAGTGAGAGCGGGTGTCGTAAACATAGAATGAACTGAACACGAATATAATGTTCTATTTATTACCGAAGATTTATCGAATGGTGTCAACAATTTTCTAACGTTGACTCTAACGTGACGTCATTCAGACCTCACGTCACAATAAGATTCGAATGACGTCAACAATGCCGTCCGGATGACAGAAACAATACACTGTTGTCTCGTGACGTGATATGACCCAAGGGTAATAATATTAGTTATGGTGTCTTTAGTTGCCGTATAAGGCTTCAAATTATTCTGCTATTCTACTATAACACCGCAAAGGCAACGGAAGACACCATAACGAATTCAGAATGCCGAAATGGGTTTTTTTTTATCGCACGTCATGTCCAAAAGAAAACTTGACACTTACAACCGGTATAAATGACAGGAACAGTACATATATATATTTCAGATACAACGCTTAAAAACACAAACGTTAACAATGAGTTATATATAATGCATTAAATGTTAACGTTTAAACAAGTATTATAGCTAAAATGGATAGAATTATTATAAAAATGCCCAATGTTATCAGAAATCTGCGGACCACTGATACCAGTGCGATTTTCCCTAACGACGGGCTGCTATCTATTCAGGCGTCATTGGCGTCATGCTTATTTTTTTGTGGCGTCATCCTATATCCTATATTACGTTCTATGACGTTGCTATTTGTAAATCCATTGTTCTCTGTAATATTTATTAATAAAGTCACATACGTGGTTTCTTTAAACATCAATGTCTTTGCAGCTCACAAATAATGATATTAAAACACAAAACAGTGTCGAATAACTAATATCTGTATCAGAATTGTCATGTGAAATATGTGAGGTGGGTGTTGGAAAATCCAAAATGGCTATAACTGACCGTATACGGTCTTATATAAGGCCAGTAAGAACTACCTTGGAATTTTACTGACGGTATACGAGCTAAAATGAGGTTAGTAGTTCTGCTCTCTGATTGGCCAATCTCACTTTGAGGCATAAAATACCATATTGGACCTATGTAAGTTTAAAAAATTTAAAATGGTCGTGATATCTTCTATCCACTAAGGTTATACATTTATATTGTCGCTTTTTGCTGCACACTTCTGTTCTGTAAACATTCTACTGTTCCAACATCCGATATTGCATTGTTGATTTTATGTTATTACCTGGATACGGAAGATAGAACCAGGGTGACATATGTATCAGTTTTGATTTAGCATCTGCCCGTGCTCGAAAGCGGGGATGATCTGGATCCGAAGGGAATACGTTAGTGTATGTTAGAATCCCCGATATCGCCCACACTGCCAGGATACTCATCAGAACCTGTAACATTGACATAACAAACTTACAGGATATCACACACGCTTTCATTTAATATCAAGCTTTGGTTGCGAGTATTCTTTTCAATTTGCCTGAGGTTGATATGTGAACATTTCAATTTAATGCCAACACAATAAGGGCAATAGCAAGATAGTTGTACATTCAAAGTTGTTTATTTATTATTATTTACAGATTAAAATGAAAAATGAGGCAAAGAGGGTTTGGGTGATACTGGTTTGGGCGGTCAGGCTGGAAAGGCTCATCATCAGCTCAGAGCCCTTGCCCCGTCTACACGCAGCCCAGACAGCGAATGGGACTTCTCCCAGGAAGCGCTGCCTAGTCAAACCCACCCAGAACTTTTCGGAGAATGTGAAGACTCCCAAACACTGCAGCCTTCTGCATTACCAAGATTGGCAGAAGGGCTGTATTCCTGGTAGCAAACCCGGGTACTCTCCCAATGTCAGTCAACAGATTTGGAGATACCAAACCTTAGGCACCGAGAACAATGGGGAGTCGGACAACTTGGTACTTGGGATGCAAGTGTGACATTTCGAAAGCGAGGTCCGCATACTTGCCATGTTTTTCCTCAATCTTGTCAATCACATTAGTGTCAAAAGGGACAGAGAATAATTATTCAATGATATAAATGATTTCATTGGATTTGACAAAAAAGGACAAGATCAAGTTCATTGGCCTGGATAGGTCTGAGGCTGTAAACGGGCCTATTCCAAAGAATTTTGTATTCATCATTTTCCATGACACCCTCTACATATTCTGGGTCGTATCATGGATGGACGAGCATTGCGAGGATGGTAATAAGATGATCAGTAATAAAATGATCGAGCCACACCATCATGTCGCTTAAGATACTGTGTTTGTACTAACTCGGGGCATCCACTGACAATGCGTTGGGCAGTCTAATTAAATTCATTACATAGTCTACATTTCATATTTACATTTTGATGCAAAATCACACATTGACGGTTTCGAGTGGGAAGTGACAATCAAAAAACAGAAACCGCATTATCGGTGGTTCGAGAAGGGAGCTAACACCGTTTACCTAATCGAAAGTTCGAGGTGGGCCCACATTCGAAACTAAACGCACTTGTTGTTTAGAATGTGTACTACGTTAACAAACCCGCATTACGAACTGCTATTTTGTCTATTTAAAATAAGTATTATGACTTATAATTGGATTAGAATGTACAAATGCGATGACAATACAGCAGAACACACTTCTACGAACATCGCCAAACTAGGTTCGAACAAGTTCTCGGAAAAGTTTGAGGCTTGTATCATGTCCGAGATCAATTCAAGTGTAGACATATTTTCAGGCTTATATCGCCACTAAAACTAATGATTAGATTGATGTGTTATACCGGAAAAAGTAGAATGAGTGGTAATGCCTCTGTAAATTTAATTTGAAGTAGATCTAAGTTTCTTGCTTTGTAACTATTTTTGCAAAACTAGTGTGGTCAGCTATGATGGCGTTATTCAAACTTCAAAGACTTTGTGTGCCTTTCGTGGAATTAACGTCACACAAAATTTTTTTTAAAGATATTTCCCATCAATATTACAAAATGAGAATAATATATAATGTCACATACCCATGCAAAGTAATGACAAATGTGAGCCCACTAGCCTAAATGACTTAGTCAACCCAATGAAGCCCACCTGTTTCGATCACTATAAGACGAGAACAATGTGGGCCAACATTTTATAAACTGGTTATAAGTAAGCCAAGCTAATGAAGCTTAGCGATTTTTAAATGTGGTCCCTCCTGGTGCAATCACTATGACGGAAGAACAACAGATATAGCTCCCGTTTGAAATTAGAGTGACCTCCCTTTCCCAATATGAGCAACTGATAATGCGCTTTCGCCCTGTTTCACCTTTCAGGCTAGGCGACTTCATACAAGCGAAGGACTCTGCCCGTTACGGCAAGCATGGGGTTGCTGAAGACCTATACTCTTCCCGGATATTTTCGGGTCTAAATTCAAAGTATTCAGTGTAAGGTTTTATCTTGCTCATAAGAGAACCTCAAGTAGTTTTGCAGCGTACTGGCCGTATGCTTCGGGGGAATAGTGTTTAGTACCGCACCTAGGGCTAGTCAAATTTTTAACAGCTATCTGTAGTCGTGGTCTACGCGTTATTGCTCATTTCTGTAGAACGGAAAAGGGGGCCTTGTGACTGGGTATTGTCGCATGCAACATAAGAGAATGGTTGTGTACTGGGCTATTTCTCATATTCACTGCATATGCGGATTACATAGTCCAGACCTCCCTTTTGAAACAGGATTTTGTTATTGGAGCTCTCCCTTTTAAAATGTTGGATCCGCCCTTTCATTCCACAGTCAAAAGTGTCACCACAAGTCACGGTCTCGCCCCATTTGTGAGATACCTTCAATTGACACAACAATGTATCTCATTTTGTCGACAATACTGTTTAAGAATTGCATTCAGTAAAACTTTCAGTCTAATTTATATTTGAACGAAACCACATTGAAGGAAAACCAAATGGTAGAAAGATGCCTGAAACAGTGGGCTACTCGTTTTTCTCCATGTAACAGAAACCAGGGCAGTCCGACACCAACACAAATAATAAGGACCGCTTGCCGTAATTGGTCGCTGTAGTATGAGGCGTGACGGAAGCGCATTGTAGAAGAGGAAAACAGTGATTGAGTTGGGTTTAACGCCGCTTTTAACAATATTCAAGTTATATCACGGCGTGTCAGCTTAATGTGGGAGGAAAGCCCGAAGTGATGCAGGTCTCAGACGTTTACCACGTTGGTGAAACCCACGAGCACGGGTATGGTACTGACAAACCTAGAAACATAATCGGGGCGAACTGGAATTCGAACCCACAATCATAGGTTTCTGGCGTGCCCAAGAGACGCAACTCTGCACAGCGAATCGCGGCGCCTTAGACGACTGGGCCAACCGTGCCCCCAGTAGAGGAAAACATGAAACACACCGGTAACAGCTGAAACAGACGCACTCCTCGTAACTTCCCGTTGCTTTTGCCTCTGTTCTTACAGTTTGCCCGAGTTGGTACCGGTATCTTCACATGGCCGAGATACAAGGCGAACACTACAACCAATACCGATCCGCTGAAAAGCACAATAATCGACAGTTTAAAGTTCTGTTAATGATATAACACAATGTTCCGTCAATATGTGTCACACTTGTAATGTACTGTACATAATGTAATGTTACTATATACTATACATACAGTACTTAAAGGAAGATAATATGTCCATATCAGTAATATGAAGAATTGGGCGATCCTTAACTTCTTTTGAGTAGTATATATGACGTAATATTTATTGCGATTCCTAAAACCATGATCCTGGCTCTATTGCTGAGATCTATTGCTGACGTAACATCAACTGTTATCTTAAACGCTATCGTTGCCTTGTATCATCATTAGCAATATGGAAGAATATCGACCTACCGTTTGTACGGAACTACTGATAACTCGATATGTTATTCATAACGTTAATTAAATTGGCTTCAACGTATGTGTTTGTTGTTATGAATGGAAAGTAAAGGTGTTGTGCTATTTCTAACCTCGTGTCTCGATATATCCAACACATGGCCATTGTGGTTTATGCGTTATGTAAGATGTATTCATGCTTATTATATACAAAGGACACTGCTTAAATAAATATTGTGATTATGGCTAATTTCTCACTTATCTAATTCTAAATTTTATAACAACACAAATAAAATAGGTATATAGTTATCGTTTTTGGAATAGAGGTGATTCAACCTACGGACTGATTTGTGTTTTAGTGTTTGTGACATTAAAATATATATATAAATTATACTTAAACTACATGTACAAGTACATGACAAAGGTATCAATAACTATGGTTAATATTTCAAATTGAACAGAATTACACGATTATTCCTAGGATAAATAGAATCATTTATTGTACTCCCAGGATAACAATGGTTCAGACGAACTGTGTCAATAAATGTAAGTCATTAGCAATAATTACGAAGATAGTTTCTCCAGATACAGTGTACAATGTCCTTTCGGACATTCCTTACGTCAGAGATAGCTCCCACGAGGATTTTGAATATCGGATTGGTATTTTATACAGAGAGAGGCCAATGAGCGCAATGGTAGGGGCGACGGTGATTGGTCCAACAAAACGGAGGAGACGTCCCACCAACCCAGTTCCACCAATCAGGATCTCTACCAGAGACGCAGCCATGATGCTGCCGGATAGCTACAAACAGAAAAACAAAGTAGAAACCCCAGAAAAAACTGACAATATATGCAGAAATATACCGAACAAATACATCAAGATTAATATTGGTTAGTACATTAAGTTACATTACGAATCTGCTTCGGGTAAATTTCAGGTATCATTTTTACTGGAAGGCTATTGACCTTCCCCAAAAAGTGAAATGTAATCACGTTTCCTACATGTTTTAAAAGAAACACAATTATAGCATTACAAAAGTTAAGTTCGATGTCACTATTTTCGCACAAGAAATTGCCGTTGGGATTTCAGGATCAACATCAATAGTCTTTTTTTAACGGCACCTGTTGAAGTTTTTCGTCCTGGGTCAGAAGGATTGGATTGGTAGTGGCAGATGACATATTTGGTGATGTTGTAGTGTTGTTTCCATACATTGGTGCGGTTACTGAAACAGGAGAAGCATGTATGGAATTGCCACGAGGATTAATGTGGGCGATTCTGACACGTACCCGAATTACCGACGGTTTTATCAGATTCGGTAAATAAATGGAATGGAAAAATATATGAAGATCGAAAGTTCCAGATGAAACCCAATGGGAAGTTATTGTAATTTACAGCAAAGACAGGAAGTAAAACAGATAGTTAAGGAGAATTGTATCATCAACTGATACACGTAGCCACCGAATTACCGTTACCCAAATCGATATTTTTTGTCGTGATGTGTTTTTGGCATTGATCATGCCATTTTATAGTTAACAGATCGATTTGAAGCAAAACCCATGTAAGGAACTATTGATATGGATTTGGAAGTAACGGTAACTCTATTACCACTTGGCTATAACGGTGAAGAAGAAAAAGCAGTGCGGAAACACAAAACTTAAGTCTTCGATACTTGAAATAGAATCACGAAATACTGCGATGATTAATTAACGAAGATAATTGCATGTATGCTAATAGTTATACTGCGAAAACAAGCTATTACGCCGATAAGGAATATTACTTACATTAATGACAAATATTTCAAAGTGCACTTTTAAAGAAATATTCATTTTGCTAGCGATAAACATCATCATTGAGTTTTGATGCATGTCTTTGACGTTTACCCCGAAACACGATCATATGTGAATATCGGTATTGAGAATATCCCATTGAATATACACAAATACTTCGGTTAACACCATAAGCTTGCAATCACTAGGTATGACCTTGAGTCTCTTGTTTCTGACGACAAAAAAAGAAACTTAAGGTAAACTACCGTGAACACTATCCACACATTTCCAACTGTCGCTCTTTTGAACTGCAAGTATGACAGGCAGGAAAACGGACGATGGGCCTTGTAGAATAGGCAGTCTGAATAAAAAATACATGACATAACCATTTTACTGACTTTAGGAAGTTGAAAGCACGTTAATTTAACTTTCCATTTCAACAAACAATAATTGTTTTAACACCTTCACTTATCTATCATTACAAATGATGTTGAAACATACGGCTTCGTTATATCAGGAATTAAATGTCTGAATCCATTACTGGACATGTTGTGGATATTGACATATTACTGTTGGCGTGATAACACATGCTCATTTAAGAATTACAAACTTGTAAACCATGCATTCAGTTTACAAGTTGGACAAGGACCAGACCGTTGGAGTCTGCTCTGCATATACATGAGGTACAAAGCCTGCAACTGCATAATTGAAACAACTGCTATGAGAGAATGCATACACGGTGTAGATGCATCTAAAGTCGAGCACCCCCAGAAATAATTCCATACCGAACGCCCAATGCGGTCTGAAGTATTGTGCAGACACCACACATGAACAGTGATGACGAGAACAACGTTGTTCTTATCGGACTGTCGTACTCGGCGCAGATCCCATCAGCCACAATGAATGGTATTGCCAGTGACGCCGGTATACACATCAAGATGTGCTGTGAATAAATGAATTTCATGAAATATACTGTGGGAAAATAAACGTTCATGTGCACCATATAATAATCACATAATTTGAAAAATAACTGCCATGTTTTTTTCAGAATCGTGCATGATAAACACGTGTACAAAGGTTTTGGCGTGAGTACACATCTTGCACGTGCATCTCAGACATGAGTAATCGTATTCGTTACACATTCACAGTAAATCACAGAGTAAATCGTTGAAGTGTTCTAACTGTGAAAAGCAACTTTGATGACTGACAAACCTCGTAAACCTATCTGAAAAACAATGACCCACAGCATCCCTGGCATAAGTCCGATTAGTTCAAGGACTGTGAGGAATCGATTATAAGACCATAGCATCCAACCACGTCGTCCAGTTTTAGTCCACTTTTGCTGACACTTTATCAAACTACACGCATGGCATGGACAAGACAACATCTAAGATTCAGGTTACAGGACTAGTGGGTTTGTCATCCTCACATATGAGTCCAGGTTTCATCTTCACAGCAGAGATGGTCGTGTGTTGTTAACGTTCTACACTCGGTGGTTGGAGCGTAATGGTGTGGGAGGCTTCACTACAACAGGACCCCTCTGCTGGTCATCGATGGCGCATTTACACGTGTACGGAACCGTTCCTTCAGATCCAGGGACATGATTTCACATTACAGCAGGGCAATGGTCGTCCTCGCGTTGCACGTGTTGTCCCAGACTTCCCTGGAAAAAAGAACGTCCCCTGGCCAACTGTTTAGCCCGTTCCGTCTCTCACCGAAGTGAGTGAGTGAGTTGGGTTTAACGCCGCGTTTAACAGTATTCCAGATATATCACGGTGTGTCAGCTTAATGTGGGAAGAAAGCCCGAAGTGATGCAGGTCTCAGACGTTTATCACTTCGTCGAAACCCACGAGCACGGGTATGGTGCTGACAAACCTAGAAACATGATCGGGGCGAATCGGGATTCGAACCCACAATCATAGGTTTCTGGCGTGCCCAAGGGACGCAACTCTGCACAGCGAATCTCGGCGCCTCAGACGACTGGGCCACCCGTGCCCCCCGTTCCTTCAGACCCAGGGACATGATTTCACATTACGGCAGGACAATGGTCGTCCTCGTGTTGCACGTGTTGTCACAGGCTTCCAACAACAGAACGACCCCTGGCCAGCTGTTTCGCCAGATCCGTCTCCCATCGAACGTGTGTGAGATGAAGTGAACATCGTTTGTGCCAACGTTCAAACTAACCAGTGACGCTGGTCCCACAATCCTTCCTCACTCATCTTGTGTCGTCCATGTGGCACCGTTGTCACGCTTGTGTCACTGCTAACATTCACATTGGGATTATGTCCCACATCCTTGCCTCGTTTACGAAAGCTGCGGAATAACTTGTTTTCATCAAGAGTCTTGACGTGCTTCACAAGAGGATTATCAGACAAAAAAATGTGTGCAAAAGTGCATAATATAATTTTATAATGAAAAATCTCCGCGTTAATCAAACCACGCCCTCCCATTATATAAGACAGGGTGGAGGGATCTATTATCTGACATGATTCTTCGTGTGAGTTTGTCAATACCCTGAAATTCCAACAGAATGCGAAAGGACGGATAAGCATAACATGTGTGGCTTTAAACGTATTGCGAGCCTTCAGGTCTGAACTCTTAAGTCCACATAAAATGGGTATTCTAGAGTTTGTCTCTAATCTGCATCCAATTGCGTGGATCGATGCTCATGATATTAATCAATGGATTGTCTTGTCCAGACACGATTATTTACAGACCGCCGTCATATAGCTGTAATATTGCTGCGTGCGGCGTTAAACAACAAACCAACCAACCAACCCTAAGTATGTGAAGGCTGTACCTTCCACGAGTCACCAAAGTAAACTGACCGATCCTCTCTCTCCTACCTTGCACGGTTCATATAAAGTATGTTGCATTTGTCCAGCCCAAAGGACATGCTAACATCATTAGAAAGGGGAAAGAAAAGCTTCCTCGCCGTCGCTAAATGTTCAAGTTAGTGCAATGAATGTTCTGTGTACACAATAACTACGTTAAATCGCCTCATTCGAAATATAAAACAATAAAAAAGGTATGGTTGTGAACTTCTATCATAGGAATCCGATCCCCCCCCCCCCCACACACACACACACACACACTCGTGCATGCACGTCGCTATGTCAGTGCAATAATCTTGAACGCGACGTTAAACGCAATTTCACCTCACCTCACCTTACAGTCATTTCACAGGAATCCGTTCTGAATAACAAAATAAAAATCAGTTAAAAACTATTTGTATAATAATAAGCTATCTCGCCGACATTTACGGTCATATAGATTGGCGCTTTCATGTTCATATTCCCACCCATAGAACAGCTTCAGAGTAACTACAGAATCCCCTTTGTAATGATAATTTAATTGCTTTGCAGTTCTTCAATCTGGCGAAATTGCACGGTGTTCTGCGGAAAATGAAAGAAGCCATTGTTTGGGAGGTAATAACGTCGTTCGTTCAACCGAATGAATGTTACAAGTGTGTCTTTGGTTCACATGTACTATTTTCTTTTAATTCCTAAGTGTAAGCGCTATCTAGGTGAGGTGAAATGGGGTTTAACGTCGCGTCCAAGATTATTGCACTTATATAGCGACGGGCATGTACTTGTCTGTGTGTGGCTTCTTGTACTAGTCCGGACTGATGCCGATTTATAGTGCTAGCTCACTGAGATACCATGCCGCAGTTTAACATGAATACCCCACTCAGACACAATATACTGACTCCGAGCCGACCAGTCCTTGTTTTAGCCCCTTAATGCCGAGCGCCAGACAGGGTAACAACAAGTACCATTTTTAAACGTCTTTTGGTATGACGCGGCCGGGGATCGAACCCCGGACCTTCCGCTCTCCGGGTGGACGCTCTACCACTAGACCACGGAGGCGGTCCGTAAGCGCTCTCTAAGCCATATAGGATAATACGCTTTACTGTCGCGTCAGTTAATTTGTAATGGATCGTAATGGCGTACGCTTACAGACTTATTAAATATGTCATACGCAAAATGCCTCTTGTTCTTTGTTCAACCTTTATGACAATGACACATCAATTAGGACTGATCGATGCTGACTTTCTGACAGATATTCTACCCAAAACCGTTGCTGCTAAAAATTCAGACAGCTTCAGAAACTCTGAAAACATCAGTGTTCCTCTCACAAGACTAAGACATTCGTGTGGATCCTTTTACCGATCGTCTATCCGATTGTGGAACGCTATTCCGTTATCAGATCGAAATTCTACGATTTCTTGTTTTACAAATTCTTTACAAAAGCACCACACACGTCACCTGCGTAGTTCGCATATCGAAAAAGAAAATATGATATCTTACACACAAAACTGTTAAACTGGGACACATGTTAAACTGGGACATGGTATATTAGTGGGCTAGCACTATAAATCGGCATCAGTCTGGACTAGAACAAGCAGCCACACACAAACGTGCACGTACAAAGTTAATGTAACACAGTTAAACAACTGTGGATAGTGCAACACACATGTCGGTTACCTCTGCATGTACGCAAACAAACATGTATGCTATATTGTATATGTCACGTGGTCACGGGGAAATATATATGACTTACCTGTAGGGCTGCAGTAATCGTGATTGAAAGTGGAGGAGGTTTCGCCAGTGTATAACGCAGCGTTGTTTCCAGGGCATTACCGTTGTCTGGAATCTGCTCAACTTCGTCATCGGTTTCCTCAATCTGCATTGCTGTCAGATGCTCGGCAGGCTATCTGGTGTTGGGTGTCTCACTTTACTTTCCAGGAGTCGTCTCAACACTCGTGTAGCTCACTTTTTAAAAACAAAAAACAAAAAACATCTCTCAATATGACGGTACCTCTGATCCACTTTACTTGCCAGATAAAATCTGACAAAAAGGGTACCTTAGTTCACCACACGGCAGTTCACCACACAAGGGCACCTCAGGTCAGTTCACCACACTAGGGCACCTCACGGCAGTTCACCACACAAGGGCACCTCAGGTCAATTCACCACACAAGGGCACCTCACGTCAGTTCACCACACAAGGGCACCTCAGGTCAGTTCACCACACAAGGGCACCTCACGGCAGTTCACCACACAAGGGCACCTCACGTCAGTTCACCACACAAGGACTCCTTACGTCAGTTCACCGCACTAGGGCACATCACGGCAGTTTACCACACAAGGGCACCTCACGTCAGTTCACCAAACTAGGGCACCTCACGGCAGTTCACCACACAAGAGCACCTCACGTCAGTTCACCACCAAGGGCACATCACGTCAGTTCACCACACTAGGGCACCTCACGGCAGACCACCACACAAGGGCACCTCACGGCAGTTTACAACACAGGGACCTCGTCGCTTCTCCGCACTAGGGCACCTCTTACCAGTCTTCCATACCAGAGAAGCCCTCGCCAGTTGTCAAGAATTCTTTTCACAACAAGGTTATGCAGAAAGATTCACAACTGTATTGAACTGTCCCAGTGACACTCTACCCACGAGCATACCTTCCTAGTATCCTCAAGATGTGTTGTAAGACTTGTGCTGGGGCATCCCACCTTAGTTGCTTTCAGAAGCACAGAACATCGCTGAACTTCTGAGGCTAGTGAGTTTGCACTCTTATCTGCGTTCAGCCTATTCAGCTATTCATATCACTTTCTATTCATCGTTACATTACAGTGCTCGCGTTCCATTTCAAAACTTTTGTTTTCCGTAGGATTAAATTTCATGCACAGGGATGTTGTAATATGCCCGGGCTTTAATATAATATCAGTTTTATTACTACAACTTCCGTTCATATTGTAATATATGAATGTTTCTCGCAGGAAATATATTTTGCATTTTAACACAATGTAATGTAATGTAAATTCAAAAGACAAATGTTTCTTTATCCTACCGAGTATTTAAGAATGTCTTTTTCAAGTACCTTATGCCAGCAATAGGTATTTTACTCCCGTTTCCTAAGGTTCATGGGAAGTATTATGAAAAATAAAACTGTTGTAAATGTTGTTTTAAGTTTAATTTGCGGTTTATAAGTTAGAAAATACACTTTCCCTCGGATTAATATGATATTTTAAACCCTTATCCGCAGATGCGCGTTTAAAATGTCATAAAAATTCAAGGACGTGCTTTACCCAGCACTTGCCACACGTTAACTGATTTACGATGACCTTAGCGTTGCCAGTGCACAGAGGGTGCGGTACTCTGGTTCAAGGTGGCGACATCGACAAAGTTCATTAGATTCGTTTTCTTCATTCAATCATGAATAAATGTTTGAGGAATATAATTAACTGGACATTAATACTTTAAATCATTACATATATCTTCGACTGTTGATTTCAATATTTTACAGGCATTAAATAGAAAAGGTACAATGGCAGCCATGTAAACCTCTCATAGTTGTGTGTGTTGTATCAATTCAAAGAACTATTGTCTTTCGCCTTCTCCTTGCAGCCATTCGTATCATAACTGAGGTTGCATTATATGCGCTTTATTTCCGGCACAGTAGGTTAATCTGGTTAATCTAGTCAATCCTGGTTGCTAAAAATGTGGTGACATTGTTGACTCAAATTTTGGTGATCGGACGCTCGTAGTATTTCCTATAATTGTTTGGATGTAAAGGTAAAGGTACCAAGTCGGACTGATCGGTACACGGAGGTAAAAACTGGATCCCACACAATCGCATTTAGTGTAGACTATCAACATTGATTATATAAACACACAGTGCATGAAGGGTACACAACGTACGTGATCTAGACTACCAGTTGTCGGCCTTTCGGTTTTTGTGGAAGCCTCGGTGGCTGCGTAGATAAGATCGCTGACTTTATGTGCTAGCGATTAGGGGCCTCACTCTGACAGTGTGGTCCGAATCCCGGATGGGTCTCAACCCAACAAAGTATGAGAATCAGTACTTTACTAAGAAAGTGTTATGTCAAATGGATGAACGTTTGATAAAATTATGCTTTTAAATTTATGCAAATGTACTTTCCCATCGATGATACGGGTAACATGCATTGATTGCACGAGCATATGCAGGCATTGATTTAAACTGACGGCCAAAAACTTTTCAACTTAAAATATAGATAACAAGAATTTAAAAACACAAGTCCAAACTAAAGCAATGCAAAACACATCGCCAAAACACAACAATGCTCCATGGAAAAAGTGAAGCACGTCCACGGCACATTTTTGTGTGTAGAAAATGCGAAAAAGTGAAAAACCCGTTTGTGCAGTCGAAGCTACGCGCGTAATAATAGTATATAAATTATACAGACGGCATGTCAGGCGCTCACAGCGACATGTAGGAAGCGAATACCTTCACCACTGAAATGTCACACCATTTGATTGCTCCCGTGTTGCTGTAACTAACCTTATGCAACATTATAGGCAAACCGGGCAGACATCAGACATGCCAAGAACAGGCAGACTCAGGGTAACTACACCCATTGAAGACCGTTACTTGCGTATTTTGCATCTCAGTAATCGATTCCTGTCAGTGACGTCATCAGCAACGAATGCCTCAGGACATATGGTTAGCCGACAGACAGTGGCCAGGTGACTCATGGCTCAATGAATTAAGACTTATAGACCTTTAAAGAGGACAGCTATTGACAGCGCAAAATCGTCGTCAGAGGTTTAGATGGGCCCGGACTGTACGTCGTTTGTAGCGACGTGACTGGCAGAGGGTCGTCTTCAAGGATGAAAGCCGGTTCTGACTGTATTGAGCTGATGGTAGACAGCGCGTTTACCACCGAAGGGTAGAGCGAACGTGTTGCGTTCAGGACGTAGTGCCGTATGGTGGAGGGGGTGTTATGTAGTGGGGGAGGGGAGAGTTTTGGGCAGATGACACTACTGGTCATCGTAAACGGAAATTTGACAGTTCAGCGTTACATGAATGACATTCTTCGTCCGATTGTCCTACCATTTCTACGGTCATTTACCACCCGGACAATTTCCACCCGGGACAATTACCATCTGGGACAACTGCCACCCAATAAATTAACTAGTAGTAGGACTATTCCCTCACCATTTTTTAATAAAAACTTAAATGAATCTTACTATCGTTTTCAGTGAGACAAACAAACAATGTCATATTCTGGAAAGTAAGATGTAATAAGTTTTGCAATTTTTCTTTGTAAAATGTTCGTGTTGTGGGAGCAGAGTTGCATGCTATTTAAAATAACATTGGTTAGGAACCAACTTTCGTTTCATAACTCCATGATGATACATATATATATATACTCTGCCGAAGGGAGTCTTTCCCCTTAGCACCAAGCACCTATACAAGCCTGCAACCGATATCACACGGGACAACACGTATAATTACTAGAGCACAGGATAGATTAATACGGCTACGCCACTTACATGAAGGAACAACCACGGCCAACTACGGTAATACCAGGATTGCACAGGATATCAGCCAAGACAGTGAGGAACCGTTTATGTGCTGAAGGTAAACGCTCTCGACGACCAGTTCGAGGGGTCATTTTGACGGACCTTCATCGTCATCAATGTTGTCAAGGTCAAAGAGTATGGCTACAACTGCGATGGAGTGAGTGAGTATGGTTTTACGCCGCTTTTAGCAATATTCCAGCAATATCACGGCGGGGGACACCAGAAATGGGCTTCACACATTGTACCCATGTCGGGAATCGAACCCGGGTCTTCGGCGAAACAACTGCGATGGAGAGAAGTTTGGTTAAGTGATAAAACACGTTTTATTCCGGATCTGATTGCTTCCATGGGACGATGCCAGACAGTTTTGGACAGGGGCCAAACAAGATATTGAGCACAGATGACTTTCACCTTGAAAATCTACTTTTCCAAGTGTGCCATATGCACAACTGGGTCAATGGGAATGATGTGTGCAAATTTTGAACAATCGCTTTCCATCTGTTGAGTATTTATATAATATATAAAATATACGAAATCAATTTTGCGTTTCTTTCTGTGTAGAGTGATAGTGTTACTGTTGGAGAAGATTTACTGAATATACATATATCGAAAACTGTTTGATCCTTTGATGGAGGAAATTAATGTAAAGTTTCCATCAAGATGCTAGACAACCAGTGTGTTGGAATCCTGCATGAACACACACATGCACCTGATCATGTGTTGTCTGAGATATGTATTTTGTCCTAATAACATTATATAAATAAAAATGTTTTAACATGTTATCAACATCAAACCTTGATATCAATTGATTCATTAATATATAATTAATTATTTACAAAGCTGTATGATTTCTTTCATTAATTTTTATGTTTTCAATATATTCTTCACTTCACACTAATGTGTCAGACTTTAATAACAGACACAGCATCGCCAACGGAGGATCCACACTAAAACCACAGACTTCCTTGTTGAGTCCTTTTCTGCTGATATCGGCATGTCCTGTGGACTCGACAAATGCAACTTTCTTCATTTGAAACGTGGCAAGGTAGAAGAGGGAGGATCACTCAGTTTACTTGGAGGAGAAGTTATTGACCATCTCGTGGAAGGTCAGGCCAATACGTACTTAGGAATTCAGGTTAGGGACAAACTCCAGAATTCCCATATGAAGGACAAACTTTGGGCAGAGTACAAATGTAGACTTAAAATCTTGAGTTCAGAACTTAAGGCTCACAATATGGTTAAAGCCACAAATACTTATGCTGTGCCCGTCCTTTTGTATTCTTTTGGTGTTGTTGCATGAAGCAGGAAATTCAGGGTATTGACACCCTCACACGAAGAATCATGTCAGACAATAGATCCCACCACCCTCGCTCTTCCCTGAATCGCTTATATTTACCAGTCATAGTGGGAGGTCATGGTTTGATTAACGTTTAGGCTCCTCGTGATAGAATTGTTTTGTGCACTCTTGCACACATTTATATGTCTGATGATCCTCTTGTGGAGCATGTCAAGACTCGTGATGATTCAAGGCATTCCACAGTTTTCGTAAACGAGCCAAAATTACCCCGCTTACAACCCCAGACCTAACCAGGCCAGCAAACCTGATCTAGTCCGTTTTGATAAATCCAATGAAATCTTCCATATTTTTGAATTGTCTGTGATTGACGAGATTCAGGAAAAACAAGGCAAATATGCAGAAATCGCATCCAAAGTACCAAGTTGTTCGACTCCCCTTTGTTCTTGGTGCCTTAGGTTTGGTACCTCCCAATCTGTTGACTGACATTGGGAGAGTACCAGGGTTTGCTACCAGGAATACAGCTCTGCAGATCTAGTAACTGTTCATCCATGGTTCTAATAGAGTAATCATCATTCTTGGAAACATTAGATTTTAAATCTGTGTTTCCATCAATGATGTCTCTTTCAGGTTTGATACTGGTTGCAGAGTGACAAGTAGAGGTTACCTCTTCCTGTAGGACTTTATGTATGTTCTCGGTGGTGGAGGGGAGAGGGGTCCCTATTCAGTATCAGTCTCTGATGGGTCTCTCGAGACAACAGTATCATTGGCTTTGTCATCTGAAATGTTGTCACCGCTGGAACTATCTTCCAAATAGACAGTAAGAGCACGAACACAAGATGGTAGGATAAAGTGATGATACAAAAGTAGCGGAGTCAGTTTTCGATTTGTAACTTTCAAGTTTGCTCGTCAATGTTCGAGTGACATGTCTGTGACGATGTAGTCTCTTTTTCATTCCATCTTCTAGCGTTATGATACCAGTGAGTACATTTTTAAGTAGAGTAATGATAGCCTTAAACTGGGACTCTGTTAAATGGAAGTGTAAACACTATGTTTAAAGTAACACGGACAGCAATAGCTTGAAGAGCGGTGTTGAGTGGAACAGGGCTATGGATTATGCTCTGCTTCACCAGGATAGAAGAACATCCTGCAGCTTTATCACCAGAAGGGGAAAACGGGTTGTAAGAACGGTACTGACGGATATCATGTTTCTTGGAGACGGTTAAATTCTTGGATTAAAAGTTGTAATTCATTAAGATTCTTCTTAAGACCTCTGCAATTCCATTGTATTATGTTCTGTGGATTAATGGTGGTGCTTCCACTTCAAAAAATGTCACGCGAACGTGAGGAAGACTTTGTTGAACTCCTATCAGTTTCATGTGGAGATGTAGTTGCCTCCATGTCCAGAGGACCAAAGGAGTTATGTACCTCTTCCTGGACCTCTAAAGGAGCGGTGGCTTTTTGTGTTTGCAGCTTTTCTTTTTGCTGCTTCTTTTTCAATAATCTTTTTTCCTTGTTAGAACGTTTAACTGGTTCTGGTTCTGGTTCTGAGACTAAACAGTTTTGACAGTTTTTGATTTGGGTGGAGTCACAGACGAAGGTGTCACAGCTGGTTTATGGAGTGAAGTAGGAAGTGGCTGGACAGACTTGACCCATGTCAGATCAGTCTGTTAGTCGATAGAGGCAGTGGTAACAGGAGGACGAGAGGCAGCAACAGTGTAAGATAGAGTAGAAGTGGTTGTGGTAAGACCTACAACCCTCTTCTTAGCTTCGTGGTACGAGATATTTTGTTCTCTTTTGATTTTAATGATTTGGAACTCGCGTTTCCACACTGGACAGAATTTTGCAGAAGCCATATGGTTCCCACTGCAGTTTAAACACTTCACATCCTTCTTGCAGCAGAGGCATGGCAGGACTTGGATCCATGTCCAAACACTTGCCATGTGTAGCAGCTCCCCTCCGATGTTACAATAACCAGCTTTGATCGACTGAGTGACAGACGTTCGGTTGAAAGTGAAGAGGTAGGTGTTAGTCAGCTGGACCACACCATCCTTCTTTACAGTGAATCGTTTGACAGCTGTGGCGGACTGTTGGTCAAGTTCCTTGGCAATGTCATCTTCAGTCATGCTGGACAGGCAGCGTGGTCTGTCATGGACAGTGCCCTTACATGAATTCAGTGTATTGATATTGGCAAACTCATTTAATTTGAGAAGATTGACAGATTGTTGTCTCCATGTACATTCTACAAGGAGAGAGCCAGAACGAAGCTTGGTGACATTTGTAACCTCTGCGCAGATACCAGTGATACCTTTGGAGATAGCAAATGGGTTCAATTTTATTGGTTCTTTGTCTGAAGCTTCTATTTCCAAGAAACGCGGCCAATAGTCGGATCGATTGAATGTGCCCTCATTAGACGAGGTGTTGTCAGTATCTATGTATCTTCTTTTTGAACCAGGGTGTTGTGAAGCCATGTCACAAGGAAAATGATTCCGCACCCCTTTCCCCACCCACTATGGAGTGTCTTATACTAAAGCAGATTTCCAAGCTGCTAAGACCAAGGTTAAAGGGGTGTTATACTCCAGCAAATTTGACGCAAAAATCTATAGCTATCTACCAAATTAAGGGTCAGGCTGGTTTGGCCAATGACAATTAATTGGAGACGTACAGAAATCGGAGGTCAGCTTCACTAGATTGGCCCATGAGCCACCGTCTTCTGGGAACAGGGCTCTAAGCAAGTTTTGACATTTAGAATACATTGATTTATAAATACCAAAAGTGTGCGTAATATAATTTTTTTGCACAGTGCATGACATGACTAGCCGATTGGATCAAAGTGGTGTGGTGGACTAAGGAGCACTATTGCCGCTCCGTCGCCCTCAACCACCAGAATCCTCTGCCGACACAAGGTTGCAGCCCACGGCAAACAGACTGCCCAATTCGGTCCCCTTTAACAACCAGCAATGGGGTCTTCATGGGGACCTAAATGATGAGATAGGGTGGTGTACAGATTTTACATACTTCCATTATTAAATCATCCTGCACTAAGACTATATTTCTACTAGATTGCTCAGACCAAGAGTACAGTTCTTTTTCTGTTGGTACGTTTTCGTGCAATAATACGTTTTTCAGATACGTGTGCATTTCTGTATAGATATCTTGCCATACTGCAAAACAAAACATGATCAGATTAGGTGGTTAAACCCAACTCACTCATTAATGTAGATCTGTTATCTTTCACAATCATGGGCATATACCACAATGGGTTGAATCGATAGATGGGTCCACCCCCAAGTCAATTCGTCTCAGCAGCGGAATGAAACTATCTCCTATTTGAGAACTACCGCACAGATTGCACAATACGTCAATGTTAGTGTTTTAATATCTTTCAGATCATCTTTACCAAAGCTCATCTTGGCTAGAGCTACTAGCCACACTCCATCTTAAAGTCAACATTGTGATAACTTCAGATGGAATCTATATGGAGTGTTGTTAGGAAAATGTGCTTTGGAATCTGAACTGCTGAGTACAAGGTATTTATCCATTTTGAATCTTAGTTAGAGCAAGTTCCATGTACAAATGAGACCAAATTTTGAGTTGATTAGTTTTTGTAACGTTGGCTGGAGCCCATATTTTGAGACTCCTATGCGTTGTGTGATTATAATTATGTACCAATTCCGATAACACCCCAAAGGTATTGTTCGTGTTTTTTTGTGTCAAGTATCTAGTCATGAGAGATCTCAGTGTGTGAATGATTCCTTCTGCATTACTGGCTTTCATGTCTTCATTTTGAGTGATAATTAACCTATCTTTTCAATTTTTTTTTTAAACTTCCCTCACATTCTTTACCTTTGTCGAAACGAATATTTTGGGTACTCGTCCAAAATAGTTTTCATACCCTTTTCCACTGTCTCTTGCTTATGTAGAGTGTAAGCATCCTTTCTTTCAAGAAATTCCTTCACTTTCTTTAAATCATAATTTACACCCCGTTTCTGTAGAGGCGATCGAAACTTAGATGGTTCATAATATGCTACACTTTTTTAGGATCGAAATAATCTTGTAGCAGTTTACTGTAATTCTTTCTCGCACTAGACATGATTGCAAATGATAAAGACAGTATCGAACCAATGCTTTATATTTTATGATAAACATACATAAAACAGTAGAGAGTTAATAATTTTGATTTATTCAAATCGAGTTTATAAGTACTTTAGTACAACTAGATTCTTTACAATATGTTTCCATTGCCCAGTCCTGAATTGAGGGGCACGGGTGGCCCAGTCGTCTAAGGCGCCGCGATTCGCTGTGCAGAGTTGCGTCCCTTGGGCACGCCAGAAACCTATGGTTGTGGGTTCGAATCCCGGTTTGCCCCGATTATGTTTCTAGGTTTGTAAGCATCATACCCGTGCTGGTGGGTTTCACCGAAGTGTTAAACGTCTGAGACCTGCATCACTTGGGGCTTTCCTCCCACATTAAGCTGACACGCCGCGATATAACTGGAATACTGTTAAAAGCGGCGTTAAACCCAACTGACTGACTCACTCACTGTCCTGAATTGTGCATTCAGGAAGTCTGTTTACTGATATTGACAAGATACAAAGTTGCTTGTGTCTCTAATGCTCGGGTCTTCCACTGAGAGATCACGTGATCTTCACTTAGTTCTTGTCAAGGTATCACTCTTGATGTCATTTCTTCTTTTGTTAAAGTGTTACATGTGTGAGGTGTTTCCATGCTCTCAAGCAAACATCCCAGGCAACGTTTAGCAGTAAGTGGTTTTACTTCTTTAATCAGCTGCAGAGCATAACATACAGTTAACATATTTTCAAGTTATGTCAGGTTACCACATCGATAACATCAACCAGAATAGGGATTTGTTTTTTCACAATAATTATTTTACTGCTTCCCGTCGAGTCTGTGAATAAATACTCAGCATCTTCAACACAAGTGTCTCGATCTTTAAACCACTGACTTGAACGCTGAACAACTGTTTCTGACAATCCTGTTTTAGCACTCGTACTTTCATGTACAGAAATTCATCTTCGACATGATTTCAAAACACAAAATAAAATAAAATATTGAAAAGTATTATATGTTAATTTGTCACATGCATGGTACATCTTCTCTCTTCATATACACAACAACGTTATTTAATAATTATGTTCTTACTAACCCTTTTCAACAGTCAGATCCGTTAAGTTTAAACAAGATCTTTAGCAACGCCACAAGTACGTCTTTATGGTTAGGGTGTTGTCACTTATGTGAAGCCCACATGATAATTTTCCTTCTGTTATTTACTTTGAAGCGGTGTATTTACATCTGTCATTATCTCCAGTCCTACTAACGGATGCACTGTACATACTCCGCATAACTCCCGACGGGGTGATTTGCCTTAACTTAAACGATAAGGGTATTTTCCTGACACTGACCTTTCTATCAGCACCATTCATTCCGTATCAGTGGCAGGAAAATCCTGTGTACTCGCGATTACAGACAAAATCTACTACTGATATAAGTAAGTCTGGAAGTTGTATGTATCTTGTAGTCAATTGTCTCTCTTGTAACTCAAGGTTTGGCCTTAAATTGTTTCCTTTTCGTCGTTTGGGGACGGGTGATTTTCTACTTGCCCGAGTGCCTGAGCTGCGTGTTGTATGTTCCGCCACGAAATATTGTGTGCCGAGCAAAATAGGCTTAGGGGATAGATAGAATATATGTAGTAAATAGAAGACAGGGAATAGGCTTTTATCGGTGTGATTGTTGAATTTTTAAATTTTATATTTTGTTCAGTGTCCCAGTGTCCCAGTTGGCTGAATCACGGTTCAACCCACACATTTGCCATCTTAATAAACACAGCTCACAGCGCTGTGAGTCAGCAGTGGGGCTCTATCTAGACACTCCTCAGTGTTGACTCTGTTGACACTGGGCCGCCTCAGGCAAGGCGCGCGCCTATGAAAGATAGGTATTACGAACGTTGTCGATACATATGATATCACACCCGTGAAGATCCGGGTCAGAATAGATCTTCAGCAACCCATGCTTGCCGTAAAAGGTGACTATGCTTGTCGTAAAAGGCGACTAACGGAATCGGGTGGTCAGGCTTGCTGACTTGGTTGATGCATGTTTGCGTGGATCGATGTTCATGATATCAATCACTGGATTGTCTGGTCCAGACTCGATTATTTACAGACCGCCGTCATATATAGCTGGAATATTGCTGAGTGCGGCGTAAAACAACAAACAAACAACCATATGATATCAACTTGTTAACACATTTTATTTGCATAGAATTAAAGACATTTTGATATGACTGTATGACATGTCTTACTCGAGATCGTTGTTCGTAAGTTTAATACCTTTTTAACTGTACAGATAATTTATAATTAATTTTCCACTTAAATTGATGTTAACGTATGGCGGCTGAAGAAAAAGTAATTGAAACGGTCGCAATATATTCAGAGAAGCATCCCTTGAAATACTAAATAGATTGCAAATGCTTTTTACAAAGCTTATCTCGAACGAAAGTGCTATAATATCAGTGGTTGGACAATCAGAAGGTTGGAAGGAAAGGAATCCGTTTTAGACTGCGTACGCCATCTAAGAAAACGTATTTTTACCTAACATATCAGCTGCTATGTTGGATTGTAGCAAGTATGCCTGTAGGGTTACCGTTATCTCCCTTTCATTGTGCGCTTTATTTGCTGTCACTTATACAACGGTCGGGTTCTTTCTCGCCCGTGCAGTTAGCGTTTTATAGTTTTAGACACTTTCATGTTATTGTTTGTTTACCCATTCCCACGAACAACACATTAGTGATAAATTTGTTGGAGGCGGCCAAACGGAAGTTAGTTAAACCCGTTAAGAAGAAAGAGCGTATTACGGTTGAAGTACTTGAAAGAATGTTTGATTGCAAAATGCAAAACCAAAATGTATATAATTTGAGAACTGTGTCAATGTGTTTGCTTGCATTCGCGGATTTTATGCGGTCTGCCGAGTTGCTTAATATTAAGCATGGTGATTTGTTTGTTTTTTAATTCTCACATGACTGTATTTATAGCAGGGTCCAAGACCGATGTATACAGAGATGGAACTTGGTTAATTATTGGTAGAACAGGGACAAAGATGTGTCCTGTGAAGTGTTTGGAATGTTTCTTGGAAAAATCTGGACTAAAGGAAGAAACTAATTCTGAAACTTATCTTTTCAGAAATCTGCCCAAGACCAGTGAAGGCAATATATTTAGAGCCGAACATAAACCGATGTCTTATACTCGGTTGAGGGATTTATTTATTGAAGCCTTTAAGCCTTATATTTAAAATGCTACGGTCTTCATAGTTTGAGGTCAGGTGGAGTCACAGTGGCAGCCAATAGAGGCATCCCTGACAGCATGCTTAAACGACATGGTTGGTGGAGGAGCGAGAGTGCCAAGGATGGCTTTGTTAAGGACAGCATCGAAAATAGATTGAAAGTGTCTCTTTCTTTGGGGCTTTGAATTTCCCGTTCTTTGTTTCCTCAGTCAGTGCACCATACAGTATCCCAATATGTTGAAATTGTGTATTTTGTTCTGTTAAGGGGGAGAAGGAGGAGAAATAAAATTTCTTTCGTTTGAGGGACGAATTAGAACGTAATTTATTTTCTCCAAACGTCGGAAAGCACAACAAATGGAGGTAGCATGGTTTCGTAAGTAAAGTAGCTGCTGCTGTCCATATGATGATCAGGATGTTATGCGTTGTTTGCAAGTTGTGCTGGCTAGCCATGATATTACCTTGTGAGATTGATCGGTATCCATAGTTGAAATCTCGAACACTCCAGTTGTGAGAGTATGGATTTGGGATATGCTCTGACGAGCCATTAGAATACCTGATATGGCGTCGTTGCTTGCGTATATGTATACGTTGGAAATGTGTAGCTTCGAGTTTATATTCATGTAAATTACGATGTGTTGATGGTCATGATGCTGTTGATGTTCGTGATGCGGACGATGTTCATGATAATGTGGATATATAATTTTAAGAATAAACTGTGGTCAGTGCACCGTACAGTATCTCAATATGTTGTGTTGTGTAACAGAACAAGGGATTTATACAAAAACTTGTATATAAGAATGGCATAAGCATGGCCCCGATTATGTATGACATAGCTTTGGACAATACTGCAGAGACTTGTCTGCACCAAATGCAGACAGCATGAGTCGGTCTCTGTCTATCATTGAAAACTATGAGACTACCAACACTCAATGTCTGAAAGATTCTCCTCTGGGTGATCCTTTCTCCTAAAATAAAGTCCTATGTCAAGTTAAGGCCCTAAAACCTAGCAAGGCCCTGGGACCGGACGGGCTAACAAGTGAGCATCTACAATATCCAGCAAGATCATTGATACACTATATGCACTTGTTATTTAACACTATTGTCACATACGAATATATTCCAAAGATGTATAATGTCGGTCAAATCCTCCCTGTATGTACACAGGTCATGGAAAATATAAAAGTGACCCTTCTAGCTACAGGGGTATAACATTAACTCCTGTCTTGACCAAACTAGAAAGGTGTATCCTTGAATGAATAGAAAAGTCGACCAATGACAATGTCACATTTCCCCATAATTTTCAGTGTGGATTTAGAAATGGCGCAGACGGCGAGATTGCAGTCGTTACTTTGATGGAAAGTCTTTCCTACTATAACGAGAGAGGCTCACCTGTATACTGTGCTTTTCTCGATAATGAGAAAGCGTTTTACCGCGTATGGCTTGACGGCCTTTTCTACAAGTTGTATAAATAAGTTGGAATTACTGGAAAACTATGGCAAATCCTGCGTTGGAATCATGTGTTAGTTATGCTGGCTTTAAGTCTGATGGATTTCATGTCAAACAAGGCGTTGGCAAAGGCCGAGCCATATCTGCATAGCTGTTTACGCTCTATATTAATGTCTTACCGTATCAACTGAACGACTCTGTTTATGGACTAAATTTTCCATGGGGACAATGTCCGGGTATACTCCTTGGAGATAATACAACTTTATTAAGGAGTAGCCCCGCAGGCTTGCAGCAACTAGTACATATTACTGAAAAGTATGCCAACCGATGGCAGTCCAAATATAAAGCAAGTAAAAGTGCTGCATTATCATTTAAATGTGCAAAAAAAACAACGCCACCCTCAAACTTATATTTAGGTGAAATGACTAGAAATGACAGCAGATAATTCTCACCATATGTTGCGCAATAAGAAAGTTGGCGTTTCTCTTATGACATTATATAGATACTGTTACTGTTGATTTCCAGTACCATTAATTTAGCTCTTGTAGTGTAATAACTATGCACATATATATATATATATATATATATATATATATATATATATATATATATATATATAATGTTATAATCTTCATATTATGAAGGAAATAAAGAATAAATAAAGAATATATATCTATCTATTACTGGGTGGTGTTCTATGTGAGTTTCTCAGTTGCAAGCGAACGTAAAATACCTTTAAACATAGAATCTTGGTCATCACAAACTAGATATTGTACGTGATTTCTTGGTGTTTATTTTTACCAAAGTGAGTGAGTGAACTGGTTTTAACCATGCTTTGAAAAATATTCCAGTTATATGACGGCGTGTCAGCTTAATGTGGGAAGAAAGCCTGAAGTGATGCACCACTTCAATCAATGTAATCTGAATTCCGACCCGTGAAGATCCAGGGTAGAATAGGTCTTCAGCAACCCATGCTTGCCAGGCGACTATGCCTGTCGTAAGACTAACGGGAGCAGGTGGTCAGGCTCGCTGGCTTGGTTGATGCATGTCATCATTTCCCAATTGCGTGGATCGATGCTCATGATGTCAATCACTGGATTGTCTGGTCCAGACTCGATTATTTACAGACCGCCGTCATATATAGCTGGAAAGTTGCTGATTGCGGCGTTAAACATAAAACAAACTAACAACAATCTGAATTCCAGATTTTTTCTTGCAGTGATTTTGGCAATGTGTTGCTTATCCTGTCTTCAACACACCAAATATTGAAGGTATCATTTATATCTTCAGCGATTTCTAAAATTTTCGTCTGACACTGGAATAATTTAGACTACTTGGCTGACCACCTAGTTCATGGTTAAATTTGATCGATGAAGGATGAAAAATTCAAAACAGAAACCTCCTCACCTGAATTTGGCGCTACTCCGTCTTGTCAGCCGTCATTTCCGGTCTCCTGTAGCCACATGTGGTCCCTGTCCCGTCAGTGTTCTGACAACTGTGTTGCATCGTCTGTCCTCGCTGACGCTTTCGGCTGTCCTTTTTCGATTTTCGTGGCATCCTTGTTGATTGGAGAGCCGTTGGTTAAAATTAATTGCACTTAGTGCTGTGACAACCGCGAGAAGAGACAAAAACGCGTCCTGAATCAATATTTCATGCCGCTGATAAATGAATTTAACCTGGTGTTATATCTTTTATTGGTGGATACATGGAATTATAAACATCGAGGCAATGGAAGAGAGAATGCAGACGCAATATCCTTCGTAGAATGAAAGACGTATTATAATGTGTGGCTGAGCATGTAGAAAATGTATAACTTCCTCTTGTCACCCATGCACACATCGAAAACAGCTAAAATAATGTTTTCCGTCAATAAAAGTAACAAAGAACGTTGTTCTCGTGAAGTATACATTGCAACATTATTCATGAAAATTCTATTAAACAACTAACCTCTCGTTCTAGCATTTATCTATAGAAAACACATGTTGTGTCTGCCTTGTTTGTTTGTCTAGTGGAGGCCGCCATTGTGCTGTCATTGTTTTATACTGTTTGATTTTACATACCATTAAGTTAGGATTCCATGGATTACAATAAAAATTGATGGGTGCAGCCTTTTTATTGTATGAACAAGAAAGAACAAGAAGCAGAACTCGAGATGGTCGAATGAACACCGACCTTGAAGGTGTGTCAGTTTTCATCTCTTTCCGGGTGGGTGATGCATATATCGGTCATGGAATTTGTGTAACATATTACCGTCCATAACATTCTTATAGTTCACGTCATCTGAGGGTGGTATGCATGTCATGACTCGGGTCGGAGAGCATGACACAATTTTGGCCAGAAAGCATTGGCCATTTGGAGCGGAAAAAACACAAGTAAGTGTAGATACAAACTACGTAGAATATACCGAAATGTAGGTGCGGGTGGCAGTGCCGAAGAAAGGATGCAACATAGAATGTTGGTAATGTTGTGGTCAGGTGCAATTATTGTCCACATAGTGTCCAATTTTGTTATTGTCTCCTCCCACGCCGGCAACAGAATCCTTCAGTGTAGGTCGGGGACACGGGGAGCCAGCTGCACGTGAGTCCCGTAGGAAGGTACTGTGTGATAAACGTCAGATCGTACGTGGAGGTGTCACCAGATGAAACGGGCATATTTTCCTTAACTTCTCCCTTCCTCCATTTCAGCATCCCCCTCCCTTCTTCAGACCCTAGAAGTTAGACAAAGCTCAGTTACAGCAACACTTAACCTCGGCATATTCCTCTGTTCTGCAGTTCCTGAAGGAAAGACAAAGCTTAGTTACAGCAATACTTAACCTCGGCATATTCCTCTGTTCTGCAGTTCCTGAAGGAAAGACAAAGCTTAGTTACAGCAATACTTAACCTCGGCATATTCCTCTGTTCTGCAGTTCCTGAAGGAAAGACAAAGCTCAGTTACAGCAACACTTAACCTCGACATATTCCTCTGTTCTGCAGTTCCTGAAGGAAAGACAAAGCTCAGTTACAGCAACACTTAACCTCGACATATTCCTCTGTTCTGCAGTTCCTGAAGGAAAGACAAAGCTCAGTTACAGCAACAATTAACCTCGACATATTCCTCTGTTCTGCAGTTCCTGAAGGAAAGACAAAGCTTAGTTACAGCATTACTTAACCTCGGCATATTCCTCTGTTCTGCAGTTCCTGAAGGAAAGACAAAGCTTAGTTACAGCAATACTTAACCTCGGCCTATTCCTCTGTTCTGCAGTTCCTGAAGGAAAGACAAAGCTCAGTTACAGCAACACTTAACCTCGACATATTCCTCTGTTCTGCAGTTCCTGAAGGAAAGACAAAGCTTAGTTACAGCAATACTTAACCTCGACATATTCCTCTGTTCTGCAGTTCCTGAAGGAAAGACAAAACTTAGTGACAGGGATACTCTATTTCAGCATCCCCCTTCAGTCGAAAGTTCCCGGGTGATAGACTGTGCTTAATGACAGTAGTTTAAGCAAATAATAATAAAATATGATATAAAATATAATACGAAAATATAAAGGTCCTTAAACCTGAATAAATAATCACTTGATTTCTTTTTTCCAAACATGTGGTGTTGAATGTTATTAATGCATAAGTCATGTTTATAGGGTATGCATGTTGTATATACAGCATACATGCACCATTTAATATCAGTGCATTCATTGAAAGTCCGGGGGTAAGAACATGAATTGTTTAAAAGGTAAGTAGCATACTGTACTTTTGGTGGAGTTTTGGTCTACCTGGAGCTATGTTGTCGAGGATGCACCCAACCGCGCCGCCTACCAACATGGGCGATCCAAGAAGGACTTTCAAGATGTGGGTCAATTCAGCATGGCCTACACATTGGATAACACATGCGCACAATTTGTAAGAAATGTTGATGCATCTCATAATATCTATGAACAACTCATGACATACTACTTGGAGTTTCGTGGCAAGTAATACAATTTACTCCTGTTCACAGTAGGTATTTTCTTTTATTTTGTGAGGCCCTGGGCCCGGTGTTGATATTCTTCCAACAACACCAGCTGACAAGATTTGTAAACTGCTCAAAAACATATACATAAATATGGTTATTTGTCTTTGGTAAATTGAGACAGTTCATTGAACAAACATAAAATCATAATTACCATGTATCCTTAGATTTTCTCACCATAAGCATGTACATGTTATACATAATTTTCTTTCAAATACATGGACATTAAACTCAATCTTATTGATGCCAATTGCGATGCGACACAGTTCACAGGTCTTCTGTGAAAGACGTTTAATGAAACTTAAGGTGAGGTTGGGTGAGGTGAAGTTTAACGTCGCGTCGCATTGTTGTGTGTGTGTGACTGCTTGTACTAGTTCGGACCACTGCCGATTGTAAAGTGCTAGCCCACTGAGGCACCATGCCGGAAATTTCACAGAATACCCTGCTCAGTCACAGAATACTGACCCCGAGCTGACCAGTCATTGTTTTCTGCACTTAATACCGAACGCAGGCAGTGTAACAACAATTAGAACTTTTAACGTCTTTTGGTATGACGCGGCCGGGGATCGAACGCCGAACCTTCCGCTCTCTGGGCGCAAGCTCTACCACGAGACCACAGAGGCGGTCTAATGTAACTTTAATTTGGTTGACGAAATGATATGCTGTAGACACCTACCCGCACGTACACCCACCTGTGTCAATAGTTCTAGGGTTGTTTGTTACCCACTGAGGCAGCATCATGCCCAACGTCAGCGCCAGACCCAGCACCATGAGGTTCCTTGATGAGGACAGATCCACAAACTGCAGAGTAGACAGGCCAACAGCTGCCACCATTCCGCATGTCACAATGGCCACTCATCCAATCACTGGAGTGGGAATGAGGCTGACTACAGCTCCGAATTTACCCAGCATGCCACACAGAGTCAGAATCACGCCTGCTGTGATGAAGACAGACCTACTTGCAACCTGGAGGAAACAGAAAACTTCATGTAAAAGGGTCTTCAATTGTATACCAAGTTTGTTTGTGAATAACAGAAGTTGTTAGATGTAACACTTTTGTAAACATTTATTAACAGACTTAAAGTGCACGTAATACGCCAAGGTAAGATATTTCTGAAGGTCCATAGGATTAGACTTGTTTTCATGTCGTAATGATCAGAATTTTGTCAAAGGTTTGTGATGCAAAAGGTGTGAATCAATGCCGATAGGATGGCATAATATAGTTATCAACGTACTATCAAAGGAATTATCTTGAACTGATCCATTAGTTCAATATGTAACTCCTATGAGAGATGTCTGACAAGTTCTGAGCCAAACTAAGAGTGAGTGAGTGAGTGAGTTTGGTTTTACGCCGCTTTTAGCAATATTCCAGCAATATCACGGCGGGGGACACCAGAAATGGGCTTCACACATTGTACCCATGTCGGGAATCGAACCCGGGTCTTCGGCGTGACGAGCTAACGCTTTAACCACTAGGCTACCCGACCGCCCCGCCAAACTAAGAAGGGTGTATAGTGTACCCTTAACAGTTTGCATGTGCAAGTATTTGAGCCAAATACACATTCACGCAGCATACTTTTCTTTAGGCATGAACATGACTAGATATACTCTGTTGATACATTTGGCTACAACGCAGTCATCGGGTATCTCCAACTGAAAAGGCTAACCCCAACAGCCAACCATGCGGACATGGTCTCATATTTGGAGGATGATGCTCCATCTTTTGTCACAGTTTAGAGGTGGGCTGTGTAGGTCTGGAGGGGAAGAGAGAGCCTCGAAGATAATCCAAGACCTTCAACTGCCTCCACTACGTAACATATTGTCAGAATACATACAATTATTGATGATCGACGACTCACCACACGTCACATAGCCAATACAGTAGACATATCTGACGAGTGAGTTGTGAACATTCTGTGAAATGAATCGGGAAATGACTAACGTTTCAGCATGCTGGGTTCAATGGTTCCCGAGAGAAACGCCCCAGCTTCATCATCTCTCGTGAGAATATACGTCGTTTGTAACAGATGCAACTGATTTTGTTGAGTTATTTGTAACCATGGATGAGGCAGGGTTCATCATAACCAGCCAAAGACTAATGTCATATGACAGTGTAATTTGATGTTAAACGATGCTGTATTTGTATTACATGGTTTCTGCTGAGATTCAGTAGAAGTTCAAACCATAGTGATTTGACAATAATTAGTTGTCAGGACTGTAGTACTATTTAACGTAAGCGGCGGTGTGGAAGTTACTATATTTAGATCCATTTTGGAGTCAAGTGTAATCTAGAATCTTCCGGAACAGCCAGACTCGTCCGGCACTGTACAGAAACTTCCAGAATGGATTTAAGAAATAGACAAGGGCGTGCCATTACATCAAGTGAGTGAGTGAGTTTGTTTTTACGACGCTTTTAGCAATATTCCAGCAATATCACGGCGGGGGACACAAGTAAGAGACTTCATACATTGTACCCATGTCGGGATTCTAACCCGTGTCTTCGGCGTGACGAGCGAACGCTTTCACCACTAGGCTACCCGACCGCCCCCATTACATCAAGACCAGCGGGTTTGTGAAAATCAGTGTTTTCACCCTGGATATTCAGCCTAGCCCTATGCTCGAAGCTTGACCACTGTTGCTGCTAGGTGAATATTATTACCACTGCTATAATTTTCATACTACCATTGTAATTCTGCTGCCACTCTAT
Source organism: Haliotis rufescens (assembly GCF_023055435.1). Lineage (NCBI taxonomy): Eukaryota > Metazoa > Mollusca > Gastropoda > Lepetellida > Haliotidae > Haliotis > Haliotis rufescens. The sequence goes on from NW_025964367.1 coordinate 900,110, forward strand.
TGTGTACTGCCATTTTAAAACACATCTGTGACGTCATTTTATTGTTTAAACGCTCCAGTATTTTTCAGGAATTGAGAGTTGTTTGTCAACTACGTTTTACGAGGGATTCCGCTGGCAAATGATACCTGAATGAAATGATGACGAAGAAGTACTTCCGATTGACTATGGAAATGATATTTAACCTCAACCCAGACGTTATTGCGTGGCGCACGAGACAGACGAACTGTGCTCTGACAAACGTGCAAATGCTGACAACCTCAGTCGGAGAGACCACTGAGAAGCACATGTTATAGCCACTCTGCACTTGTTCAGCCAATCTACAGGCCATTTTCCTTGTCCGACGAGAGTAGCTACTCAGAAAATACAATGAAAACAATATAACACCCCAACTGAATTAATTAATAAATGAATAAGCCTTCATAATATCCGCTTTCATGTTGTGTCGCACCTGTTCCAGCGCCGTTATACGCATGCGCTATAACGGGGAACAGTCATTATTTGTAAGTTTTTGAATCGCATGTAAGATAGCACGGCTAATTCGACAACCTATGAAATATGACATATTTTTAGGCGATTGTGGGTACATGTAGACGTGGTTAAGCAATGAAAATAATATGTAGCAATGAAGATAATATTGGGCAAGACAATATGTCAAAGGTGCATTATCATATGTGTATGAGGACAAACGAACCGCAATGTATTAAGCTTTTTTAAAGTGAAATAAAATATCCCTTAAAAATCCATGCAAAAAAGGTACAAAAATGATACGTTCATTGAAAACACTTATAATAATATTATAGGGAACTTAAAAGCAATAGAAAATTATACGAATATTGTTTAACTGTATTATCACCGTGGCACTATATTTGCTGTCAGTGCCCTGTAGTTGTGATCTGAATATTGACACAAAGGCGTCAAACTGAATTACAACCACCACAATATCTGTCATTGTGTATGGACCAACCTGTAGTTCAGTGCGGTATCCACACGTTAACACATGTTGATATATAATATATTTCATTTACAAGGAGAGTAATTCATAACACTGCTTGCAATACAACAAACTGTAACATAAAAATTGAAGTAATTATTCCTAATTGATGAAAAACAGTCCTACATGTATAAAAATCGAGACGATGTACTTACACACAATAAAACATTTCCCCATATTAATCACGCGTTTCGAGTGTGTATTGACCACCTACCTTTTAACGTCTACTTCGGAAACTGCATTTGCCAAAGGCAAACGTATGTTGATACGTGTTTGAATTTATTACAAAGAAATTTTGAATATACTATATTAAATATACTATTCAAAATAAAAACACATATATTCCTGAACATTAATTTAAGGCACTCGTGAAGAGCAACCTCCCCATGGTGAGTGCTGGGTAACGCTAATAGCTCTTCCCCCGTGTGGCCCCAGGTTAGAAACCTATTATGTGGGTATCGCCATTAGGAAAATATGTGTTTTTTACCAATGGTAAAACCTGGGAAGAGATTTTACATTTTTACCAAAACCCTGGGATGAGTTTTTTGTACATTTAGTAAAACCTCATCCCAGGGTCTTTATTAAAAGGTAAGACCTCCTTACCAGGTCTCGCCACTGAAAAAAATATATTCCCGATACAAACTGATTTTTCATCACAGGGTCTTACTTAAAGGCACACACCCGGACTTCTGCACAAAGACAACAGAAAACAACAGCCAGTAACATCCTTTAATGAAAGTTAAATGTAAAGTAGAGATACCAATTTTGGGATAGACCTTCCAGACTTGCCTCAGTCATTGAGTCTACAGAGGTACACTGTCTCTGTCTTTTTAGGAATCTTCCTTCCGATAATGTCTGAAGCCTTGGACTTTAGATCGTCGCTGGTGCGTTTGTAGATGCGGACAGCACTGCTCCGGTGCCCTAAAAAATATTTGTGTTAGTTAATTACAACAAAGTATACAACCGTATGTTCTAAACATCTATAAAGCATTAAGCCACTAGAGAAAGTATGGTTACATCAAAATACATTTTTATAGTACAAATTAACCATTTCTATACGCTTGTTAAGGGCGTTTCATTTTATTCGAAACAGTGATAATCATAAAATATTGGTAAAGGACTGTCCTATACATTGAACTAAACTTATCAGTTTGTTCGCAAATCTGCTGCTCGCTTACTTCCGCCACCTTCTAAATACGCCAACGGCCCAGTCGTTCTTGTATTCGGTCTTTTGGGGAACACATACGTCCAGTTTCTTCTGAAGTTCTTCTTCAGACAATGGAGATGCAAAACGAAAGTGAAAATCATCTGCGTCGTCACTGACATCCTTAGTTTCCACAAACGTACTTTGAGTTAGAAATAGGTCTCCGCCTTCTTCCTCGCTCGACATCTCGAACTCAACTAAGAAAGATAACCACGTGTTCTTACCGCATGTATCGCACGTGCACGGTTCGGGTTCGGGTTCTCAACATATATTTCAAGCGTAGTCTGAAATGGAAGTCGCCAGGTTGAAACGAGTGTCGTGAAGCCCGAGAAAGCTGCTTTCTAATTGGCTGATGTCGACTTCTTGCTACTTCTTTCAGTGGCATTTAGAAGTTGGTGCGATGAAAATAAGACGAGTTCTATGGATGAACAACTTCTTTATTACAATTAGTGCAATTTATAATAAAGACTTCTTGCTAGTCATTTTAGTGGTCGGTCAAAGTTCGCGAAAGGTTGCTCTGACGTGACCCGTAATGGGATGTCCTCAGATCTTTGTTTAACGGCAGCGAGAACCTAGATCTGATTTAAATAAGATAGAAAAGTTGTCATTTAAATATCTGGGTAATTTATGTCAAAATTTAACATTACCTTGTCAAAATGTTATTGATGATTAAAAAAACAAAGCAGATGACAATAAAACCAATCGCCACACGCATCACGGCAACGGCTATGGTAACCCGATGCATGTGAGTTCCGTGCAAATTGAAGGAACTCACATGCAAATTCCGGCATTAAGGACTGGTCGGCTCGGAGTCAGTATACTGTTTCTGAGTGGGGTATTCATGTTAAACTGCGGCATGGTATCTCAGTGAGCTAGCACTATAAATCGGCATCAGTCTGGACCAGCACAAGCAGCCACACAAACACACACACGTACATGCAAGTACAATAATCTTTTCACCTCATATATATATATATATATATATATTAGGACTATATTGTGCCTGATAGTGAGAACTTTACTGTTCTAATCGTCTATCTATCTATATATTATTCCTACCTATATCCTAATATATAGGTGTGTATGTAACTTAATTATCACGTAATATTTGTCTGCATATTTGACATATGTCATAAGATCTCATGTTTTTAATTATATACCTTTTTTTCAGAGTCCGTGTGCGTGCGTGCGTGCGTGCGTGCGTGCGTGCGTGCGTGCCCGTCCTAGTTACATATGTTCACATTGTCGGAGGAAGTTTTTCTCCACTTCCTATTTCTGTTTAACCAGTCTGTGCGTTATATTTTTGCCACAACGTATTCTCCCTCATTTACACGAAAGTGAGAGTAATCTCCCTTTTAATATTAGCTTCAGGTATCACTTTCAGATCACCTCGGTGACAGGAGAAGCCACCGAGTCGCCTCGACATTAACCTACATTCATAAAGGAGCTGCATGCCATTATAATTTATGGTAACATTATATATTTTTTACATGTTGTCGCTTCATTACGTTCATAAGGACAAATGAGCACACAAATTGCAGCCTATTTGAAATATAATTCCAAAGTCCCGGAATCCCTATTTTCACATTTCTTGGCAAGTGAATAATTTTATTGTTTTTCGAAAACATGTGTCGCCAGCGGGGTTCGAACCCTCGCCGTTTGATTTCAGGACGTGTAATTGTCAACCTCAGCTACGGCGGCACATAAAGATATGGTGTAAAATTAACTATTACTTATTTTCATGCAACTTTACATAATGCTTAAAGCTTGTATACCTACAATACTGTTCATATTTATAGCAATTAGATGAACATTGACGAGAAAAAACAAATCAGGTAATATATATATCCTTGTTCGGGGCTCTATATTTCCTCTATATTTCACACAGTACAAATACAGTCTACAAAGAGTTCTGGTTTATTTTTCAAATATTTTCCACAACAGAATATTTTGTCAAAGTGTAAAAGTAAGGATGAGTTTCAAGTAGGGGAATATCCTCGTAGCTCTCAATTCCTTATAAACAATGGGCCTCGGCCCCTGCGGGGCCTCTGCTCCATTATTTTTTAAGGAATGGAGAGTTACTCGGACACTCCCCACCACGTAATCGTTGTGCAGTAATTTGTATTGATTAGTAAAACAATCATTTTATAATACAAATGTTAATTTACCAATTTTTTCTTGTTTTGGGATTCACACTGAATGCATTTACGTACAGATTTCTGGGTTAACTTATTGTTTTAATTTGGAAGTTGACACCTAGCACTAAACATTAGTCATAGTTGTGGAACCGTCTAACTTCTCAGAAGCAGAAGAAGGCAATGTCTGTTCCATCAGCTGGCAAGGTGAAGGCTTCTGCGATTCCAAAGGCATCCTACTGGTGGGCTACCTCCCGTTAGGTTAGACCTATAATGGTCAACAGGATGAAAATTTCTTATTCAAATGCGTTAGAATACCAAGGCTAACGTTGTGGAAAATCTCACATGTGCCAAGGTCTGTTTCCCCATGGCTGCAATGGTTTACGGAACTTAATGAACATCTTCAATATTCATCACATTTCCACCTCTTCCCAGACTTGACAAACTGTGTGACAAGTATCATGCAAATGACGATGACGTCTCTTTTGCTGAGACTTTTCGTACCAGGAGCAAACCTTTCACACCAGTGGAATTCAGGCATTCTAGCGACGTGTGTGGACATCGGGGGTATTATGTTAAACACTAATACGCAACCAACTCCACCAAAACAGTCCATCACAGTTACATGTTGGCTCAGAACATTACGGCCATACCTCATCATTACATGACACGTTACATATGCGGGGAAAGAGATTGTTCCTACATGGGTACTAACCATGTCCAATGTGTTTCGACCATCATTAAATATATCGTTAAATCAAACATATTTATGCTTGCCGTTAAAGGCGACTATGCTTGTAAGAGGCGTCTAACGGGATCGGGTTGTCAGACTCGCTGATTTAGTTAATGCATGTCGTCGTATCTAAATTGCATAGATCGATGCTTATGATATCAATGACTGGATTGTCAGGTCCAGACTCATATTATGTGCAGACCGCCGTTAAGATCCGGGGTAGAATAGGTCTTCAGCAACCCATGCTTGCTGTAAAAGGCGACTATGTTTGTCGTAAGGGGCGACAAACGGGATCGGGTGGTCAGGCTCGCTGACTTGGCTGATGCATGTCATCGATCCCAATTGCGTGGATCGATGCTCATGATATTAATCACTTGATTGTCTGGTCAAGACACGATTATATACAGATCGCCGTCATATAGCTGGAATATTGTGCGGCGTTAAACAACAAACAAACATATTTATAAAATACTGATTTCAACACACCTTGGTTATGACTAAGCTCCAAATTTTTCACTGTAGGATGTTATACCATGCACATCACCAACACTACCGGCTATGAGACTCCCAAGGCCTTCCATAACAATCCCCCGATTTACAGCATGCGATGGGGGAGGAGGTGCGCGCTGGCACGGGCAGCAGCAAAGTAGTCCCCGACAGACTCTATGATGGAGGCGACGGTAGCTGCCAACATCCCAACATACCCGGCAGCACTGATAGTGGGCCGACCCAAGTGCCCTGCAACACGAAGGAGTGAGGGTTGTATTACGATGTCAGTTGATAGCGCAGTGAACGGGAACAACTCAACATCAGTCCGAATACACGCCCTTTGTGTCGTCCAGTATTACAAGAGTGAGGTTCCGGTAACCTTGCCACCGAGGAACAAAGTATATACGTTCCTAGTTTCCAGGGCCACATATCTGACAAATTCCAGGCATATTTCTCAGATCGGAGATGTTCATCCAACAAAGATCAAAGGGTCTTACGAAGCACACTATCATATTTTGTAACAAGTCACGTATATTTTGTAACGTGTATTTTGAATCTCTATGTTCATATTTTGGATTACCAAAAGTTAATCAGTTGTCTCAGTTTCACAATCCGTAACAGAAATAAAATATCTGATATCCATTAAATGATATATGTGAAAGGGTAGCAAAAAACTTATCACTCTATTCTTGTAGCTGACATTTCGATTACCTAGCTTTCATTTACTAATCGATAAAAAGAATGTATCTGCAACTTTGTATCAAAGACATTTGTACCTGGATATGGGAAGTAAAACCACGGGGCGTCCTTCACAACGTGGAGTCTTGAATCTGTCCTGGCCTGGAAACCAGGATCTGTGTTGTTGCTAGAAAATACATCTGTTTGTGTCAGCACACAGCAGAGCGTCCACATGACGACAATGATGAGCAGAACCTATAAGGAGGTTCATTGGCTCTCATATATTATACATGTATATATTTCCATTAGTTTTGTGTTAAGGATTCAAATCAAAATGCTTGCCTCGATGTTTTCACAGCAACACTAAGATATTTTATTTAAAATACGGGATGCATAAACATGACGTGTAACATGATAAAACACTAAATGATTCACTCACTGGTGCGAGTTGAAACAGCGGAAAACGGATGATGTTGCAGCGTTTCTGTCGTGTATATACTGGAACAGGAACTTGGTATTTCCCCAGGAACAAGGCGAAAGCTACCACAAGGAGCATCGTGCTGTCAGTTACAATGAGAAATAACATCATTGTGATACATGAGGTCACAAAATGTGAAATGAGGTGAGGTGAGGTGAAATGGGGTTTAACGTCGCGTCCAAGATTATTGCACTTATATAGCGACGTGCATGCACGTGTGTGTGTGTTTGGCTGCTTGTACTAGTCCGGACTGATGCCGATTTATAGTGCTAGCTCACTGAGATACCACGCTGCAGTTTAACATGAATACCCCACTCAGACACAGTATACTGACTCCGAGCCGATCAGTCCTTGTTTTAGCCCCTTAATGCCGAGCGCCAGACAGGGTAACAACAAGTACCATCTTTTAACGTCTTTTGGTATGACGCGGTCGGGGATCGAACCCCGGACCTTCCGCTCTCCGGGCGGACGCTCTACCACTAGACCACGGAGGCGGTCATGTGAAATGATTATTAAGGAATGACGAAATATATTACAATGGTCATAATTCATTATCTTGTAAGTACCGTACTTACGTTTTGTTTGTTTGTTTGTTGATCTTCAGCAACCCATGCTTGCCGTAAAACGCGACTATGCTTGTCGTAAAAGGCGACTAACGAGATCGGGTGGTCAGGCTCGCTGACTTGGTTGATGCATGTCATCGATGCCACATTGCGAGGATCGATGCTCATGATATCAATCACTGGATTGTCTGGTCCAGACCCGATTATTTACAGACCGCCGTCATATAGCTGGAATATTGCTGAGCGCGGCGTTAACCAACAAACCAACCAACCAACCAACTCTACAAAGCATCGTACAGAAGTACTTATTTAAATCCAAGGGTCGATTTTATTGCTTAGATGTAGATTTCCATGAGGATTTTGTTTCGGTTAGCAGGGACCTTTTATATAATATATACTTTGTTATCTAGTAACATTCATGATCGTATGTTTAAAATTATCAAAAATATGAATTCAAAAACAGAAGTCAGCGTTAAATTCTCTAAGTCGTCTTTTACTGATTATTTTGATTCCTTGAGCGGAGTACGACAAGGTTGCATTTTATGTCCGCTTTTATTTTCTTTATTTGTAAATCAACTGCGTAACGAAATAGAACAGTGCGGTGGTAGAGGTATTTTTATTTGCCTGAAATCCTTGGAACTGCATTTATTGTTAAATGCGGATGATTTGTGTTTATTTTCTGACAGAAAATTGACCTGTCACAAATGGGGATTGTTTATAAATGTTGCAAAGACTGAAGTGTTAATTTTTAGAAATGGTGTAAAACTTAAGAAAAGTTAAATTTGGTTTATTGGTGGTAGAAAGTTGAAGATTTCACCCTATAATAATTATTTAGGACTGTTATTTTCAAATACGTTTTCCTGGTCAATCTCAGTTCAAAATCTTCTAAATAAAGTCAACAAAGCACTGTCCTCTGTTGCCATTCTTGTTGACAGGATGAAGAAAATATATCCCCTGTTGTTCTATTCAAAATCTTTTATGTCCAGATAAAACCAATTATTTTGTATGCATCTGAGATATGGGGATTCAAAAAGTGGTCTGAAATTAAACAATTTCATGTAATATCTTGCTAATATGTCTTAGGTGTTAGTAATAATTGTACTTCTGTTGCTATCCCAGCTGAATGTGGTAGACATTATATTCTTGTTGATTCTTTGTTGAGGATGATTTAATACTGGATTAGACTTCTTGAATTACCAGACACAGTGTCACCTTATGTTGTACTAAATGAAGTAGGACGCAAAACGTGGGTATAACATATTAGAACGATATTGTTTAGATATGGAAATGGTTTTGTCTGGGAAGCACGGGTGGTAAAGAGACCTTTCCGTTTGAATTTGAAACGATGATAAAATATTGCCACGTGTAATCTGTATTCTCGGATATATCCAACTATTCGTCGGTATTTATTCTTAAATGTTTTAAAATCGTTATATGTAGAAACACGGCGTAGAATTGGAAGACGTGATGGTATTCCACGTCAGGGTCGTTTTCTAAAAACATGTAATTCAAATAACGTGGAAGATGAATTTCATTTTCTCTATAAATGTCAAGGGAATTATGATCTTCGTCAAAAATATTTAAAAAATCTACAAAACTTAATTTCTTACAATAGAGTAATCCGTCTGGTTTATTGTCTTTCTCAGATTATATTGAGCATGCTTTCATTCTACGCAGTTCCGTTCTATACTTACATTGTTATTTTGCTGCAATTCCTGTTTTTTTATGTATTTTCAAACAAAATGCTAAATCTCCCTACCCAGTACTGATGCCCCACTGGCCTTGGCATAATGTGGCCACTAGCGGGACGAGAGACAGACCGACCAGTGCAGTAGTTGGAGCGATGGTGAGCGGCCCTATGAATCTCAGCAGTAAACCCACAACACCTGTCCCCCCTAACACAATCTGTGTCAGAGATGCCAGCATTAGGTTACCCTGAATCTACAAGAAAACAGGATGATTGGATAATTTCATATTCAATAATATTGTAAGTTTCAAGTTATAAAACAAGAGAAGAATGGGCAGATATTTCAGCTGAAACATTACTTTTTTCTGTTCAAAGTAAAGAAATGAGGACAAAAGGTCTGCTCAATATATGGTGAAACAACGCATTGGTTCTTTAGTCCTTATCCTTGTTAAAAAATATGTCAACGAATTCATATACATAACATATAAACTGCTTCGCTTCCCAGAGGGTCAGGAAAAGAAAGAATTACTCTAGAATTGAAACGTTTGCCCTGAAAAAACATGACATTGTTGTTTTGCACTCTGCACCATGTTTGGTATGAGTTTGGATAGATTATAACCGGTGTTCTCCTGTTGAGAAGAACCCTGTGACAAAGGACAACAGATACACCTTAAAGGTCATAATAATGTCCGGTATATATTGAATATATTAATGCAGGAACCTTGAAAACTGGTATTGTGTCGTGTGAATTCACGTAACATCTTACCTCTCGCACACGCACTACCCAAGGCATGTCATTTGTCCCATTAGGTTGGTGTGGTGAAGCATCTGAATGAATAAGATAACACAAGCCATATAGCAAAGATACACTGAGTTGGGAGAGATTATGTAGACATATTGCAAAATGATAGAGATGTGACAGGTATATGGTACTATAGACTAAAATAATGGTACTATTGTGCCACAAAATCAGATTGACCAATCAGAGAGCAGAACTACCAACCCCCATATGAGCCCGTATACCGTCAGTACAAATCCAATATGGTTTTTACTGACCTAATATGAGGCCGTATGCCGTCAGTAACAGCCATTTTGAATTACAAACATCCACCTCTCATATCTCACATGAAAATCCTGGTACAGAAATTCGTTATTCGACACTGTTGCCAAAACATGTTTTTAACGAAACCACCTTGGTGATTGTATTGATAAAAATCATGGGCATAAAAAGCTCACAACGGAGGTCACTGATTTGCAAGTAACAACGTCATAGAACATAATACTGGATGACGTCACAAACGTGACGCCAGTGACGTCACATAGCAATAGAATAGAAAGCAGCCCGTCGTTAGGGAAACGCGGACTGCTCTCAAGTTACAGTGGCCCGTATATTTCTGATACCATGGGTCATTTTATGATTATTCTGTCCATTTTAGCTATTATCCTTGTGTAAACGTTAACATTTTGGCCATAAAATATTCCATTGTTAACGTTTGTGGTATTGAAGAGTTGTTTCTGAGCCATATGTATTGGTCCTGTCATTTATACTGGTTGTAAGTGTCAAGTTTTCATTTTGATATGACATGGCGTCATATAAGGTTATCAGAAACATATTGGGCTCGTCGTATATACAGTAATGTGTCAAAGACGTGGAAGCTATATACTGGTGTGGCAGGTGTAAAGTATTATAGCAGATATAGTAATGCGGCATACATGATAGTTATACAGTCGGGGGCACGGGTGGCCAAGTCGTCTAAGGCGCCGCGATTTGCTGTGCAGAGTTGCGTCCCTTGGACACGCCAGAAACCTATGATTGTGGGTTCAGCACCATACCAGTGCCCGTGGGTTTCTCCGAAGTGGTAAACGTCTAAGACCTGCTACACTTCGGACTTTCCTCACACATTAAACTGACATAATTGCAATACTGTTAAAAGCGGCGTTAAACCCAACTCTCTCACACTCACAGTTATACAGTATGTTGCAGAGATGTGGCAGAGATAAAGTAATGTGGCAATCAAATGGCAGATACATAGTAACGTGATAGATTTGTGTGGCGAGCCAGTTTCGTTCATCTATCAACTGAATTTACAACCCAGCCATACCATTTTGGGAAAAAAGGAAATCACGGTGCTCGCCAAAGACGTTCATGTTAACTGTACGATCTTACACTGAAGACTGCAGTAGATGTGTGCATAGCTAATATAGAATACAAGCGAATTTGATGCGTGTGGCGAACGTTTTTGTTTTTATGAAGCCTAAATCTCGGAAAATGTCTACTGTTTTATGAATGAAATATAAGTTCCATCCTGGCGTTTTGTTTGTTGATCTTCAGCAAACCATGCTTGCCGTAAAACGCGACTATTCTTGTCGTAAAAGGCGACTAACGGGATCGGGTGGTCAGGCTCGCTGACTTAGTTGATGCATGTCATCGATCCCACATTGCGAGGATCGATGCTCATGATATTAATCACTGGATTGTCTGGTCCAGATCCGATTATTTACAGACCGCCGTCATATAGCTTGAATATTGCAGAGCGCGGCGTTAACCAACAAACCAACCAACTTTACAAAGCATCGTACAGAAGTACTTATTTAAATCCAAGGGTCGATTTTATTGCTTAGATGCAGATTTCCATGAGTATTTTGTTTCGGTTAGCAGGGACCGTTTATATAATATACACTTTGTTATCTTGTCAGCGTTAAATTCTCTAAGTCGTCTATTACTGATTATTTTGATTCCTTGAGCGGAATACGACAAGGTTGCATTTTATGTCCGCTTTTATTTTCTTTATTTGTAAATCAACTGCGTAAGGAAATAGAACAGTGCGGTGGTAGAGGTATTTTGATTTGCCCGGAATCCTTGGAACTGCATTTATTGTTAAATGCGGATGATTTGTGTTTATTTTTCTGACAGACAATTGACCTGTCACAAATTGGGATTGCTTATAAATGTTGCGAAGACTGAAGTGTTAATTTTTAGAAATGGTGTAAAACTTAGGAAACGTAAAGTTTGGTTTATTGGTGGTAGAAAGTTGAAGATTTCACCCTATAATAATAATTTAGGACTGTTATTTTCAAATAAGTTCTCCTGGTCAATCTCAGTTCAAAATCTTCTAAAGTCAACAAAGCACTGTCCTCAGTTGCCATTCTTGTTGACAGGATGAAAAAATATATACCCTGTTGTTCTATTCAAAATCTTTTATGTCCAGATAAAACCAATTATTTTGTATGCATCTGAGATATGGGGATTCCAAAAGTAGTCTGAAATATAACAATTTCATGTAATATTTTGCAAATATGTCTTAGGTGTTAGTTATAATTGTACTTCTGTTGCTATCCCAGACATTATATTCTTGTTGATTCTTTGTTGAGGATGGTTTAGTACTGGATTAGACTTCTTGAATTACCAGACACAGTGTCACCTTATGTTGTACTAAATGAAGTAGGACGCAAAACGTGGGTATAACATATCAGCTTTCAAGATGTAATTTCTCTCTCGTACATAGCAACGTTGGTCATATGAGCCTCGGATGACACGTTGATATTTGATATTTAGTATATTAACACTGGTATTTTAATGGACAGGGTTATATCAGGACCACTTGAAGCAAAAGCAATCATCCTATCAGCCTCGCTAAGTGCACTTCAAACCATCAGCGACAGAAACTCAAACTCCAGGCCAAACGCAGTCAATAATATTCTATTACAAATATACAAAACTATCGGACCAAGGGCAACAGGAGGAACTGTGTTGGATCCCGTCCACCAAAATCCAAAGTGAAAGGAACGTTGACGTAGACATATCACGCCTAAGTCTCAGTCACAAAAAGCACTACGACAAGGTATGCCCACCTTGCAATAAACCTTAGTCCATTGCTCACTTGTTACTGGAATGCTAAGACTATGCCCTAGCCTGGGCTCGTTTAACACAACAATTGCAGGTAGATCCGCTGTCTGTCGTAGATGTCTTAAAGCCAAGAGATGCAATAGCGAAGGCCCAGCTAACTCTGTTTCTGAGAGATGGGCAGCTAATCGAACGTATGTTAACAGAACAGCCAAAGATAAAAAATGAAATCATATTAATATACGAAAGTAGAAATCTTATACAGACACAGAACTTGTTATGAATACTAAAACTCACAATTGATATGTGTACCCTACTCACACACATGAGTTCCAAAGAGGGACAGGTCAGCCGAAATTGCTAAGCCAGAAGGCGACCTTTTAAACACTTAAAAGCAACAACAACAATCTTCGCACATACACAAACCAAAGAAAACCCATATAAGACACTGAAACTTCAACGAGGACTCTCGGTATGCAGTCATAAGAATCACTTTATTATATTGTTAAATTTATTTGATTCAAACCAAATTCCTGGAGTAAGGCTATACGTTTGTGGACACATGTAATGCATCAGCATTCACCTGGTGAAGGTGCAGGAAGTAGCTCCGAAGTTTGGGAGGAAATATCTTGCCATATAAACCACTTACTTTCATTGCCAGACATTGGTGTATTTTCCTGTAGTTACACCTCAAAACAATATATCCCAAACCTTCTTTGCATAGTGTATAACTTTTGTTTCGAAGAATATATCAAGTAAAGAGCTATCTAGAGAATGAACGTATTGAAAACATTTTCAAAATGTCCAGTGTTTAAACAATAATTGAAGTGAACGTCGTACGGATAACACGGACTGAAATTGAGTTCTATCTTAGATCCCATGCACACCTACATGTATCTGTCTGATTTTAAAGTGCCCTGTCTCCACATGTGAAACTATCGAAACCAATAGCAAGCACCGGGAAACATTTGTGTAGATATTAGAGCATTTTTTTAGTTTCTACTCACCCTTGTGGTAACAGGTTTGGCAAATGTTACGATGATATCGATAAGACCTTGTCCTACCAGTAACGCAGATCAAAACACACAGTCTGGTCTACGCCGGATATACGCTTGATAACATACAATTAGAAGCGTCAGGGCATAAGCATATATCTGTAACGGGATAAATACCCGAACTAGTGGAACGTCTACAGAGAATAGTGTGGATGTACCTACCTGAATGCCAAACAATGGCAACAGGAATGGACACGGAAGTTCGTCAACGCCACATATGACCTTTCCTGTCAAACGGGTGCTTTGGTTACAAATTTCTTCATCCCCGGGTGCCAGGGATTCCATGTCTTTCTTTACCTTGAGCAGATTGTCAGCACACCGAAGATCTTGAGATGACATTGTTAGCTGTGAAGAGCATAATTCCCAGTTATAAATGGTTTAGCGATTGTAGAGGGGGACATTTTAGTCATGTCATTCAGAACGTAAGAACTAGGTACAGGTCAAAAACCTCTGAAATTAATAGAAAGTAACGTATTGGTGTCAGTGCCAAATGGCAGGTCACACGACTATGCTACAAATCCGTATTGAATGGGTTAATTTTGATAATACGTACTGATACACTCGTTTTATGTATGTATGCGTTGCAGTCCTTGACAATATGGGTGTTGCAATTGTATTCACTTTTACTATACATGGACCAACAGGATTTGTCCTCAAAACGAGGTTTCAGGACGCCCCCAAGTGCAGGATTCTGAATTAATTATTGTGCAACATATGAGCAATCGGCAACAGTCAGCTTCGATGTCCAGCCAATGACTTTGTTTGTGGTCATCATATTGTCCCGTATTGCCAGGGCAAGAATGGCGTCACTCATGTACTCATTCTGCGTTATGTTGAAACGATGCGACCAAGTAAGCTTAATGTTTTAAGTCGGCAGACGATTAATACCACACAATATTGCAAGATTGATATATTACTTGTTTTTATTAAACAAACTTCGCTGTTTTGTTTGTGAAAATTAAATGATTGGATCACTGAAAATGATGCTATATTTCATAAAAATGTCTTGAAATTTGATACTTATTACTCTGTTACTAATGTAGTACCGGTCACAGCATAAAATGTTATGAATCTTTCAAGACATAGCTATACTTATTAATGGATATCCGTTTCGTTCATAAAATGAAAAGACTTCTCTTTGTGTAACTAAATTGAAGCTTTTTAGACACAACATCATATTACTGTTTTTACCATGTAGTGTCTTGAATTGATAAAAATGAGATAGCTGTTCGGTGTTTTAATTAGACATGACGAGCACCTTCAATGTAGAAGGCGTCAATATTACATAAATAAAACGGAGAAAACCATTTCTATAATGTACGATTCCGACTATGTCATAAACATGTGTAGGGAATTGAATACAAAAACCATATATATTTTAAATATCGGACGCGTATGTATTTCATTGAATGTGGTTGTTTCACTTCATTATGTTTCTGCCTTGTGCAACTATGTTAAGAACAGAGGATGCGAAAATCACCCCTTTTCTGTATGACATTAGGGACCAACCATATGCTATTCCTGTGGGAGATTGGAATTTCATTGTTTGAAAATGCTTGAAAAAGGTATAAAAGCTGTTGAAACTGAAAGGAAAAGGTCTGCCACAAAAATCCAATATTTCAAAAACATATGTAAGCTCAGTTTTAATAAATCTTCTACTGTGCTTATTCCCATGGTGAACATTGCACATTGGTTACTTTAAAAAAAGTCATTTATTTGACTTGTGCAGTCTAATAGTATTCAAACACATTCCTAAATATCGTTCAGTGAAAATTGGGTTGAAGAGAAGACTACAACTGATTACCTCAGTGGATGTATTTGCTAAGAATTATCTGTGATACATGTGACCCTTTACGCGTTTCAACCTATTGGATAATGCAGATACTCCATAGCGTAGGTCACATTAACAGTAATTGTGCAATATTTAGTTATTTGAACCACTGAATACGAAACATGTTACTATCATGCATAGACACTGCAATATGTTAGACAATTTATTTCCACACATAAAATGTATCTGTCGCAAATTAATGTGAAAGTACCTAAAACACATTTGGGTTTAGTTCTTAATATGTTGGGAGTGTGACGAATATACACCATTTAAGGATTGAAATTGTTGCTAATTCCAAATAGAAATTGGCAGACAGATTAATGAATAAATTTTCAACAACAAAAATAATTTTACTTATATTTTGGATGCTCCGCTCAGATAGGGATACAACTGCCATGTCATGTGTATCCTGTTTAGAGCTCTGAAACGTAGTCTCGCCAAGCCTTCCTTATCTCGCTATGGTTCCTCACAGCAGCCACCTGGGAAAGCAGTGTAAACTAAGTAGCACTGAATCTGACAGCCGTGCACTCTGCTTCGTTTCAACAAATTATATCTTTGACATCAGCTGGAAAGAGTGTCTATTAGGATCCAAGGTCAACGACTGATGGACATTCAGGGAATGGCTCAGCAATCCTAGGAACATCCCCATCCCACAACATTCACTAGAACTTTATCAAAGTCTGACCAAACTCACAACCGCAACCAAGTCCACTACGTCATCAGTGACGACAGGTACCTCTTCAACGGTATAATCATCATCAGCCTTTTCAATATCACACAAACGACTTCAGCCAAGTTCCATCTGTAGATATATTTGCATACATTGTCCTGTCTAGATTTTTCCCCTGCAACGTACGTTTGTTGTACAAGGTGATTTAACGGATCAAGGTCAGGCTCAATGGTTTGGTTGATTGAATGTCATTATACCCAATTGTCGTTCATAATACCAATCACTTGACTGTCTTGTGCAGACTCAATACTTAATTGGTCGCAAGCATATTCCTCGAAAATTGCTGAGTGCAGCGTTATCCAACAAAGAACACATGTCCAGTGAAAAGATTTGTGTGATGCTTCCTGGCAAAAGGTCCCAGCAAAATACTAATAATACAGATCTCCAGAGTAAAACGAGTCTAACTTGGCTCTTTTAAGCCGGCCTTCCTACGGAGGTTCAGCCAGTCAAAACGCGTCGACCTTGTAGTTTTGCCCATTAACCAGAATCAAACAGAGAGTGTTAAGAACTACCACAGCAGATTTCAAGCGGCTACACTACATCAGACGACTATTCCAGTACACCGCACAGCAGCCATAAATGTGAATGGGTTTTCCTCTGGAGCCTAACCCTTGGAGGTAGTTCTTCCTTATGCCCAACTTGTGGAGAAGTCAAACATTCGCACCAAATGTTAAATTGATTTATCCAGTTGTAAGAGGCGACTAACGGGATCGGGTGGTCGTTGATGCATGTTATCGTATCCCAATTGCGTGGATCGATGCTCATGATATCAATCACTGGATTGTCTGGTCCAGACTCGAATATTTACAGACCGCCGTCGTATAGATGGAATATTGCTGAGTGCGACGTTAAACAACAAACAATCAATCAAACAGTAGTGATATTGTTGTGGAGTTGTGAAGTTTCTTTGAGGAGCTAAACAGACAGCAGCTGAGTCTGACCCTGCGACATTAACATCACAACCGTTACTACCAAACTTGACTCTTTCAAGTGCAAGTGCTGTGTGTAAGTAACTGGTAAGTTACTGGTGCTAGAAACTAAACACATTTGTAGTTATTGTCAGTGGAAGCAAACCAGTGGACCACTGGTAAAAGTGTAACAAGCTGTCGTGATCAGATATGAACTACAGCCAACAGCAATGAAGTTTTTTTCCGCAATGGTTTTGACAGTAACGTGTAGGCCCAATCGCCACTTACTTATCTGAAACCATCACCCAATGTGAAAAAACACCTGGCACCGTGTGAACTGTGTCACACTTACCTACAATTGCTACCATATACGGTCAATATCATACTATAATATTCAATGAGAAATCTATAGGATTCATTCAATGAGAAATCTATAGGAGAAGGCGATCTAAGTTGTGATAACTTGTGCCCAATCCTTTTCATGAGAATAAAATATCTTTAAACTAAACTGAACACCTCTCAGTTTCACATTCCATATGTATCTGTCACATGTTCAGGAATGGTCACTCGAATCTGTACGTGTGGCATATTGGAACCGTGGTCATAAAGCAGATACGAGTATGGCTTTGTGTACCCTGCTAAAAGGACATTACAACCCAAGCAACGCGTCTTATCTAGGTTTGATAAACGTATGATTATGCATCAGAAGAGTCTCAACCCGATAAGGTGTAGTGTTGTAAACGCTACTATGGAGGGTTGTAACGATTACGATTGTGCGGAATCCGACGGAAAAAAGCAGAAGCAGGTCACACAAATGCTAATTGAAACGAAACGGACAACGCAAAGAGTGCTGTATAAAGTGGATGAATCTCCTAATGTGCTGATGTTGGTCATATTCGGAATTCAGGTGATTCACTCATATCCCTTTTTAGTATTTTCTAAATAATAATAATATTATTAATAATATGTCAAGTTGTGTGTATGGTGTGCGTGTCAGATGTTTATTATTACCTATGGTTTGATATCATTTCATGTTCTTATTTTAACGATTGTTTCACATCCTTTGAGAAAGAACTACTTTATAATGTCTTCATCACATACCTGAACGAGGTGTCTTCATGGTGAGCAATAACCGAATAAGAATAGACAGCAAAGGAGATAAAACGAGATAGAAAAGTGAGAGTTATTTCAGTAATTAGTAGTTTCAGTTTGATTCAAAGCGCAGACTTTCATTTTCGAATGTTAAGGTGACATCGATGTTGCAAGAATTTCAAAATCATCTCCAAATCTTTCAGTGGATTGACCAGCTGTTGGTAGAACTTCCTCATCCTGTTCGTCATGAGCTAGTATATTAGGATCACTTTTTACGAATACCACCTTGTACCTGAATGCATTTGGAATTGTGCTTTTTTTATATTAGAATGCAATGTGTGTTAGAACTAGGGTAGCGTAAACGGAATTTTAAATACGCGCTGTACACGTCGACACCATGTGCTTATGGTCTTAGGTTTTTTTCGAAGATATATGTTCTTCTGCTGAATTCTGCTGAGTCGACGGTTTAAACAATATATATTATCCAACTTCATAGAAGTGTGAGGTTCTGTATAAAAAATAACTGAGTTACAGATTTATAAAGATTTCGTTTAGACAATTCGTGCATGGTAACGCATGAATTATGTTTGTTTGTTGTTTAACGCCGCTCTCAGCAATATTCAAGCATTGTTATGACGGCGGTCTGTAAACAATCGAGTCAATCCAGACAATCCAGTGATTGGGATACGATGACATGCATCAACCAAGTCAGCGAGCCTGACCACCCGATCCCATAAGTCTCCTCTTACGACAAGTATAGTCGCCGTTTACGGTAAGAATGGGTTTCTGGCATGAATTGTGAAGACAAACGTAACGTCTGAATGTAGTGGGGCGTTATATGATTATATATATTATTATCATCATTGTTAAGGGTACATGCACTCCGGGATGGGGGTGGGGGAAGTCGAGGCAAGGGGGTGATGTGGACCAGGATCTATGGCGTCACAGTTCCCAGTGCAAAGTAGACACAATTTAGTAGACACAGTCTTGATTGACAACGGCATAAGGATCTATACCGAAACATCGCTTTTTACAGTATTAAAGAAGTTGTTATCCATAAATTGTGTCTACTTTGTCATCCGCCAACTTCTTAGGAATGCCTATCAAACAGTTCACAGGGCAGTTGCGCTCCTATGCATGCCAGTATCCCATGATCGTGGGTTCGAATCCAAGATTATGATGCTTGGTTTTGCAGCACCCTACCCGTACTCCTAGTTTTTTTAGTGAAAAGTGAAAAACCTTCCCTCGCCCATTGAGGTGATATGGCGTCGCGTAACCGACATACTGTTCAATCCATCGACAGACTGCTCGATCGCTTTCATAATACCAATACATGTACAGTAAACTACGTTTATGACGAACTCAAAGGGACCACTAATTTTAGTTCGTAATAACCGTAGTTCGTTATAACCATATATACAGCATATATACACCCAATGGACAGGGCTAAAAAATAAGTTCGTTATATCGGTCAGTTCGTCATAAGAGTGTTCGTTATAAACGTAGTTTACTGTACTACCAATACTACAGATAATAATGATTTTTATGTAGCGCATAACTCCATACTCGTTTATGCTCAAAGCCCGAAACCATTGCAGAAGTGTACACTCGATTTTCATTCTCAGCTCCCTGGGGAATATATAGCCCAAGCTGCCTATGAGACTCACGAAGTTCCACAGTCACATTGTACATGATCTCTAATCCTAATACTCTCTGCGATCACAATTTGCATTTTACACCCAATGGAATCTGTTTCTGTTTCCGAGAATTGTTATTCTTCTGGCGTTGACGTTTTGCATTAATTAAGTCCGCCTGATGTGTGACCTCTGCGCTGTGAACAGGATCACGGACACAGTGTAGGTTCCGTTTGGTATACTTAAAGCCTTATACACGCAAATATTAAATCCTTTTCTATGAGACAGTAGGGAGAACGTGATCAGCAGACACCATTGAATACAATCAGACGCCTCGAGTGATCAGGGATAGGTCAAGGGGACAGGTGAACGTCACCTGCCGATCAGATTAAGACTTGTGTAACCTAGTTGTACACTAATCAGCAGAGGTCAGAGGCTCGACCCTGGTGTTTCCCAGCGAGGGTTGTAGTGTCACAGTGAATGCATACCAGTATAATTTTACTATTTATGACTGTGTGGTACGTATTTGCGCCAATGAGAATACTGATACGTATGATGATAATGTATGTAGTATAATAAGTGGATGTACGTGTGATAATGTCAGTGCCCTTTCTCACTGTATCAATACTGTTCAACAAACATCCCGGTATCTGGGGGGAAACACACAAACATGATAACCTCGTTATCATACCCTACTGGCTAGAAGTTCATTCCCCTTACACGCACGGGCAACGCGTGACGCAACCCGTGCGCAACCCGTCCGCCACGCGTTTGACACCCGTGTGCAACCTGTCCGCCACGCGTGTGACATCCCTGTGCAACCCGTCCGTCACGCGTGTGACACCCGTCTGCAACCCGTCCGCCATGCGTGTGACACCCGTGTGCAACCCGTCCGCCATGCGTGTGACACCCCTGTGCAACCCGTCGCGCGTGTGACACCCGTCTGCAACCCGTCCGCCATGCGTGTGACACCCGTGTGCACCCCGTTCGCCACTCGTATGCAGATTCATTACAGAGGGAACAGACTTTTGAAAAAAGGAGGACCTATGTTAAGCTGAAATTGGAAGTAGTAACAAGGAGAGCAATTATTGACATCCTGACGAAAAATGTTAAAACACATTTTTTGATATGTAGTTGCTGCTGTTTCCTTTTCAGATGATTCTTTGCGATGGTGTTAAGAGAACACATGATCCTGGAAAATGTTATTGTCATTGAAATGTTTGTGTGATTTGACATGTGTAGTACGACTCCAGTGATTATATGTATGAGGTTTGGTGGAGCATTGTTTTTATTGGACCCAAATTACTTTTTGATGGTCGGGTCTCTCTGTCTCTACTCGGTAGCCGTGACGCTGAGAAAGAGCAGCATTTACTAAATAGAGTAGGTTATATCATGGAGGATATATTTGGGGCAGGGGGTTCAACTAATTGCCGTATCGCATGAGCCAGACGTGCGTCAGTTATACTGCAACACACTCATACATTTAATAAAAGATTTTGAGGATTTATTTTACAAATTGTGCTAGTTTTCTTTGTTCTGATATTCTTTCAGTACTTAAGGAGCATATCAAGTAATATCACACTAGGTCATGTAAAATACTTCTTTTGAATATATAACTGACGCAGGTTATGCAGTCATGATTCGTCAGCCAAGTCATGATTATTACCCTGACTAAAAATTCTTCCCGTGGAATATTTTGCAATCGCCCTTTTTTATTGGTAATCTATGATTTGTGGATCTCATTTTGATATCAGATAATTTTCTAACTGGATTTTATGTTTAAATAATCGGTAGAATATTGCCTTCGGAGAGTTGTTTATTCAACTTGTCAAAGTATGGCTAAACTGATCACTATACCTTGTTTAATAACACATTTTAAAACATTTATATTTAGCGTAAGTTGTTAAATCCATATAAAACTAAGGCCCAATCCATCAAATAATCCCTTTACATATTCGAGCGAATTCTGCAAATAATACATTATACATAACGTACACAAATTCGTTGGTTTCTAAATTATCTTAGACTAATATGTCATCATGATTCCTTGTTTAATTGAATCAGTAATAGGTCTTCTTCCAAGCTCTCCGTATTAAAAAAATGGTGAGTGTGTGCTTTTTTAACCCTTAATATATATATACGCCGAAGACCCGGGTTCGATTCCCGACATGGGTACAATGTGTGAAGCCCATTTCTGGTGTCCCCCGCCGTGATATTGCTGGAATATTGCTAAAAGCGGCTCAAAACCATACTCACTCACTCACTCTGGGATTAGTACAGAAACACTGCCACAGAATATCCTCTTCAGATCAGGTTAGGCAAATGATTGATAAGCTTCAACAGGAAAGGAGGTCCATTCCTCACCCTGGACGGGATACAGAGTTCATGGAAAGTTTTACGTCTTGTGAGGTCATAGGCAGGATTGTGAACATACCTCTAGTCTTAAATGCTCGTCAGAGTGTGGATTTCAACAGGAGTCGGAGGTCAGCCATGAGGACAGTTGTGGAATCTGTCCCCAGAACAGTGCTCTGAATGGTGACCGTCAGCTCTGTGTTCAGCGTCTCTGCTAATTGAGCACCAGTCAATGCAGCACAAAGTTCTAGACACGGCATCGACAAACATTTCTGTGGAACAACACGTCTGCGTACTGCCACAAATGCAACACTAGATTGCCCATCACAAACTGTATGCTTGAGTTATGCCACTGAACCATATATCTTCTCAGAGGCATCACAGAAGATATGTATTTGCCGTCCCAAACTGGACTGATCATCATCAAAGGAGTAACACCATGTAAATGAAATTCCAATAGGAGCGTACTGGCTGGCCAATATACGGCACACCATCTTCATGGTGAGATGACTGTATTGGATAGGGCGATGTTTGTATTTGATAACATCCTTTTTACATTGCCATTGTAACCCAAGCGTACCTTCATATGGATCATCCTTTCCATGTACCAACCACATGTCATGACTCTCTGACCTTACATCAGAGGGAAAGTCTAAGGGTACACTGCAAGCACACTGTCTCATGTTCAATCCACCTTTCGTAAGGAGCTCTCTCATCCTGACGATCAGATCTTTGGCCTTAGTCTCTGTAGGAACGCTCTCTAAGCAGTTGTCCACAAAGAAAAACTTTAGGAACTACTTGGAAACATCTGGATAACAGGGACTGCAGGTTGTGCCAGATGGCGAGACTGGCCATTCATAGGTATTAGGTTGCCGATCACGGCTCAGGTTACGCCACTGGAAGCGAAAGAGACATCTGTCGTCACCTCAGGAAGACTCCTAACAGTCATGATCCCAATGTGGGTCCGGGAAGAAGTTGATTGTTGAGAGATCGTCCTTTGTATTTACGAGAACAGACAAACGCAAGCCCGTGTTTTCCATGCTGTTCAACAACATGATGTGGAATATACCATGACCCTGGAGTAGAGGAATCATCATGATCAGTTGTCTGTTTGATGAAACCTTCAGTTACCAATTCTTCTATCTTCTAGTCGTGGATTGAGGCTAAGGTTGGATTTCTTTGGAGTCACCTTTCTGTGCGTTTGACATGATCAGGTTTAAGGAGCAAGGGGGGAGCATAATGGCGCTCACCATCAACTGCCACAGTCACAGTTATAGGCTCAAGAGTGCCAATTGTGAATTTGTTCATCTTGGAATAGGTCACCTCCCTCTCATTATAAGGAAGAATGGCATCATCTTTCCTTAATCTTTCAACAGACTCTTTCAGCACACGTCTGTTCTGTTCCTTCTGGACCCTCTAGTGATAGGAGCATGCTGATCAGAGTGTAAACTGACACTCGAACACTTCACTGTCTTCATATTTGACATATGACATGGGCCGCCGTCATATGGCTGGAGTGTTGCTGGGTGCGGCGTTAAACAACAAATAAACAAACATATGATATGGATAAGGTTGAGGCCAATTCATCCTGTATCAATTGTCTTGGTTGACCATATGGTTGTTCTGTTGTAACTTCATTTGTTCTGGTATAAGGCATCGGGTTATGCATGAAGGAAAGGGCTAACGTCCTTGGTCCACCTCTCAAGTTATGTATCAACACATGATATTTATAAATGTAAAGTCAAATGAGGGTGTAAATTGATTAGATTGTCAAATGTCATGTTCATCAGTGCAAAGACTTTTTCACTACCACCTGAGTGTCTAGGGTTTCCAGGTCCAAAGGAGGATGACATGAGGAGTTCAGCCAGATTAGGTGTCATTGCACCTTGGGCCATGTCATCGGATGTGGATCTGGAAGTACAGGATGTAGACCTGGGGCATGGGTTATTGATTGTGAGGCATCTGGTGTTGTCAGGTAACTATGGTTGACGGAAGCTTGCTCGTCATTCCAGGATTGGAGTAGAAAGTTAATCCAAATGGAGTCGGTGGGTTGGCAGGTTGGCATGGATTGGTGGATTTAACTTACGAAACAAATTGCTTGCGTGTGGATCAGATTAAATGCAGGTGAAGGTGCAGACATTGTAGATGTCACACTTAATTTACTTTTCTGTGGAGCTGACGTCATAATTCCAGATGGGTGTTCATGCTGACATTCACAGAATGGTGACTGACTGTTGATTTCCGCGAAATGAAACTTGTTGACAGAAGCTCAGTGGAACTTAATGGTGGCGGCACATGAGGAATGGTGGAAACAGCGTCATGACTTGTAACCATGGTAACACAAGGCATAGGTTCACCTTCATTGGCTTCATGATTAATTATCATTCTGTCTACAAACGTTAGTTCACTTAATTCAATCTCAGCTCTTCTGATCTTTCTTTGTCTATTCAATTCCGCGTGAATCCTTTCTCTCTCCTTCAAAGCAAAGTGGGCAACACGTTGGGCTTCATAGGCTTCTCTGTCTTACTGGGAAATGGTTTCTCCTTCTGTTGCCTGATGGAAAGTAACTTGAACTTTGATTCACATTAAAGATCTGTTGTTTCTCATGCCAGATATTTGTGATTTTCCGGGCGCTTGAATCGATCGATGTCGCCCGCCTCCCAGGAAGGTAGCATTGGTAGTCCGTCAGATATGCAGGAATTCTGTGTTGTCTTCTATGTCTTCTCTCCTTAGATTTAACTATTGGCACTGTAACACAACTTACTGTATTTGCTGGATTAACTTCACTAGCCGTTGTCTGAATACTAGGCCTGAAGCCGGCTTCGCCATGTGTGGTCTTCTCGGAATACACACTTGTCACATTTCGTGTTCCAGAGTCAAATTCACTTGCGAGCGATTCCATGTCAGAAATAACCAATTCACCATACTGATTTCTGCCGCACATTTGATGCAAGACTATTTATCCGCCTCGCGGGACCATGTTGCGGAGGTTGTGACTGAAATAAAACCCGTCGTCTTGAAAACGTTTATTATCGCATGATGAACAAGAAAACAGTGTTATCACTCTCACCGACATGGGGCAAATAGGAATTGTGTTTGTTTGTACAGTAGTGAATATAAACTATGAACAAAATCATATAAATCCCTAAAAAGAGATACCCACTAAGGCCGCTGTATGTCATCAGAAAAATTGATTAAATGTGAAATTAATACACGCAAAAGGCCCCTTCTCCAGTTAATATAACTCAGTCTTGGTAAGTATCTCTTAGATAAGCTAACTTCAGTAGTTTCTGAGAAAACTGGGGGGGGGGGGGGGGGGGGGGGGGTCGGGGGGGGGGTCGGGTAGCCTAGTTGTTAAAGCGTTCGCTCGTCACGCCGAAGACCCTGGTTCGATCCCCGACATGGGTACAATGTGTGAAGCCCATGTCTGGTGTCCCCCGCCGTGATATTGCTTGAATATTGCTAAAAGCGGAGTTAAATCATACTCACTCACTCACTCACTCACTCTGAGAAAACTTGTCCCCATTGCTGAACACCAAGCAAAATAACATGCATCAAGGACCTTAACTCTGTAGAACAATAATTGACGGGACGAGCGAACGAACTCCGTTCCCATATAAAAAACATGAATACATACAGCTGGAAACGTTCATTCATTCTAGCTAAGGTTCATGGACCATTATGGTTCGAGCGCACGTGGTTCATAATGTTTCCAATGTCCATCGACCCCGTTCATTGTCTCACGTACACACAAGAGATTCATGCAACCAAAACAATGGCAATATTACGGAACGAAACTGGTCCGGAACATAATACGATGTGGGATTGCTTTTTGTTTGATCAAATAGTTATAACTGGCAGTCCATTGGTAAGTTTAGATTACGTATTCTAGTATAAAACAAATGCATAGCTTCCCTAGCTTGAGCAACTAACGAC
Organism: Haliotis rufescens; assembly: GCF_023055435.1. NCBI lineage: Eukaryota > Metazoa > Mollusca > Gastropoda > Lepetellida > Haliotidae > Haliotis > Haliotis rufescens. Next base: position 926,450 of record NW_025964367.1, read on the forward strand.
ATCTTGACTGCTAGGGAATTTCTTGTTCGTTTAAAAACCAGGCGTTAAGTATATTAGTGACATCTGCATATAGCAAAACAATACTTTTTTTTACAGATTCTAATCAATACCTTTACATATTTTCTGTTGTTAATATTCTTCGTGGTCATTTAGGTATTGCAAAGAGAATTGCCTTCATAATTTCTGCTATTGTTATTTAATTTTTTTCAGGATAAACAAATCGTCATCTTGCAGTTCTAAACCCGAGTCCAATTCAGGGGATGTATTGATATTTTGGAAAAACATAAAAAATCAAAGATCAATTTCCTCTGATTTCGTTTGTTTTACGAAATGTATTCAGTAACTTCCTTAATCTTTAGGGGACTTCGTACTCATATTTCTTAAAGTTTTCTGCATATTAAAACGATACTGTTTGATATACTTAATTATAAAAATCTGAAGTTCTTTGCTAGACATCAATGAAGATTTCCTATTTTGCTCTGACTTATGTCCACCACATATTCGTCTAGCCAAATGATGATTCTTTCGAGCCGTTTTACACATTCTTGAACACAGTGTACATCGAAATATAAATTACAAAAGTCGTACACTTCAAAGTCAATAACCACATTAAACACATCCTTTGTACACATAAAATAATCCACTCTGCTAGCATTTTACAGGTCGTGTTTCCTGTACACTCATATTGTCCAAATCGTCCATTACATAATAACATATTAAAACTTTTACATAATTCAATTAATAAATGACGAAAATGATTTGTGTATTTATCTTTATAAACCCGTTTAGAGCTTATGCTTCCAGTTTTGAAAACATTTATTACACTTAGATCTCTTTCATTTACACTATCAAGACCAAAGTATTCGCTACGGAAGTCTTCAAGTTCAGAACATTATGGTTGATAGACAACTTCTCTTCTCAGTTCATCCCGCATATCCTCTTCTGCGAATGGGGATTTCTCGGGTGGTAAGTAGACACAGCCAAGAATCAAGTCACTGTCAGTTTTCATAAGTTCTTTTATTCCCTTGCACCAAAATACATAATCAATGGTTGCAGGTGATACATGTACATTTTTTATTAGATCACTAATAATAAACGCAAGTCCACAATATTTAGACTGTTTTCTATTTTTAAATTACACATTGTGTCCAAGCAAGTCTATTAAGTCGATTTTGTCAAGTTTTGTCTCACAATCACCACTAATATGGTACCTATTGATCATTTAAAAAAAAATGTGGGTAATTTAATTTTGGTAACAGGCCACCAACATTAATAGCACAGTATTTTGGATGTCGGTTATGTAAACATAATGCTGTGCCTTTAATTTGAGGGCCTTTGCAAAGTCTTTAACAAGTTATTTGTCGTTGCGATACAAGAAATTCGTATTTCCCCGTAATGCCAGGTTTACCTATGCGATGCACAGTCTTAAACTGAATGTCCTTATGTATGTGTAAACTTGTTCCAATGAAGGAGGTCAGTACCTGTTTGTGTGATGATTTGATGATTTTGAATAAATGTGGGCTCACCCTTTCAAGTGAAAAAAACTGTGGGTGCTCCATTCAGACGCAGGAGGAAGGTGCTATGATACCCCTTTCTCCTCATGCGGGGAAATGGAGCATCTACGTGAAATAATAGAGCACTAGTGGTGGTGACTGCTCTATCACAAATGTAGCATATGAAGCAGAAATTTGAAGAATAAAAATCATAATATTTGCATTCACCTGGAATGACTCATATAGGCAAACAATTTAACGATAATGTCTGCAATCCACCAGAATAATCACTCGATTAATTGCGAACATTAGCCAACCCGAGACATTCATGACAACTCAGGGATTCCCAAAGCAATGGACGCGTATCTTAATTCACTACTGTTCTATTGTTGGCTAGTCACAATAGCTAGACTGGGCCCTAGTGGAACGGTTCACGTATAGAAGTCCAGCAACCGCAACCAATTATTACGAGCCGAAATTATGTTTATGGTCTAGTTAACACAGGTCTGTGGCTTCTCAAGATTCACACTTCATTGTTCTTTTGTATCTCACTATTCATTTGATCTATTTGTCAAATTCAACAGCAACCCGGCCCCGTGTTACACGCTCAGCTGTTGCACACACGCTACACACCCGTTCTACACGCGTGTTCAACAGGTGCTCAATCTGTGCGCAACCCCTTGAGCACCCGTGTCATATGCGTGTAACACGCGTTCTCAACGCGTGTAAGGGAAATAAACTTCTAGGCAGTAGTGTATAATGTTATCCATCAATTCTGTGCTCGAAAATATCTTCCCATCTCTCATAAACATTACCTCAACATTGCAAGTTTTCCCGTCATGACCGTATTAATATATAGGATATTACATCAGAAGGTGGTGAAGTGTCCGTCGGACAGTGACAACAGTCAATATAGTTCCAAGTGAAACCTGTTTCTTTGACAGTGGCGTAACTACATATATGCAAAATAACAAATGCCTACACAAATTGTTTCTACTTACCTTTCAAGGCAACCCTACGGTCTGACCGCTAGAGTAACTTCCCTTTATCAAAGGGAAGCTACTCTAACCCTAGTCTATGTATGAGACGTCCCAGACACACGGACAGTCGGCCTGTCTTGTCTTTACTTTACGAAGTGCAGTCAGATGTAAACAGCGACAAGACGTAACAAGGTAACAATTCGGACATTGTTCGGCAAATCCAACTGTTTTAATTTGTGGAAACGTTCCAAGCCACAGGGGTCTACAAACACAGATATGGAAACTTATTCCGCTTGGCTAGCGTTCTCGCAAAATAGTTCGCAATTTATATCTCCAAAGCTGCCAAAACTTGTAAAATGCCTTAGCTACGTCACAGTTAGACAATGATTTTCAGTATATTAGACTATTCTTTTCTCCAGATTCCCGATGGTTAATTCTGTCTCGATCCCCGAATGACAAGGGAGACGCAATGTTTGTTTGTGAACAGTGAAAGTAGTCCCCACTTGACCTTTGATATTTACATCTCTATCCGCATATGACCCCAACGGATATCGTTTTTATCCATTTGTTGTATCCTGCTAAGGCACCTACCCATTATATGATAAATATATTTACATCCCGTTGTTCAGAAATATTCTTGTAAGAAGAACAGGTAGATTCTATTCTCTCTTTAGTGATTTCTCTGAGATGGATGGTTGTTTTAAGCGTGAACGAATACTAAGGAGTGTTTACATCCTAACCTGCATGAACTCATCCCAAAAATGTAATATTAACCCTAGGAGAAGTGTTATTATATATCACTCATAAACCGAAAGAACAATGATCTAAAACATTTGTCAACAATATTAGGGGCGGTCGGGTAGCCTAGTGGTTAAAGCTTTAGCTCGTCACGCAGAAGACCCGGGTTCGATTCCAGACATGGGTACAATGTGTGAAGTCCAATTCTGGTGTCCCCCGCCGTGCTGGAATATTGCTAAAAGCGGCGTAAAACCATACTCACTCACTCAACAATGTTATGTTTCAAACACATTTTACACGAACCTTAGGAAACGGCCGAAAATTATCTCTTACTTGCTTACATGTACTAGATATTCGTAAAACCATGTGATGTGTCATCGTCTGGTGGTTTTCTTTCTCGGCTATTTATGCGCAGGCTGCAAGTTCGGCCCATTAAAGCGCCAACGGTACTTTGTGAGTAAAATCAGAAGAGTTTTATACACACAATCCCGAGTATTGCCCAAGTTTGTGGTTTTATGAGATACGATGAAAGGACAACATCATGTTGCACACATTCCTTCTGACTTTATATGTTTGCATAAAGATAAAACTTCAGTCAAATTCAGTGTGTGCATGACCAGATCATTTTATACCTGTATTTTAATACATTTTGATAGGAGTACGGTCAAACATTTCCCAATCGGACATGTTGTACCTATCTCTTGATACCCACAGCGGGTACCCGTGTATGGTCGGGTAATAGGGGGTATGGTCGGTTAAAAATTGGAATACAGGAGTCCAAATGATACATCAACGGTATAAGATATCATTTTGCCTAATATTTCAGCAAGCTGACGAATGAGAATCAACCCTTTTCTTTCTTAACCCTCTGGATGCCGATTTTTTTTCTGACGCACATTTTCCTAAGATCGGTAAAGTGAAGGTTGTGCGAGAATTGCGCTCACGCGGCACTGGATATACCTCTGGCTATAAAATTACGCAGAGGTGGAGAATATTAAATTTCCTGAGCTGTCATTGTAGCTTCTACTATCTTGGTCGAGGTTACAAGTCTATATACATTGTTTGGAATGCTCATTTTACATGGTCTGCCCAACGTGAACGCCGCTATAGTATCTTTTCACTCGCTCACTCACTCACTCACTCACTCACTCACTCACTCACCCAACCCACCCACCCACTCACTCACTCACTCACTCTCACCCACCTATCCAAACCCACTAACTCACTTAACCAAACCAAACCAAATCACTCACTCACTCACTCTCACCCACCTATCCAAACCCACTCACTAACCTAACCAAACCCACTCATTCACTCGAAACAAAAATCAAATTGAAAAGAACCCATTTGAGCTGCCACGCGTGTAGATGTCATTGTAGCTTCTACTACCTTGGTCGAGGTGTACAAGTCTATATACATCGTACGTAGTCTCACTGGAGTGACCTCGTTCAGCACACTATCATGATGGTCGAGGGACACCCAAGTCAGGATGGAGACAGCCGGACAAAAAAAGAGAGTGTGATATACGGGGTAGAGGACACTCCCTCTATTCCACTATGGTTCGTCTTTGGTCTCCAGGTAGGAATGGTACTTTACGACATAACACGTGTGCTTACAGATATATGCCATAGCTGTTTGTTAAGATACGCTATAACCAATTGGGACGTTGCTTTAAGGTATTCAATGCTCTTGTAAAGAACAGTTTTGATCTTGGTGTTTGTGTTTACTTGTTCACTGTGTAGCATTGAGTCGGTGATTCGTGTTGGAATGAATTGATCAGACTTGTTTGGAATGTTCATTTTACATGGTCTGCCCAACGTAAACGCCGCATTAGTATCTTTTCAACAAAAGCTGTGTCCACATACTGACCCTTAGGCAACTAAAGGTGGTTGAGTAAAACGACTGAATAAGAGTTGCATTTATGTTTTGGTTATGAGAAATAGCTAAAGGCTTTTGGTAGATGGTCACAGCTCAAAGAAGTGACAGGGCTAATTATATTATACGCATCCTCGCTCTCTCTTTATGAACCTCGCACTGCGGATGCCCACACCACCAACATCTATATAGACATGTCATACTCTGGTGACATTCTCACAGAGACCAGAGGCCACAAAAGCAGCTGACACCTCGGTCGTGATATTAATAATATGTACACATCTTTGAATGCTTATAATGCCTCCACATTTCTCGCATTCCGTATTCCTCTTTCTTATAATGGCTAGTTTTTTATCACTTCGTTCCCGACAGCATATAGAAATCAGCCTACGAACACGGTATTCACTTCAGAGATTGATGAGTCATGCTATTTGGCTAAACAGTGGTGTTAACAAGGCTTTTCACAAACTTCAGAAGTAGAAAGTGTACTTGAATCACCTTGCTTAAAGGGCAAGTTCACACGGAAATGAACCTATTTTTCTTGTACTTTTTCCACATTAAAAGTGTTAACATAGAAGTGTCATAGACAAAAATATAAAAATATCACAATTAATTAACATATTTTTCGCATTAAACGATTTATATTTTTCACATTTACCAAGTGTTCTATTTCCACAACAAAAACACCATGGCTTATGCCCCTTGCAATATGACGTCATTGGTGCCAATTGATAAACATTATGACGTCATCATGCTTATTTGGAGCCGCTTCACGTGGTGTAGGTCCAGGTGTGTGATTCTAGCGTCTCAGATGCCAGCCAGCATAGTGTTATGCTGAGTCACCACTGCGCCGGAGTGTGTCGTAGGCCATGTTGTTTTACCGCAAACTGGTACTTGATATCTTTTGCGTTGAGAATAGACAGGGACCCAGTTGAATTGGCACCAATTACGTCATAATCTAAGGGGGATAACTCAGGCCTGTTTAGCTCGAAAAACGAAGGCCTCATAACGGCATATCATTTTCACACTATTGTGAGCTTCCTACGTTCACTGTGAAAAAATTGAGTGTATATTTTCAAACACAGATACTAATTAATTCTAAAATTGCGTTTTGTTTAGAAAAAGAAAGAAAGTGATTTTTGCGTGTACACTTCCCCTTTAAGTATATGGGTTTCAAATAGAGGTTTGAAATGAGATACCGTATGAGTACTTACAGATACGGTATCAAGTTGGAGGTTTCAAACGAGATACCGTATGGTATGGTTTCGAGTTGGAGGTTTCAAATGAGATACCGTGTGGTATGGTATCGAGTTGGAGGTTTCAAATGAGTTGCCGTATGGGTACTTACAGATACAGTATCAAGTTGGAGGTTTCAAATGAGATACGGTATCGAGTTGACGGTTTCAAATGAGATACAGTATCGAGTTGGCGGTTTCAAATGAGTTGCTGCATGGGTACTTACAGATACAGTATCAAGTTGGAGGTTTCAAATGAGATACGGTATCGAGTTGACGGTTTCAAATGAGATACAGTATCGAGTTGGCGGTTTCAAATGAGTTGCCGTATGGGTACTTACAGATACAGTATCAAGTTGGAGGTTTCAAATGAGATACGGTATCGAGTTGACGGTTTCAAATGAGATACAGTATCGAGTTGGCGGTTTCAAATGAAATACGGTATCGAGACATCTAAGTACAAATATTACCTGATTCATTTCAAACTTATCATTACAGCACTATTGTTTGGTTATAGCGGAAGTGGTGAGTGGGACAACGGTTGAGTCAGATATTGAGAAAAGAAAAGAAAATGAAGAGATCCTTGCAAGGCTTCGTTAGTTCGCAAGTCCACATCACTATTACGACTTCGTGTGGTTCTACAGACACATCTGTCCTAACAGTGTAACGTGAAAGACATGATGTCACAGTGCGGAATACAGCAGCTTAACAAGTCAAGAGACATCACATTCTTTAACAACGTTTGTGGAGTAAGATCAGGCGGAATTGTGGACATATTTCCACTGTTTAACATAACAAAAACACGACCAACATTTTCATCCCTCTTCTCATCTTCTGCACCAGAAAATCAAAACTGGCAGAACGCATGTTGTCCGTTCAATATCTGGCGTTGTGTTACTTTTCTCCACAACCTCTCCTATTTACTACTGGTAAATGTTCAACATATGCCTTTACATCATAATGTCATTATGATATCCTTGTGTTGACAAATATTATGTCACTGAAACCTTGACATTGACAGCATGTGAACGCTAGGCTAAAGAAACCGCCACGGAAGGGGCTCGTGTAACATCAACAGACATTGGCGGACCAAAACATATTCTTTCACAGGTGTGTCATGAACATGGGTCGACAAACATATAGGTTCAGGTGTTAATGTTCCTAGCACAAAGTAACTTGGGTGAATATTTTTATATATTTCAAGTCAGACAGGTGGTGGTTTGGTGTTTAAGGATCGGCTTCCTTTTAAATGACACATTACTCACACAGCTGCAAGTGTTGCAGTTACAAACAACATAAACTACTTTGTATTCCATGTGTTTGTACATCGGATGATAAAAGTGATTGGGGATACAACTTCTACTTCCACCGGTTGTGATATTTCTACCATCACTTCTATAACTGCTTCTGTCACCGCCACTAATTACTACTTTTGTTTGTGTGTTTAACGCCGCACTCAGCAATAGTCCGGCTACATGACGGCGATTTGTAAATAATCGAACATGCACCAAACAACCTAGTGATTGTCATCATGAGCATCGATCCATGCAATTGGGATACGATGACATGCATCAACCAAGTCAGCGAGCCTGACCACCCTATCCCGTTAGTCTCCCCTTATAACAAGCATAGGCGCCTTTTACAGAGAGCATTAGTTGCTTAAGACCTTTTCAACCCCGGATCTTCACGGGAATTACTACTACTACTACTACTACTACTACTACTACTACTACTACTACTACTACAGGGGCGGTCGGGTAGCCTAGTGGTTAAAGCGTTAGCTCGTCACGCCGAAGACCCGGGTTCGATTCCCGACATGGGTACAATGTGTGAAGCCCATTTCTGGTGTCCCCCGCCGTGATATTGCTGGAATATTGCAAAAAGCGGCGTAAAACCTCACTCACTCACCCACTACTACTACTACTTCATACATTTGCCACTACTATTGCTTCTATTACTACGGCTGCTGCTGCTACTACTAATGCTACTATCACTAGTGATTTTAATACTGCTGCTACTGCTACTGCTACTACTACTGCCACAGCCACTGCTGTTACTACTGTTACTCTCATTACTACAGCTGCTGCTACAGCCACTACTATTACTACTACTACTACCATTGCTACTGCTTCTCTTGCTACTACTACTGCTGCTACTGTTGTTACTACTGCTACAGCCACCACTGCAACTGCTACTGTTGCTACTACTCCTGCCGCTACTGTAACAGTTGTTGTTGCTTCTACAGCCACTACAACTACTACTACTACTACTACTACTACTACATATTAGATTGAAGGTCATTTTGCAATTTACAATACTTCGGCTAATCAGAAGGTTTGGTTGCATAAAATATTCACATGAACATCCATAGCAATGTTGATTTAATATATGTGATTCAGTGTGATTGTGGTAACCAATAAACGGTTTCTCGTGATGTGTTCATGTATGTAAATATAAACTTTCAATGCAAGAAAAAAAGAATATCTGCCGAAGCAGATTAAAATTTGGCGTAAAGGTCATAATAGCTCAGAAAATTGTATGAATGGACCACTGAAAATAAGTGTTGACACCAGGTGTTCCTGAAAAAATGGTAAGCATGTCCTGCCCAAGCGGTAACACCCGCCATTCGCACAATTTCTATAAAAAATAGTATTACCCAGTATTTATTGCCTGACGCCGCACAGCAGTACTCCTGCCATGCGACGGCGGCCTGTAAACAAACAATCAAGTGAACGATGAACAAGTAAATCCTGCTACACGATAGTGCATTTACTGATATGTTAATTTTGAATACTTCCTGTCAGAATGATGAGATCTGATTGGTCCACTTGATCTTGATAAAATACTGTGTATCCCGCCGTGGAGGAGAAAAAATTTCTCAGCGAAAGAATAAATCTCTTATACCCCGCCACGAGCAAGTCAGGCTGCACGTGGATTTCTGAGAGGCAGAATAAACCCTTTATACCCAACTTCAAAGCAAAAATCCGCACGCTTTTTCCGAGTCAATGGAAGTCACGCGACATAGCGCAACCTAACCTCAGCTCAAAAGAACAGCTGTTTTCTATCAATTTTGAATTATTTTAAAAAGTCATGTTAAAACATGTCGGTAAGATAAATTCGGTGTAGCAAGATCAATTGGGGGAACAAGGGGTTTTATGTGCCCCTCGTTAGGTCTTATACATCTCGCCTCCGGCAATAAAACCCCACGTGATCCTGCTGCAACTTGTGTGTATGCTTTTGTGCGGCAGTGAGCATCTCCGAGGGCCACGGTGATCAAATGAATAGGTTCATTCGTCCTCTCTTTGTACAAGTTGTGGAGCACCAGCATTCATACGTATCCCTCTATGAGGACTCACAATATTGACACATTACATACACTGTCCCAGTTTGATACCGCTTGTGTTTACAGTCCTTGGACTGTAGACGTGTATGTATGCATAAGGCAACACACGATAGGGCCTGTCAAATAACCGTAAGGAATTCCTGTGGCGTAAAGTGATTAATATTAATTAATTTCTTATCTTTGAGATTCAGTCCATATCGTGGACAATGACTCGTGTCTAGATATACGTCATCACTCATCATGTTAGTATGCAAACCAACTTGAAAGATTTCTGCCGAAAACGTCCAAATATAGTCGAATAAAGCAGATAAAGTGACAAAACCCTTTCCATATCCAACAGATATCACTGCATAAAGCATAGTCTATTTACGATTCCGACAAAATCATGAGCATGTATTCATGAATAACTATCAAATAGTAATGATACCAGGTGTTCACAAAAAGGTGAGCGTATCCTGCCCCACCGGTGGCACCCGTCATAAACACATGCAAAGGCAAGTCAATGGTTCACCCGCAAAATATGGGAACATATGGTACAAGTCAAACTAGGGAATTGCATCTGACATCATTTTTGTCACTGATGCGTCAAACTTGGAAATGTCCTCCACATGTCTACCATAAAACCTTTTGAAAGCTTTACTGAGGCCTTGAATGTTGTAACCTTGATCAAACAACTTCTGAGCAAGAGTCGTATGACGCTTTTTGAAATCTTGGTGGAAAGAGCATGCTCGATTGTTTGTCAAAGGCTGCAAAATGTAAACACCAATGGCTGGAGCTGCTGTATTATTGCTCGACATGAAGGGAACGTTGACTGTTGGAAAAAGTGCTGATAGGACTTCAGAAACTCGCAAACTCCTGATCAGAAAGATGTTAATACTGTCATATATATATTTATACATTATATTGTATAATATTTCCCGGATATATTGACAGAGCCGTTCTTTACTGTGGAATGAGTGGGTGACTTGGTTCAAAGCCACTTTAAAAGCACTACAGTTATACGAGTGAGAAAGTTAATGGGATAGGAAAGTCTGAAGTGACGTGCCAGCAAATGTTTATGGTTTATGGTATAAGATTTTGATATTTTGGACCCCTCCCTTTAAAAAAGCAGGAGATCTGGTTCTTATTTCAGCAAACCGTGATGTGTATAACTGGGACGCTGTCCATCCCATTCCTGATCACCCGCCAGATCTGTGCGTCCCAGCTGACTGACGTCACAGCCAAACTGCTCAGCGTATCCTTCTTCATGTGTGGAGTGTCCACCCTTCTGCAAGACACCATCGGCATCAGGTGACTGAGTCATACCTTCAATACTTACAATGAATTACCCCCATCTTTTCCACCACGTTACGGAGAGCGGAAGGTTCGGGGTTCGATCCCCGGCCGCGTCATACCAAAAGACGTTAAAAGATGGTACTTGTTGTTACCCTGTCTAGCGCTCGGCATAAAGGGGCTAAAACAAGGACTGGTCGGCTCGGAGTCAGTATACTGTGTCTGAGTGAGGTATTCATGTTAAACTGCGGCATGGTATCTCAGTGTGCTAGCACAATAAATCGGCATCAGTCCGGACTAGTACAAGCAGCCACACACACACGTGCATGCACGTCGCTATATAAGTGCAATAATCTTGGACGCGACGTTAAACCCAATTTCACCTCACCTCACCTCCACCACGTGAGAATAGGTACACAGAAACCTGTGCTGTCGTAAGATGCGTACAGTGGATTGGGTGGTCAGGCTCGGTGATGATCTGCTTGTCGCTGTAACCCCACGGCGTGTATCGTTGCTTATTATATCCGTCACTGGATTGTCTGGTCCAGACAAGATTATCTACAGACCGCAATCACATAGAAGGAACAGTGCTGATTGCAGTGTTACTCAACAAATAACCCAAAAGTTAAGCCTCGAATAAGCCAACAATAAGTGTCAGAGATTGGTGCCACATACAGTAAACTACGGTTATAACGCACTCAAAGGGACAACTGATTTTAGTTCGATATAACCGTAGTTCATTATAAGCATATTCAGTCAAGTCGCATTAATCCGACATGATTGGTTGCATATGGTTATGTCGGATTAACGAGTATGTCGGATAAACGAAATTAAGTAGCAGCAACGTTCGTGTTCGAAAAGCGGACAACTACAGATAGATAACGATACAAACACGTAATGAAAAATGAAATTTTCATATTGTTATGTTAAATAACATCATGCAACCTCTATAGCTTAACACAAAACAAATGTTACTGACTGTATGACTTATTCAAAATAATTTAAAAAGCATAGTCTGGAATGGAAGTCGCCAGTTTGAAACTGGTACCTCAAAGCTAAAGAAAGCTGCTTTTTTAGTGAGTTCGTTGACTTCCTGTTTGTCATTTCATTGGTCGGTGATAGTTCGCGAAAGGTTGTTCTAACGTGACCTGTAATGGGATGTCCTCGAAGATAGCGATAACTTGTATCTTATTTTAATAGCTTGAGTGCGTGAGTGAGTTGGGTTTAACGCCGCTTTTAACAGTATTCCAGTTATATCACGGCGTGTCAGCTTAATGTGGGAGGAAAGCCCGAAGTGATGCGAGTCTCAGACGTTCACCACTTCGGTGAAATCCACGAGCATGGGTATGGTGGGGACAAACCTAGAAACATAATCGGGGCGAACCGGGATTCGAACCCACAAGCATAGGTTTCTGGCGTACCCAAGGGACGCAACTCTGCACAGCGAATCGCGGCGCCTGAGACGACTGGGCCACCCGTGCCCCCTTAATGAGCTTGAGGTAATCTAAGCATGTGATTGAATGTTAAGCAAGTATACTAGTATATCTGCAGCCGTTGTAACATAACGCTACCAGCTGTAGCGAGGCGTGTTTGTTATAAACGTAGTTTACTGTAGTTCACTTATTTTGGAAAATAGATTTTGTCTTTGTCGAGACGAGCGTACGACTTAACCACAAGTCTACCCTACTGTTAATAAACAGTTGAACATGGCTAGTCATATCTGTCTAACAGGTCTTGCAGTGACCCTATAAATATTCATCTCGTGTTGACCATTTGTCTCGCGTGACTTGGCCTTATCTCAGTATATGTTTTGGAGGCATGTATACACTGACACCTGATATACAAACTACAAGAGAGTTTGAAGGTGATAGCGATACAACAGAACAGCTGTTTATCCCTACGTGTGCTGTGATATACAGCAGAAAACATTCCAGGTATTCATCACAGGTCATAAGTATGGCACAGGCAGCCCCGATTAACTTGAGGAAAAACTACTTCAAAGCTACCTCTGATTTCAGAGCTCTGTTTCATAATGTGTCCATGTGATACCGTGTGCCCATGTGTCTTGTTTCAGGATATATGGGTTGATGCTATCAAGTGTAATACCTCTTAAAATGCGCTTTGAAAATCATACACCAGCTCCAATGATTGTGTTGATGAGGACGTAGATTTCAGTCTGCTGAAGTCGAGTGTATTGTAAGCAGTGGGATGTGAACCGTATGTGTTTCATACATTAAGTCTATATGACACGTGGTCTATTGCGTCAGTGCGCGTCGCCTTGGGGGAAGTGTTTATGCAACGTGAATAGAGCTTCTACAGCGCACATGAAGTGCTCTGAAAGGGCTGCATGAGACGAACACTGCTTTGGTTTACATACGCTTTGAACCGTATCAGGTTGCGATGGAATGTTCCGTGATGAAGTGGATAAATCGTCTGCCCGGAGTGCGGAATGTCGTGGGTTCGATTCCCGGCCGCGTCATGCAAAAAGACATTAAGAGATGGTATTTGTTGTTACCCTGCCTGGCTCACGGCATTAAGGGGCTCGGTGGCAGCTTCCTGTGTCTGAGTGGGGTATTCTTGTGAAACAGCGGGATGGTATCTCAGTGGGCTTGCACTATAAAATCGGCATTAGTTCGGACTAGTACAAGCAGCCACACACACACACACACACACACACACACACACACACACACACACACACACGAACACATGTGGAGCTGACAAACCTAGAAACACAGTCAGGGTGAAGCTGGGATATGAACCAACTTTCAAAGGTTTTAGGCTGGCCTAATAAACGCTGCTCGGCAAAAGGAATTGCGGCGTCTTATACAAAACTGAGCCACCAATAATGACAGATTGATAGAAATTCCATTTCATTATTACATTACATTGCCCATTACATTGCTCACATATACCCCCATGGAATTACATGTTGGTTCAGCCTTTATTCACCCCTGGTTGGTTCTATATGCTTACGACCGCCTCCGTTGTCTAGAGGTAGAGCCTCCGCCCGGAGAGCGGTAGGCCCGGCCGCGTCATACCAAAAGACGTTAAAAAATGGTACTTTTTGTTACCCTGCCTGGCGCTCGGCATTAAGGGGCTAAAGCAAGGACTGGTCGGCTCGGAGTCAGTATACTGTGTCTTAGTGGGGTATTCATGTTAAACTGCGGCATGGTATCTCAGTGTGCTAGCACAATAAATCGGCATCAGTCCGGACTAGTACAAGCAGTCACACACACGTGCATGCACGTTGCTATATAAGTACAATAATCTTGGACGCGACGTTAAACCCCGGGGCCCTTTTCATCTCATCTCTATATGCTTACGTCATCTGCTGTTTGATTGTGTTTATTTACGTCAACCCCTGGTTGCTCGTCTTTGTTTACGTCATCGGCTGGGTGATTGCCTTTGCTTACGTCATCGGCTGGGTGCTTGTCTTTGCTTTCGTCTTCCGCTGGTTGATTGCCTTTGCTTACGTCATCAACTGGCTGCTTGTCGATGCTTACGTCTTCCGCTGGTTGATTGCTTTGATTAGGTGATCCCCGCTGGTTGATTCATTTTTGTCTTTGCTTAAGTCATCCGCTGTTGCTTGTCTTTGCTTACGTTTTTGTTTGTTTGTTATTTAACGCCGCCCTCAGCAATGTTCCAGCTACATGACGACAGTCTGTAAATAATCGAGCATGGACTAGACAATCCAGTGATTGACATCACGAGCATCTATCCATGCAATTGACCACCCGATTCCCCATAGTCGCCTCTTACGACAAGCAAAGTCGCCTCTAGCGGCAAGCATGGTTTGCTGAAGACCTATTCTCTTCACGGTTCCTTTGCTTACGTAATCTGTCGGTTGCCTGTCTTTGCTTACGTCATCCGCTGGTTGATTGTCTTTCATACGTCATGCACTGGCTGCTTATCTGTGCATTGTCATCCGCTGTTGCTTGTGTCTGCTTTCGTCTTCCGCTGTTGCTTGTCTTTGCTTACATCATCCGCTTGTTGATTGTCTTTCTAGCGTCATCCGCTGGCTACGTGTCTTTGCTTACGTCATCCGCTGGTTGATTGTCTTTCATACGTCATGCACTGGCTGCTTATCTGTGCATTGTCATCCGCTGTTGCTTGTGTCTGCTTTCGTCTTCCGCTGTTGCTTGTCTTTGCTTACATCATCCGCTTGTTGATTGTCTTTCTAGCGTCATCCGCTGGCTACGTGTCTTTGCTTACGTCATCCGCTTGTTGATTGTCTTTGCTTACGACATCCACTATTAGATTGTCTTTGTTTAAGTCGTCACGACATGGCTGACTTTTTGCCGATGTGACGGTAAATTCACTATCAATTCACTGTAGACTCACTATCTCACTTGTTTAAGTCATCCGATAGTTGATTAAGTTAGTTTGTCTTTATTTAGGCCATCCGCTGATTGGTTCTATTTTTTCACGTACCCGGATGCACTGTCTCCTGCAAACCAATCTGCATTGTGTATTGTTTACAACTGATAGTAAAAATGTAACAGCCAATAATTCTAATTGTGGCCAACATTGTACCTTATAGGCTGCCAATCATCCAGGGAGGGTCACACACATTTATTCCACCCATCGTCGCCATGATGTCGTTGAAGAAATGGGAATGTCCACCAGATGGTGCGTAATATGACTGAGTGGGTGTGGTTTTATACCGCTTTTAGCAATATTCCAGCAATATCACGGCGGGGAGACACCAGAAACTTGGCTTCACACATTATACCCATGAGGGGCAACGAACCCGGATCTCTTGCCTGACGAGCGAACGCCTAAAACAACTGGGCTACCGCACCGTACCAGTGCGTCATACGAAATGAATATTGCTCCATACATAATGTGATTGGAATTACAGCAAATCCACATTTTGGGTATCAGAGTCTACTTTAGGTCTAAGGCAAATACATTTTTACATAATGAGTGGGAGAAACTGGGAATTTTAAAAAGTATAATTTTGTTGCACATTTAAAAAAAAAGAAGGTTTAACATGTATATTCTGCATGTACGGGTGTATTGTACTCATGCAAAACGTTCGATATTATATGATTTGTTTAGAACAAATGTCACTGCAATTGTTGCTTGTCAGAATTCAATGACAAATATATTTTAATTGAATAATTGCTGCGGGTGACCTGCACTACAAATGCATCTGATTATGTAAACTTAATAAGTCAGATGCATAAATATAAACGACATCATGCATATACAATGTAATCTTTGCATATCATGCGCAGATGCTGTCTCGGTTAGACACTGCTATAGTATTTCCAAATAGCATCACCCTTATCATAGATTGTTAATTAACAACATACATGCGTTCAATTCCTATTTGCAGATATTGCTGCTGGAAACGAAACGATAGAAGCAGCATGGTTGCCACGGATACGAGAGGTGGGTCATGGGAACTGCATTAAAATGAACCAACCATCAGCTGCATTTCAGGTAAACTTCTGAAATATTTAAGTATCGTTATGGTTCAGCTTGTTAACTAATTTTCAGATACAAGGAAACCTGATCCTGGCCTCTCTGACCCAAGTCGTCCTAGGATGTACAGGGTTAATTGGCTTCCTCCTCAGGTTCATTGGGCCCCTCACGATCGCCCCAACCATCTCACTCATTGGTCTCTCGTTGACGGTGGTTGTCAACGACTTCAGCAAGTCCCATTGGGGTGTGGCGTTTCTGTGAGTGCATTGTCCCTGTTTTTCATTAACACAAACAGGTTTGGAGCACACGAACACGGCTTATTGCCCAAGCATGTAGCTGCTTTACACTTAGTTGAAAATTGAAACAATGCTTGATGAAGTAATGAATTACAATAAAGAATGTAATGATTCTCAGTCGAGATGACATTTCAGATCTTACATTTATATTTGGTTCAGTGACACAAACATCTCTAGTGCATGATATGTAGAACGTGTAAATAATATCGGTTATCACCAACGTTTGAATAAACGGCGTGTTACCATGTTCTGTATTGACATTACTTATCAACAAGATAATAACTTTGATCCATGGTTTCAAAGATATTTTGTATCACATCTACCTATTGGTGCAAGTACAGGTACTGTCATTAAGCGGGCATGTGTAGCCCAGTAGGTAAAACAAATTGTAACTTGAGTGTGGTACCTTCAGAATCAGGAATGAGAAGACGACACATATCAGTTTAATTATTTATGTAATGTTAAAGAATAAAACAAACATATTCTGAAAACAAAATTAATTATTTGTCTTCACACCAATGACCTCCTGAAACAATTGTTATTGTTTTCAAGGAACAAGCGATGATAAGTTGACACAATCATAGTGATATACATGCTACTGTTGATATTAATATATCTTTTCAGTGGTAAATTTATTGATATCTTTTTCATAATTAATCTTTTCAAAATAATAGTTACATTGTTGTAATATTATTTCATATGAACGAGATCAGTAGAGACATCCAAATAGTGTTAAGATTGAAACCCACAATTATAAGGGCTGTCCAAAAGTGCTAATACCTCGCCACACGGAAACTGTAAACGTTTCCCGCATATCGATATCCTGTTGGTCTATCCCCGCCTTCTCGGCAGACATACCCGCCATGGGTCAACGTGTTTAGTGTAAATTATAGTTAGGAACGTTTTGATAAAAAAATCTCAAAATTATTTATACAACTCGTATGTACTCATATTATGTTACATACGTTTCTTTACAGCTCTTTAACTATAATTCATCACCATGTAACTTTCGCATCCCCCCCAAATAAAATAAAATAAATTATATATATAAAAAATATTTAAATAATTTATTTATATAGTGTAGATATATATATATATCATGTTCAATGTTCCAGCTCCATGTGTCTGATACTGATGTTCTCGCTGTTCCTGGGTCGCTTCAAGCCGCCCGTACCTTCCTTCAGCAGGGCTAAAGGCTGCCATGTCTCACGATATCCTCTCTTTCAACCAGCCCCGGTACAACCCTACTCTTTGTACTTTTGTCATACTTTGTTATTATGTTTTGTGTGGTTTGTTATGTCTCCCCCAGAATGGAGGGAGACATATTGTTTTTGGCACGGTTCCCGTCGGCGTCGGCGTCGGCGTCGGCGTTGGCGTCGGCGTTCCCACCGCTTCCGGACCATAACTCAGAAACCGTTTAATATTTTTTCGCGAGACTTTGTATACACATTAACCCAGCACTGAAGTATTGCCTTTTGCTATTTAGAGATTTTTGACATTTTTATTTTTTCTCGTTTGCATGGAGATAACTTGAACATAGACTCTGAATGGGGGTAAGCTTGGTTTCCGGACCATAACTCGGAAACCGTTTAATATTTTTTCGCGAAACTTTGTATACACATTAACCCAGCACTGAAGTGGTGCCTTTTGCTATTTAGAGATTTTTGACATTTTTATTTTTTCTCGTTTCCATGGAGATAACTTGAACATAGACTCTGAATGGGGGTAAGCTTGGTTTCCGGACCATAACTCAGAAACCGTTTAATATTTTCGCGAAACTTTGTATACACATTAACCCAGCACTGAAGTGGTGCCTTTTGCTATTTAGAGATTTTTGACATTTTTATTTTTTCTCGTTTCCATGGAGATAAGTTGAACATAGGCTCTGAATGGGGGTAATCTTTGTTTCCTGACCATAACTCGGAAACCGTTTAATATTTTTTCGCGAAACTTTGTGTACACATTAACCCAGCACTGAAGTGGTGCCTTTTGCTATTACAGTTTCCATGACACCACATATGTCATTGTGTAGAAGACCTGCAGAGTCAGATACACGGGCAATTACATCACAGAGACTTTCCTTTGTGCCATTTTACATTGCTTCATCATTTCTGATATGTTGGGGATATTAATATATTTGTGTCCAAACTCTATTAGTACTTTAAGTGGATTTTCTACAAATACTTCAGTAACAAGAAAACTGTGCTACTTAGATGACTACACTGTCAGGTGGGTAAATGATTGAGGGATTAGTGGTGTTGATTGGACGCTGAAGTGGTGCCCATTAGTTGTTTGAAATTTCTAGGAGTTCTATTTTTGTCTCTGTTACTTAGTAATGGAGGGTGGGAATGAAGAGATGGGGTTTAACGTGAAGTAAACGAATGAATGGGGGTTAGGGGAGTGGGGGGAGACATATGTTTTTACGAGTAAAAACACTTTCTAGTTGTTTTTGTTTCACGCTGCACTCAGCTATATGACGGCGGTCTGTAAATAATCGAGTCTGGACCAGACAATCCAGTGATTGACATCATGAACATCGATCTACGCAAATTTCGATACGATGACATGCGTCAACCAAGTCAGCGAGCCCGACCACCCGATCCCCTTAGACGCCGTCTAATGACATATCAATATGCAACCGTATTAACATGACTTCATGGTAATCACAGGTACATTTCTAACAAATATTTTTAAATCCATTGGCCCGATTGTGATTTTCCACACAACTATAGCGAGAATCTGACCAATTAAAGAGGTCTTCAGGTGAAGCAGTGAGTATATTGTGAAGTGCGCCACATGTGTGTATTCAGATGTTCATTTGTTTCCTTGTAGGTTTTGCTTGCTATCGGTATATCATGGCTGTTCTGCCATGTGCTCACCATCACTGACGTCTTCCCCAACAACGCCACGTTGCCTGGGTACCTTGCCCGCACCGACGCCGCCTCGAGACTCCAGGCCGTCGACAATGCACCATGGTTCTACTTCCCGTATCCATGTAAGTGTACCTCTAAAGCAAGCCCTAGGTGTCCAGTGGCATTGTGTGGGCTGAGCGTTTTGGAAAATGTTGCACCATCTTCAGAAATTTCTTATATTTCGTAGTTCCGCTGTTTTGTCTTTACGCCCAGTGGAGACTGGTTATTCTCTTGCGTTGATGTTTTATATTAAATTGTGCAAAACAATTTTTTCTGATATTTACATTTCTTTGAGAGGCATTTAGGAGTTGAACTACTAAGTAAGGCTAAGATATATGGATGAACAACATCTTTATTACAATTAGGAGCGACTATCAACCGTGACGAAGGCTCTGACATACACCCTGCGTACCTTCAGCTCATCAAAGACCCCAATTTGTCATTATCCTTTTGTTTTTATTACTGGCTTAATCCTTTTGGTTGATTGGTTGGTTTGTTGTTTAACGCCGCACTCGGCAATATACCGGCTATATGGCGGCGGTCTGTAAATAATCGAGCCTGGACCAGACAATCCATATCACAATTAATATCATGAGCATCGATCCACGCAATTGGGACCGATGACATGTATAAACCAAGTCAGCGAGCCTGACCACCCGATCCAGTTAGTCGCCTTTTTCGAAAAGCATATTCGCCTTTTTACAGCAAGCATGGGTTGCTGAAGACCTATTCTACCCTATTCACGCGTCTTACCCTTTTGTTTATACTATTGACTTCGCTGGTCAACTACATTTATGTTTACACAACAGGCGTCTCCACTATGTAACTATATCTGATATCTACTCTACTGCATAAACACTGCCTCCTACCTGTACCTATACTTGTCAAGCATGTTTGCTTGAAAACGATGTAAGAACCTACATCGAAACGTCGTTCCTATTTGTAATAAAGAAGTTGTTCGTCCATATATCTTATCCTTACTGATATTTAGAGTTCAACTGTATAAAGATATGTGTATACAAAGTGAAATGAAATCTCCTTTTTGGCTTTAAACAGGGAAGTGGTAAGAATTCGTCCCTCGAAAATATACCTGTGAAGATCCGGTGTAGAATAGGTCTTCAGCATCCCATTCTTGCCGTAAAAGGCAACTATGCTTGTCGTAAGAGGCATCTAACGGCATCGGGTGGTCAGACTCGCTGACTTGGTTGAAGCATGTCATCGATCCCAATTGCGTGGATCGATGTGTATGATAACAATCACTGGATTGTCTGGTCCAGACTCGATAATTTACAGACCGCCGTCATGTAGCTGGAATATTGCTGAGTGCGGCGTAAAATCAACAAGCAAACCCTCGAAAATACGTGAATGACTCATGGTAAGGAGAACATAAAAGGAAAAGTAGATTTTTCGTGCCTTGTAGCTACTCGGGTAAACACCAGTTGGCCATACTGCTCATTGTTATGTAGGACAACTTAAACACATCAGAATAATTTAGTAAACACTGCCAGTTAGAAAATGCAGGTGCATACAAGACGCATTTTTCCAAATCTGTTTGTCATCGATTTCAGTCCAGTTTGGAATGCCGACCTTCAGTGCTGCAGGGTACGTTGGGCTACTTGCGGCAACCATCAGCTCAGTGATTGAATCTATTGGGGACTATTTTGCTGCCGCTAGAGTGTCAGATGCTCCACCTCCCCCACCCCACGCTATAAACAGGGGGATAGCAATGGAAGGATTTGGGAGTATCATTTCTGGAATGGTGGGGTCGGGCCATGCAACAACGTCCTACAGCGGCAACGTTGGTGCCATTGCCATAACAAAGGTGTCTTCATTTCGTTTGGGTTTAGGGTGTTTCCTGCATATGTACCTGGTGTATTATTAGTTATGGTGTCTTTGGTTGCCGTATGCGATGTCATATTTGGTTAGCAGAAAAATATTGGATGATGCGTGAGCGGAGCCCAATATTTTTTTCTGCTAACATAATATGACACCGTATACGGCAACTAAAGACACCATAACGAATTTATTATGTCGAAAAGTTTACACTCTGGTATCCATATAAACTTGACACGTATAACCGTTCGTCAAAGGGAGACTACTCTTCTAACCTTAGAGGCCAAACCTTGTTGACAATATAATCTATATCAATAATGTCACGAACGTGATCTAAAACATAGATTAATGTCCTTCACAATTTATGATGGCAAAACACAAAACCGTGTCAAATAACGAATTTCGGTACCAGAATGTACATGTGAAATATGTGAGGTGGGTATTGGGAAATCAAAAATGGCTGTTACTGACTGTATACGGTCTCATATTAGGTCAGTCGTTAGTTTTGTTTGGCTTGTTGTTTAACGCCGCACTCAGCAATATTCCAGCTATATGACGGCGGTCTGTAAATAATCGAGTCTGGACCAGACAGTCCAGTGATTGATTTCATGAGCATCGATCCACGCAATTTGGATCGATGACATGCTTCAACCAATTTAGCGACGCTGACCACCCGATCCCGTTAGTCGCCTATTACGACAAGCATAATCGCCTTTAACGGCAAGCATGGGTTGCTGAAGACCTATTCAATCCCGGAACTTCGCGCGTTTATTAGGTCAGTAACAACCATCTTGGATTTGTACTGAAGATATACGGGCTCATGTGGGGTAAGTAGTTCTGCTCTCTGATTGGTCAATCTCACTTTGAGGCATAATAATTTGTTATATGAACAGCTCTGTTAAGGAAACAAACGTTTTAATGCAATCTGTGTTGGCTGACGTTCGTGGAGTAGATATAACATCAATATACTAATGAATTGATACGAACGTTTTACAGATATACATTGATGGAAAGTGTGTGTAATTCTCAACTAAAATGAACAATACCATTATTATAACCAAGAAAAAAGTAGGTAAATGAAAATACCAGAATACAATTTTATAATTACTGACGAGATACTGAGTGAATGTACTTGGTTTTGAAAAGTTATTTCAAAACAGAAGTATGATACAGCAGTTTTTATTCCAAATTTGTTGACGAAAATTCAATATAAATACAAAATTGGTGAAAGTGTTCTCAACTTCCAGTGTATCCAAAATATTCAGACAATTTCAGGGTACTACCGTTCCACCTCTAGATACTTCCAGTGTATTACATCCAAATGAGAAAGGAGTCAAAGACTTTGTCAAACAAATTAGATAGACATTATTAAACACAATGTAGATTGATTTATATCGTAGACAACTACCTCACTGAATATAAACTACTGTTAAGCATTATTCTTATACACGTTTGATGATATATTATAATAGGGAAGGGTTTCGTGTTCAAGAGAATATTCTAGGTTTCATTGTACTTCAGGTTGCCAGTCGTCGAGTGTTCCAAACAGCCGGCTTGTTGCTGGTACTGTGTGGCCTTGTGGGTAAATTTGGAGCTGTCATCACTCTTATACCGGAGCCAATCATCGGGGGGCTAAATGCTGTCCTCCTGGGGATGGTGGCGGCTGTTGGAATCTCCACCCTGCAGTTCACTGATCTCTCGTCCTCAAGAAATCTTACGATACTTGGTCTTTCATTGATGCTGGGGCTTGGAATCCCCCAGTGGATATATGCAAATCCGGACGCGATAAATACAGGTATGCATCAGGTAGACCAGCTGCAGTTAATGAAGGCTGCATATGTTCCTCGGAGACAGGTTCCTTAACAGTGAGGAGATTGGCCGACCATTTAAAATAGTTGACAAAAAGTAAAGGAGGAACGCGTCATATTTTTTTCTACTCATCTGGACGCACAACAGACAAACACATCTGGACACACATTGAAGCCGACTCTTTAATACGATGTCCATTAACAGGCTGGATAACAGAGTCTGTTTCATATGGCGCGGAAATGTGAAACATTTATTTTATTGGCCATAACAATGACTGATGCACAGTATTTAAAGTGACACGTGAATGCTCGAGTAGACTAAAATCTAGTCTCTGAAATGAACATATCGTACATAAAAAACAGTTGTTTAGTTATCTTAATAAAATATAATAAAAAGGAGCCCAGTGACTCTCTTCATTTTCATACTGCAGTGATCTAGACTTGCCAAACATTATAGACTTGCATGGGCTGTATTTGATATATATTTGTATCAGGGTCTGTAAGACAGACTAATGCTCGAGAAGCATCTCCTTTTCTCAGCCGAAGTACGATTAGCTACATTTCTTAACCAGGTTGTGTCACAGCCTTACGAGTTTTTCATGCCCTAGATCGTATACATATTTTAAAGTACTATTGTTTGTTTTCGAAATGACAAGAAATCTACCAAATATGTTATACAAAATTCAGTATTAGTTATTGGCAGAGATATTGATGCAGATTACATTTAGTAGATGGTACTCAAAACCAATTTCGTGGCCCTTCAACATACATGACATATGTCCATCACTGTTAGGATATGTACTTGACAATGATATGAATTTTTGGACATTTAGATTTCAAACAAGGGCACTTACTTGACTTTACTTGCCATATTCAGGTGCTTCCATATTACGATTAATGTAGACGAGTAAGAAAACTTACAATACCAGCACTTTTATCAATGGCAAGGCAGTGTATAGATCTTTTGGATATGTTGACTTTAGATACTGTTGGAACGACAATCAACTCGAGTTGCATGTTATACAATTTGGTTACACTGTGTGAAGAAATTAGAATGTTGTAACACTTTAAATTTTGATACAATGAAAATTTTTAAAACTGCGACGTCATCACAATGCGGCACTGAGCGGTGTGCAGGCTGACTGACGACCAGGCACCAAGAGTGTTAATCTAAATGAGATTTCGATATCAAAGCTCTTCATGTTTTGAATAATGATACACAATTTAAGAAGCAATGTCTTTTCGATGTTACTCCATTGTAATTACTGTCTATTATAAATACTAATAATCAGACGGTATATTTGTTTTTAAGGCAATACAGAGTTGGATCAGGTTATCAATGTTCTCCTGGGCACCGCCATGTTTGTTGGCGGATTTATTGGCTGTTTTCTCGACAACATTGTACCAGGTGAGTCGGGATAGAATCAATGCAGTGAACATTAGTATGGGGTCCATGTCAGGTCGAATCGGAAGGCTAAAGTCTGATTGTGACTATGCAATGATGCATGTTGACATACAGGTAAGGCATACATGTACCTCCTGAATAAACCGACGGTTTTAGATGCTGCAACTCGAGGTGCAGAGTTGTGTCCCTTTAGATGCTGCAACTCGAGGTGCAGAGTTGTGTCCCTTAGCTGCCAGGATCCGCTGGTACCGGTGCTGGGTCCCAGTTTCACCCTCATGCTGATCCCGTCTGCCAAACATTTCACGAATGTGATGAACTTTTTAGACCTACGCAATTTGGATGTGTCTTCAGAGTGACAAAACACTCTCCAAAAGACTGTATGGCAAGAGGAATGACTTAAAACTTGACAATAGTCAACTTTCCCTTCATGTCGAGCACTATTTCAACAGTTCCAGCATTTGATGTTTACATTTCACAACTTTTGAGAAACAATCGGGCATAATCTTCCTACCGAGATTTCAATGAGCGTCATACGACTCTTGCTCAGAAGCTGTTTGATCAAACATTCAAGGCCTCAGTGAAGCATCAGTGACCAAAATGATGTCCGATGCAATTCTCTATTTTGACTTGTACCATATATTCCCCCGTTGTGTAAGGTGAACTGACTTGCCTTTGCATGTGTTTGTGACGGGTGCCTCCGCTGGGGCAGGATACGCTCACCTTTTATCGAATGTATCATCACTATTTGATAGTGATTCATAAACACATGCTCATGATGTAGTCGGAATCGAGCTATCGATCTGCTTTATGCAGAGATTTCTATCGTATATGGAAAGGGTTTTGTCGCTTTAATCCCATATTGACCAGGGTACCCCACGTGCTACAACTGGGATCATGTTGGTATATGTAATCTTTATATAGTCACTTTATATTGACAGACATTGGTGTACGGAAACTTTGTATAATTAATGTAGTATGGGTATCACTTCATGTGTGACAGACCGCCTCCGTGGTCTAGTGGTAGAGCGTCCGCCCGGAGAGCGGAAGGTTCGGGGTTCGATCCCCGGCCGCGTCATACCAAAAGACGTTAAAAGGTGGTACTTGTTGTTACCCTGTCTAGCGCTCGGCATTAAGGGGCTAAAACAAGGACTGGTCGGCTCGGGATCAGTATACTGCGTCTTGGTGGGGTATTCATGTTAAACTGCGGCATGGTATCTCAGTGAGCTAGCACTTTAATTCGGCATCAGTCCGGACTAGTACAAGCAGCCACACACACGTGTATGCACGTCGCTATCACAGCAAAAAAAATGCAGTTTCCGGTATCCGGATACCTGCCGGATACCACCGGACACTTACCCAAAACGCGTCCGGGTATCCGGTGGCAGATACCTTGCCCGATACCAGATCCGTGGTATCCGGCATGGACACCTCACCTGAAAGTATGCCACCTGGAATCCGGGTATCCGGCACCGGATACCTCACCGGATACCTCAATCTGGGTGTCCAAGGATCCGCACCGGATACCAAGAATCCGGCACCGGATACCTCATTCTGAGTTTCCAAAAACATGTAACAATTTGGGGGTGCATTTTGTTCAATTAAGTGTGAAACACCTAAATATATATTGGAAACTAACCATGAAAATTGAACATTGCTGAAGGTATCCGGCAGGTATCCGGCAGGTATCCGGATGCAATTTTTCGAGATGTCTTATTTCTGGTAAATAATGTTAGCCTGGGCATATCAGATAGCTGTAGTAATATTCTGTGTCATTTTAGTTGTAAATATCCCCTTAAAGTTGAGATCTATGGCCATGTACTTTTGGAGAAGACAATTTTTTTCAATTTCATCTATAATTCTTTTTAGATGTTAAGCTGTTTAATGAACAAACATCAGTTCTAATACATGTATGATGATATCCTTAAATTTCATGTTCAGACTTCCAGATTATTCTGAGTGAAAGTATAAACTCAGCGACTGTGTGCTCACTTGGGCCTTTGGTCCTAGTGAGATGATAATATGATTATTTGTAAAGGTACAAGTACTTGTTATGAGCATACCAGCTTCATTTAAGTTTGAAACACAATATGCCTCACTCTGAGGGTGACATGTACCAGATTTCATCACACTACAGAGAGCTGTTCCTCAGTTACTGTGAACATTTTTACTGAAAGACATTGAAAGCTAATTTGACCTTCAATATCAGTTGCGACTATTTCAAAAACAATTGTAAAGTGCTTCATTCAGTGTAATATTGACAAACATATGACAATGATATACAACTATGTGTATAAGAGTTATTTAGACTTCTGCGGGAAAAGGCACATTAGAGAACAAGAGTCATCAGAAAGATGACATATCCCCCCGGCAGCTGTCTGTAAAGTAACCACTAGTGCATTTCTGTATGTAATGAGTCAACAGTTGAATGTTCTTTCAGAAGCATACATTGTTTACCCACAAAAGATCCACCATGGTCGCATCCATATGAATGCCAAGTTTCGATCAAATACATTGAATGTTTTTCGAATTCTGCCCCAGAAATGAACCTCATCCCCAATTGAGTCTATGTCCAACTTGATTCCATTAAAAAAAAAAAAAAAAAAAAATTAGAAAAATCCCAAAATTTGAAAGGCACCACTTCAGTATGTGCATGATAGCTTTGCCAAGTTTCGATCAAATACACTGAATGGTTTTCGAATTCTGCCCCGGAAACGAACCCCATCCCCAATTGAGTCTATGTCCAACTTCATTCCATAAAAATTTAAAAAAATAAAAATTAGAAAAATCCCAAAATATCAAAAGGCACCACTTCAGTATGTGCCTGATAAGAGTTGCCAAGTTTCGATCAAATACACTGAATGGTTTGGGAATCGGACAGACGGACAGACAGGCTGATCACTATATCCCCCGTATTATATGCCGGGGGATAAAAAGTAAGTGTATGACCTGTTGCCAACTTCTATCCCTGCCCTAAGGAAGAGTTTGGCCATTAACAATTTTTTTGTCTGGCTGTGACATTGACCTTTGACATAGCAGATCAATGTGTTATTCCAAAGATGTCCAAGCAATGCATGGTTTTATACGATAACTGTGGCTATCAAACTGAGGCAAAATATTGGAAAATCCCCATTTACACAGCTGGCTAAAGAAACAAACAACAAACAAATTATCAATTTCTTTTATTTATATGCATATATCACACATTGAACAGTGTTCATATAATGGTTCCTGATGCAGTATGCACTTTCCTCCTATTCTTCAATACTCATAACAGAGCGGGATAACTGTTCGCTTGAAAGCATCAGCAGACCATGCTCACCAGTTCAGAGTTACTTGCCCTCAAACATCCTTTTCCTTCTATATTGCCATGGAAAAACAGGAACCAGGATGAGGGGAGGCCAGATGGGCTCTATCCCTGTTGCATTGTGTTAGTAGAATTGTGAACATTCTATTTGGTGTTTGGGTCCACATTTATAGACAAGTAGTCGCAAACATCATTCCTTTCAAGTGATTACCACATGGCCAAAGACAATAATTTCTTCAACGTCCTTGAAGGATCCCACTCCGACTTGGCATTGGTTGGTCTTCTCCCATTTGCCTGACCACCCTTTGTGAGTGTGTCCCAGTGTCAATTGGCATATAACTTCTCGGTAGGCTCCCATTGAAATAACAGGACTCTCCTCATCGCTGTCTGACAATCACTTCGGATATCTGGAAGGGCCCTTCCAGACTGTCAACCTGTCACCCGGGTATCTCAAGCTGGACTTCAGTTTCTGCAAAATTATGTATAAAGATTGTAGCAAAAGAAAAGAATTGTTGCAACATGTACTTACAGATAAAAGGCAGCAAATTCACTTAATTTATCATCTTTGAGTTTTGTTATATACCAAACATTTGAGATATATATTGTTCCATGCTGATGAGTTGAAACAATCATTAACTGACATCTCTTAAAAATGTTCCTAGCAACCTATGCTTGCCATACAAGCCAAAGTAATAGATGAGGTAGCAAGTGGGCTCATTGAAAGCTCGTAATCGTACCCAATAACATGGGATGTTGTCCATAACAGTCATCATCGGTGCGTCTGGATCGAGCTCATAACATTAATCTCTGGTTTGTCTAGTTGAGATTTGAGATTTGATTAATTTATAATCCTTGTCATTTAGCCGAACTATTGCTGGATGTGGTGTTAAATGAGTGAATTGGGTTTAACGCCTCTTTGAACAGTATTCCAGTTATATCATGGCATGTAAGCTTGATGTGGGAAGAAAGCCCGAAGTGATGCAGGTCTTACATGTTTACCACTTTGATGAAACCCACAAGCAAGTGTATGATGCTACCCTCGATTCAAACCCACGACCACCGGTTTCTGTCAAGCCCAAGAGATGCAACTATGCACAGCAAGTTGTAGTGCCTTTGATAATTAGGCCATCCATGCCAACAGGTGATAAAGAACAAGCAAACTGAAGAAATATTTGCAGAATAGCTACATGAACATGATGAACCAAACAGAATAATTTCAAATATTTACCACTCACTGCTACTCTTCTCTTGTTCCTCATTGCTTCCCTTTTTCCATTGATGCTGTGCAGATGACTGACTCATTCATTCATCCAGACATTCTGCAAACATAAGTAGCATTCACATTAGAGAAATGTCCAAACTGTACATGCTGTACATTGTATTCAATTGAAAAGGCCCCAGTTGAGTTTCCAACTTAGAACTGTCCTTATTAAAATATTTCATCCCAAACATTCAGAGATAAAACATAACCCCATATTTAACAACTGTCAAACAATTATTTGACAACAAAGCCAGGGTCATTCAACATACACTTTACATAAGGAATCACTTGTTGCAAAAAAGATCCTCGCCAAGGTCAGAGTCATTCCATGAAATATTGAATGATTAAGTTATGAAGCTTATACAAAACAAGGACATAACAGTGTAATTATAACAATATCCTAAGCGTAAAAAAATAAAGTCTTTGGTGGCCATTATTGTAAATTATAATCTGTATTAGCATCCCACGAAAGTTAAGAGTTAATAATCGTTCCTAGATCTTGGTACTTTTCTTCATTATCCATAAAAAAGCGGATTTAATTTGGATCATCTTGTTTTGACCACAAATCCATTACGCCTCTTATGCTAACAAACAGTTGACCATAATACTAAAAAAAGGACCCTTGGCGTTTACGGTAAAGTATGTAGAGCAGGAAAATATCTACATCAATCCGTTCCATAAGATCTCTGCACAGAAATCATAAGGCCTCGAAGCCCTGCTACGTACCTGGCAATGCCAATCGCCTTTCCAAATACTGTTGACTTCCGCGTTGTGGATGGCTGAGAGGAACTTCGGCCGGCATTTCCGTGGTGGAGGTGAATGAGAACAATGTATCGATACACGAGGTAAGCTTATCGTAATCAAGAATCACAGTGTATATCGATACACGAGGTTTGTTTACATCCATGTTCTAAAATGGCGCCCTGGGCCCCGTTCCACAAAGCGATCTTAGGGCTAAGTTGATTGTAACTCACTAAGTACGCGATCTTAAATTTTTGTTACGATCGGCCGCCCGTTCCACAAAGCAATCTTAACTAAGAGAGTTGTAAGTTAAGATCAAAATGCTAAGTTGCTCCGGACCAACTTAGGACCGCTAAAATCGATCTTAAATATTGTACCATAACAACAAAGATGGCGTATGTTGACTTATTATTATATCAGATAACATTCTGACAGTCCACAGCTCACTTACTTGTTAGCGATGTCCTCCCATATGCTGCCTTTCAGCTTACAGGTGACGGTAGAGCTGAATGAGGAATTCAGTGTCGTGTGGTGAACAGCCACCTCATCAACAAGGACAGCGATCTCGCTTGCTGAAAAATTGCTGCGACGAACGTGTTTGACGCCGACAGAGGTCTGCGATTCGGCCATATTTCGACAATGCGTCGTCTGCTAAACATGACCAAGGGAGGCCACTCTTAGGGAAACTTTCGTATCTTCATGGCTGAAGATTCCGATCTTTGTAAGATCGGCTACTTAAGAACTTGTAAAGTTACAATCGCCCTAAGATAGCTTTGTGGAACGGGCGTAAACTTTAGCTAAGACGATTTTATAATCGACGTAAGTCTCTAAGATTGATTGTAGTTACGATCGCTTTGTGGAACGGGACCCTGGACCGTAGGGGAATATGGGTAAAATGGCTTGTTCCGGGTTAACACTAAGCTGGGCCCCGTCTCTAATATCACATTATTGTTTGGCGCAAGTTGACGAAGCGCATAGGGAGCCGGGAACCAGGTTAACACGACAAAAGCTGGTCCCCGGCTCTCTATGCGCGTCGTCAACTTGCGCCAAGTTATATTAGAGACGAGGCCCAGCTTATACACTGAACACGATCGGTCATTTCGTCAAAACTGGCCAAATATTGAGATTACAGCTGAGGTCATGCTGGCAGCTGAAGTGACACATTAAGGTAAGGAATATGTGAATATTACAATGATCACGTATTAAAGTAATTTACCACATGTAAGCCTGTCACATGTGACACATTAACTTTTATAGCCAACATGTAAGTAAATGTATAATTATATTTTTATATGACAAGTAGCCTGTCTATCATATGTTAGTATTTGCTTATGTATATAATGTAGAAATATGTTTACTTTAACTGGATAATTTGTATGCTAATGTGACTCACTGTCTTATTTCATATACTCCCTGTACTCTGTGAGAATGATTAATAGCCTCAACATATTTTTCCAGATGTGAAGAATCAAGAACAGCTTTAATAACAGGGAAGTTTTGCATCAGAGATCATCGTGAAGTGGAAGAAAAGACATTTTAAGGGTATGAACATTTTCACTTGAACTAGTTGAACAATAACCATGATGACAACTTTATCATGGGGGAATTTTTGGTGGTGGGGTAGCCTAGCGGTTGAAGCGTTCACTCTTCGTGCTGAAGACCCAGGTTTGATTCCTGCCACATAGCTGCGATATTGCTGAGTGTGGCGTTAAACATCAAACAAAGCTAACAGCCGCATACTTACTCACGTGGGGATTCCAGGTTGAAGTTAGTCCCCATAAACATGATCAACCTATGCTAGTTGTGACAGATAACTTAATGGATCGGGTGATCAGGCTCCCTGACTTGTTGATCCATGTCATTGTATCCCAATTGTGTGGATCGATGCTCATGATGTCAATCACTGGATAGACTGGTCCAGACTTGATTATTTACAGACCGCCGTCATATAGCTGGAATATGGCTGAGTGCAGAGTTAAACAACAAACACCAACATGATTCTACAACATGCTCTTGTGGATACCATTTTGAAGATCCTACACATAACTTCTTTTCGGGTCTTAACTATTGCAATATGTTCTACATGTGTTTTAAACATATATTTTTTTTATAGTGAACTGGATTTGCAAACAAGCCGATGGCTTATCTAAATGATGCTGAAATACAAAATAAGTATTAATAAAATACTAATTCTATACTATTGCAAACTATCAGTTGAGCAATAATGTAATCATCTGATTATAAGTAGATAATGAAGGAGAAGTCCATATTGATTAAATGTACCAGATTCTGAGATAAATGCACGTATTGATTGATTTATTTCAATGTTTTCCTGTACATAATTTTCAACAATTCCATATAAAGCTTTCTTATATCATATCCATGCTGTATCATAATACCTATTATTTCTAATAATAGCATAATTTGGACACACAAATAAGTAATGAATGGTATTTTTATATCAGGTGCCACACATGCGGGATAGGTCATTTGACATGAATCAGTTTTATGTGAATTTAAATCACTACAAGCTGATCTGAGTCATGAAAGGATATGCCTTCGATTCTGTGAAAATGGAAATGCTAAAACATCTCCCAATATTAACCATGCTATTACAGAATCTGTTCACTTGTTTTTGTATGTAAAATATTTTTGAAAGATTACATCCATCTAATGATTGTTTGTATGTGTGATATGCCAGTAGAGGTATATGTGTACAAGCATGTGCATACACATAAAAAAAATTATGTTTGTTTGGCTAGGTACCAGTATATGAATAGGTTGTTTAGTGCGACTTGTATATAAGCATCATCATAGTTTCAACAGACAGTTTATGTATATCAAATGTTAAATGTCTTTGTAGGGAGAATTGCATATCAAAACTGTCATTATTTTATTACTTATGAGTAGAACTTTTTAAGTATCTGGCATGATACATTTCCTTGGTCCACAGACACATGTTACCAGTAAACTGGCTTGATAAGTAGCATAACAGTCAGTGTGGTTGGAAACTAATTAAGCCGTCACTACTCAATTAAGTAATTAACAGACAATTGCAAGTGATAATACCCACCTGACACTAATTGCCCTGTTAATCCCTAATCCACCATGAGTTGACATTGAGCTCATCTTGCTAATGAGCTGTTGTGAGCGTAACGTGATGATAAACATCAAAGGTGGGGCAGGCTTTGATCAAGTGTTCTGTAGAAGAGATTATGTCACTTGTTTAATGTTTATTTAGGATTAGCTACATCCCTTGATGCGACCAAGACCATACTTGAGGTTATCAGACAGTTTGTCTGGATACAGCCTGATGTCTCAACTGTACTTATTGGATTCTGCCTTGTAGCAAACTATGTGTGTGACAAGGACTTTGACCACTCTGTGCAGATGCATAACAATGCATAATGAACTTGGGGTATGATTCAATTATGTCACACAAGTCAAAGATAGGTTCCAATGTATTTAGAAACAGACGATAGATGCAATACTGTGTAACTTTATAACAATCAAATGATTTACAATTACCCTTGAAAAGTTCCAAAACCAAATAGAACTACTTAAATTATGATTACACTTGACCAATATATTTGGCAGTTTTTGCCGTTATTGTTAATCTGAATTAAAGATAGGATAAATGATAAAAATATGATAATGCATATCACACACAAGTGTGTATTATACGCAAATAAATAAGTCTTGTATACATTGATTAATTGGAAAGGGTCCTAATTGGGATTGTTCACTAGCCAATATATTAGCAAATATTCCCATGGGCGCTTATTACAGCGAGGCGCTTATTACGTCAAATACTTTAGTTCTGTTTTTATGTATAAGAACCTATTTTATGCAATTTGCATTGCCTTGTTTACCTTTCCTTATGTTTTGATGTAATGCAAACATTTGAGAAAAATTCAGGTGAGCCTGCCTTATGGCACTACAGGAATTGTTTTCAGAAGATCAATTACAATTTTGTATTTTCTGTACAATTTACTGTTTGCTATGGCTTTTTTACATTGGTTAACATGGTTTGGTTAACAGTTGCTTGATAAATTGTCATTACCTTACTCATTGAGAAACCAAATTTTTACCCTTTGTCAATATATGTGTGTTTCTTATATTTTTAATAACAAGCTTTTATAGATGTTATAAATTGTTTCAGGCACCTGGATTTCACAGTGACACCAGATCAGACAAGTCATACAAAGGACTCTCCGGATGATGAATAATCCTCCCCAGAACAACTAACAGGTTCACCTCAGAAAGTGATGATTCTGAATGAATAATGCCACATCAGTGTGATTCTGTAGGTTGTTTTATTACGACATTAATCAAGTCTAAAGGAATCAATACCACAGCAGTGAGACTGTTTATGTGGTGTACACTGACGCTGACTATACAAATCTGAATGACTTTTGTGGTTTACTGCACAAACATAATTGACTTTAGATATTCTTCTACCTTGAAATTCTTCTGAGATTTGACTAATTTGTTTATTTAGAAAATGGCATTGAAGCATCGGTTTCTGTTTTTGAATGTTCTTGCAAACACCTCTGGTTACTGAACCAATGAAATGTCATAAAATCAATAAATATGATTTTTTATCTTAACAATTTTTTTGTTTTGCTTCTTTAAAGAAATATGATATTGATCATTCATAACATAGGTGCTAACATATATCAAATATACTAATGCCCTGAATGTTTTCCTACAATTAATACAGCTCACTGAACGAAGTTTTTAGTTCCATGTCAGTAGAAAAGTTACATTGATATTTTTATGTACCAGTACTTTATTAGGTGTTTTCTGTGGATGCCATTAGTCTTATGCACCCATTTGGGTTAATGATATTCTGTTTCGAACTTCAATGAAACTCGTCTGTCAAGATGTAACAAGTATTGATACAGTTCCAAAATAAACTTTTAATCTCACCAGGAACAAAGGCCCAAGTGAGCACATAGCCAATGACTTTCATTTTTTTGTCAGAGTGAGTATGGTGTCATGCCACTTTATGAGCAAAATTCAAACAATATTATGATGGGTGACACCAAGCAATGTACCGATGTGGTGAATCGAATGCTTCAACCACTAGGCTAAAACAAACTGGGAATATGAAGATGATATGTAAGGATACCATCATACCAGGACTGAATGCTTTTCATTTAATACGCTGAACATCTAAATTGAAATATATATGAACTTGAAAAATGTTTTCACCAAAAGTACATGCCCATAGATCTCAACTTCAAGGGGCTATTTACAACTAAAATAACACAGAATATTACTACAGCTATCTGCTATGCCCAGGCTAACATTATTTGTTAGGAGAAAGACATCTCGAAAAATTGCATCCGGATACCTGCCGGATACCTGCCGGATACCTTCAGCAATGTTCAATTTTCATGGTTAGTTTCCAATATATTTTTAGGTGTTTCACACTTAATTGAACAAAATGCACCCCCCAAATTGTGACATGTTTTTGGAAACTCGGAATGAGGTATCCGGTGCCGGATCCCTGGACACCCAGATTGAGGTATCCGGTGAGGTATCCGGTGCCGGATAACCGGATTCCAGGTGACATACTTTCCGGTGAGGTGTCCATGCCGGATACCACAGATCTGGTATCCGGCAAGGTATCTGCCACCGGATACCCGGACACGTTTTGGGTAAGTGTCCGGTGGTATCCGGCAGGTATCCGGATACCGGAAACTGCATTTTTTTTGCTGTGTATATAAGTGCAATAATCTTTGACGCGACGTTAAACCCCATTTCACCTCACCTCATGTGAT
The DNA here is from genome assembly GCF_023055435.1 of Haliotis rufescens. Taxonomy (NCBI): domain Eukaryota; kingdom Metazoa; phylum Mollusca; class Gastropoda; order Lepetellida; family Haliotidae; genus Haliotis; species Haliotis rufescens. Next base: position 962,168 of record NW_025964367.1, read on the forward strand.
GGTTTTAGTGTGTTGTCGTGTCTTTGAACAGTGCTGTAATCTTTCTTTACAGGAACCTTGGAAGAACGAGGGCTGACTAAATGGCGACAGAAGCTTGTTGGAACCAGCGATGGACCATCACATGTGGATCAAATGAAACTATATGACTTTCCTTTCGTCATGAAGTACCTAAGACGGATAGCCTGCTGTGCATACATACCATTTATGCCCACTTTTGATAAGGATATTTGCAAGGCCAAAACCAATGACGATGACCATGAAAATATTGAAAAACAGTCCAACCATGAACCTGTCGAGACTAAGGATGCTGAATGTCGCCTTTGATTATTTGGATCCATTGGACAGACATTCAGCATTTTGGTCTTGACAGTTTCACATTTTACTCATTATCAAACTACCTTCTGTATATGATTTATACATAACTGTATCTCATAATACTATATTTTTTATATTGATATATCAGTTCGTCCAGGCAAACCGTACTTGGAGAGTCACAGTTCAAACAATGAATAATCATCGCAGAAAGTCATAGTGTTTGTGAACTGCAATAAATCAAAAGAGCCGTGTTGTCCTTTTCCCAATGAAAGCTGCTCCAAGATACTGATATCAAATGGATATTTTGTTATAAAGTAAAACTGAAACGAACGGTCACTTAAACTACATTTAATTGTCAGACCATGTGTCACAAGGTCTCTGACAATAATGTGACATTTCGCCTCAATAGAAACATTGTATGCAAAGTTTATATGGGATTGGATATGGGAGATTTAATTTTTCAAGCTTAGTTTTTCGGGTGGTCAGACTCGCTGACTTGGTTGATACATGTCATTGTATCCCATTTGCGTGGATCGATGCTCATGATGTCAGTCACTGGATTGTCTGGTCCAGACAACCAAACAAATAACAATGCGTGAAGCCCATTTCTGGTGTTCCCCGTCGGGGTATTGCTGATATATTGCTCAAAGCGGCGTAAAAGCATACTCCCTCACTCCCTACCTGACTGTTAGAATAGGATGATCCAGGCAGAACAAAACACCTGGTTCTTTAGAACATCTGTATATGTGTACTTTTTCATGATTAAAAGAATATTTATTTCCAATAAGGCAGCGGGATTGGTGAACAGACAAAGCCTGTTTGTACACCGCTCCCTGCAAGAACATTTCACAAGTATTAAAATTAAACTGTACATGAAATAAGAAATTTAGATCTACTGTGTGAAATAATATTAGGATTCAAATATACAAGCTACACTATACATTAAACAAGTGAACAGATTGTATAATGGCAAGGTTAATATCAGTAGATGTTTTAGCATTACCAGATAATACTCGGGTGAGGTGAAATGGGGTTTAACGTCGCGTCCAAGATTATTGCACTTATATAGCGACGTGCATGTACGTGTGTGTGTTTGTGTGGCTGCTTGTACTAGTTATAGTGCTAGCTCACTGAGATACCATGTCGCAGTTTAACATGAATACCCCACTAAGACAAAGTATACTGACTCCGAGCCGATCAGTCCTTGTTTTAGCCCCTTAATGCCAGCGCCAGACAGGGTAACAACAAGTACCATCTTTTAACGTCTTTTGGTATGACGCGGTCGGGGATTGAACCCCGGACCTTGCGCTTTTCGGGCGGACGCTCTACCACTAGACCACGGAGGCGGTCCAGATACTACTGAATCCATCCAAGTAGCTGTACAATAGTTATGACACGAAAAGAAGTAATGTGCAGGGTCCTCATGAAGGCATCACAAGAGCAGGTAGTAAATTCATGAATTTATCTGTGATCTTTTGGTGCATTTAATCGTACATCTTCATGATGCTAACCTGAGGCTAAAAGTGATTAATTTGACAGAAACGGGTCCCACAGTCTAATTGAAAGCTAACTGTTTTAGTATTTTCAGTTGTGGTGATATTTTTAGTTTTAGATTGTTTGTCAGTTGTAATTTTTAAATAGTCTGGGGAGTGAATAGTCAGTGACCTAGTGACCTAAAGACATTTCGAGCCAACACTGCCATGGTGATCAAGTTAAGCCACACACAAAACACATTGACAATTGGATATATAAACAATATTTCAGATATATGTATTTCTCGTAATGTTATTGGATAAAGATAATGATCTTTTGCTAAAAAGTTGGGTTCAAAGAGTTTACCTCGTCTATTCAAGCAAGGATCGTTTGTTAACGCCAGCGTTATTGAAAGGCACAATGATCCAGTAGAGAAGCATGGCCCTTAGAGCATCCACTTGTAGGAATAGGTATCCGATGGGGCACGGGTGGCCCAGTCGTCTAAGGCGCCGTAATTCGCTGTGCAGAGTTGCGCCAGAAACCTATGATCGTGGGTTCGAATCCCGTATCGACCCGATTATGTTTCTAGGTTTGTCAGCACCATACCCGTGCTCGTGGGTTTCACCGAAGTGGTAAACGTTTGAGACCTGCATCACTTCGGGCTTTCTTCCCACATTAAGCTGACACGCCGTGACTGGAATACTGTTAAAAGCGTCGTAAACACTACTCACACTAACTCACTGGAAATAACCGAATGTTGGACAACGCAAATGTTAATGAAAAATATATAACCGTAATGCCTTGAACTGTGTCCGACGATGGATAATTATTATGTATAAGGTAAATATGTTACCCTTCAAAGGTAATATTGGCATGGCAGAACTAATGCAGTAAGGAGAACATTTTCGTTTGACGTAAACAAAATTGCACACATCTTTGATTGTATGCGACAAGGTCAAGACGGTCCCTTCTTGATTTGTTACAAGTAAAGAATACCTTCGAACCCAATGTTTGGGGATAGATGTGGCCCCGCACTCACTGTGTGAAGTTGTGGTACCTTTACAACACCAGGATCTGTTTAGCAAGGTTTCGAATTCTGATAATGATCCCTTGGTCAGTATTGGCACATGTTCGTGCTTGTGGTTTCACCAAAGTGGCCACGTCTGTAGGGATTCCTGCAACATCAAGCTGGCAACCATACTTCTAAAAACCTCTCGAACAGTGTGGTCATCCCAGTGTCGATCAAGCTCCTCACAGCGATAGTCCGTTCGCGGAGCTCGTAACGAAGGTGTCACGCGCTGGGAAGGAGCTTGAGTGTCGATACACAAAGGCGGATAACTCCCGAAGACGTTCTCGCATACCGTCAATAAAAACTCCAGACACAGCACTTGACATTTTACGAGCGCTCCAATTAGCAGCCCTTAATAATCATCGCAAATATACATACACTCTGTACTGCCACTAAACAATACGAAATATGAGAGTGCACTATGGTATAATAATAACATGTAAGTACATGCATAAATAGACAAAGAATGCTAAAAAAACAGCATGTGACATCTTGTATATATGCACTCCTGGTGTTACGTGAATATGGTGCCCAATGATGTGACGCACATATGGGATATTTAACGGGCTTTCCATTTCATACCAAGTTTATGTCCGAGTTTTATTGTTTCACGAGGGACATAAAATTAACAAGACATGAAATAGGAACGAGGTGTGTATCCTATTTAATACCAACTATGTTTAGGGTTTTTACGCCATGAAACTATTAAACATGGAGCCGCATGACTTCCGGCAGGCAGAACCTAACATGCTTGAAGTAAGACGAGTTCTATGGATGAACAACTTCTTTATTACAATTAGTGCGACGTTTCGGTGTAGATCCTAACACCTTTATCAAGCAAGTCATAGAACTCGTCTTACTTCATCACACCAACTTCTAAATGCCACTGAAAGAACCTAACATGCTTGCAAGCTAAAAATGAGATCGCTGAATTGGCTCTTCATATTGAAATGAATAATATTATTTTCCGTTACGGCTTGCAAGCTGATACATCTGCACTAGTGAGTCTGGATTGTGTGTTCACAGATCGCTCTAGTTTTAAATGTCATAAGTTCGGAAGTTTCAGAATGTTGTATTTCTCGTTAAACCACCACTGGAGGTACAGGAACAAAGTACTTACATTCTGTTGCAGTTATTATTGACATTTATATGTTGTGTTCAGTAGATCTTACCATTATATACAAATGATACGTTCTCGAAGATGGATTGATGAAATAGCCGTTGTGTGAAATAAAAACACATTTCACCAACATATGTAGTTGTTACAACAATGTGACAACAGGCATGTAAGTAAACATTGCTGTCTCGAGCCTGTATTACAAATAAATGCAAGAAAAGTTCATGATCGTGGGTGAGTATCGCCTGTTTTAGTACGATTATCACATTACATACATCATCGCTGCAGATCAGCTTGCCGCAACGTTTCACATATACACAATGTTCAGCATGTAGAATAGCCACGTGTGCGAGATTCAAATGTTGTGTTGGGTAGGTCCATCCACCCATCAATACAGTTAGTATCATATCCTCAATGATATATTTAAATATATTTTATATCTCAGGTTCATAATGGAAATAATACCAATACTATCGAGTGAATGTAGTTTGCTATACGAGATATACTGCCTGTCATGTGTACCACGAACTGACAAAGATAAACAGAAGTCACCACGCGAGTGTGTTTGGGGATGGTAAGTATTCTGTATTATGAATAATCATTGTATTTAACGAGCCTTTGGAAGCCACTGTAACCATAGCCTATGATACGTCACGTTTGTGTAGAGACTGCCTGTCCTGTCATAAGGTCACGAAGTGCAGTCAGATGTTCACACAGCGACAAGACGAAACAAGATAACAATTCAGACATATTTCGGCCAAATCCAACTGTTTTAATTTATGGAAAACGTTCCAAGGCACAGAGGCCTACAAGCAAAGGTATGAAAGTGATCCCGCAAGGCTTGTGTCCTCGCTAAATTGTTTCGCAATTTATATCTCCAAAGTTGCTAAAACCTGTAAATTGTCCGTGCTACGTTACAGGTAGACACTTATTTCCAGTATATTAGACTATTCTTTATGATAATACTAGCAATGATCCCAGAAGTTTTTCCAAAGTCCCGATGGTTTATTCTGACTCGACAAGGACGACGCCATGCTTGTCTGTAAATGCTAAAAGCAGTCCCTCTTTGACCTTTGATATTTACATCTCTATCCGCATATGACCCCAAGGGGTATCGTTTTTATCCGTTGGATTTATATCACAAAGAAAGCTATCCCCCGTCTCCGATGACAAAAACATGTAAATCATGCTGGAGTAATCTCCTGTGTAACATCAAGCGATGGCATCACCTGCCTTCCATAACTAACTTAGCAATACTACGGCAAAACATGTTCTACCTAACAAGTTAAACTTTTATATAATTGCAAAAATATTTAACGACAACACAAGGAGTGAGCCTGGCAAAGTTAAATGCCACTATAAACCACAAATTTTAAACAAAGTAAAACAAAGTGAGCTACCGCGTCTTAGTTCAATGAATAACCCCTGGTTGACCCAAGTACGAAGACACAAAAAACGCAAAAAACAACAACACTGCTGCAAAATGGGAGCGGAGGGTCGGCTGAGCTCCAGGCCAAGTCACATGACTTTCAATTTATGCGTAAAACCTACGTGACAAGTCTGAGGGGTAACATGCACGAATGAGTCCGATAAAAGGGCCTTGTGAACCGGTGAAGGGTAGACATAGTCTGGAAGCTTCGTAAAAAAACAGAATAGAAATTATTCATAGGGGTCCTGTTTTTATTGTCGGCTTCTGGATATCAGTACAAGTAGTAAATCAGCTGGGAAGTGTGTGTGTGTGTGTGTGTGTGTGGGGGGGGGGGGGGGGGGGGGGGGCACACACTGACAGCTGATATGTTATGTAACAAGACAAGACCGTGTATTTATTTAGTTGTTAGAGGTCAGAGACACCTAAACCACTGCGCCCTCCACCCGATCCATTTAGTCGCCACGGTTGACAGCTCAAGTTTCAACTACTTCACGTATGTTCAGACAGAGACATAGAATAGGCGCTCACCCGTACATAAATCGCAGTAACAACTGCGTGGTGTATATGGTATATGTACGTGACATGTACTATTGTATCTGAACTGAACGAGTTTCAACACGGGTCAGCAGTTTTCCCTCTAGGAAAAGGAGTGCACTACTATTCAGAATATTGTTGTGTAGGTGCAGACACGATTCACTGTAATACAACATTGTTGCACTTCGACCATGGATGATAACAACGTTGGTGAAAATGAAGCTGGTCGAAGGGGAAAGAACCGGATACAATATTCTGTGGATGAATCTCCCTTTCCTCTTCTATGGCCATTATTTGGTGTACAGGTAAGACATACACTGAAGGGGCAAAGCTGGACACAACGACTGGAACGATGTTGCGTAATTCAGCAGAGTAAATTTGATATGCATTGTTTTCAAGATAATTGCATTTTATCAGGAACACCTCGATTATCTTTCGTTAAAACATGTGACTGAAACGTGAGCACATAATCATGTATAGGTCAATCGCTTTATGATGTGCGGTACAGCAGGTCCACCTGATGTCGTTACCGGGACGTGTACACTTCGACAGGCCGTTGTTTATCATCCTTGACATTTTTATACCGACAAGTTAGCGTGTGCAGCCGGGCGTGGAGACATCCCACTGATGTCGCCCCCACCTTGTCAGCTTGCTGATCGATTAATCTCTTTGGTCATGTGGACATTGCGCCTAACCTCGGATTAGCAGTTCGTGGTTCGAATTCCATCACGGGTCTCGGAAATTGCGTGGCCGCTACACGTGTCAGGAAAAGAACTATTGGTGCGTCATCAAATTAATAATAACCAATGTGCGTCATTTGGTTTTCGGTTTCTGTAATGTTAGCCCACATTCTTCCATGAATTTGGAAATCACCGCGGAAGCGTATATTCACAGAATAGGACCTTTTTCAGTTATTGTCGGTAGGTATATTTAAATAATTATATCTACAATTAAAGGTTACAAAATGCGAAGTTGCAGTACTACAATATTACAATATTCAAAGGATGTGTGGCAATACATTTCGTGCAGAAAACACGATAGAAATCTACAAAGAGAAAGTATCTTAAGTTTTGGGGACAACAGAGAGCTTGGAATTTTTCGCTTTTCTATTGATGACTGTGGCGTCATATCTTTTGCGTCACAATGAGCGATATGACGTAATAATGGTGACGTGCGATGTAGAACGTAAGCTTTGCAAAGCTTGCTTAGTTATCTTTAGGGCCCATCTTACGTAAACAAACTGCCTGAGCATATACAGCGCCATATTTTGTTTGAAGACTGTTGTCGGTGAATTATTCGTAATTCAAATACTTCCCAATCAAAACACTGGACTCACCCCATGCCGCTTCACTCAAAATATTTGCTGGCACCAAAGAGTTCACGTTTTATTTAGTCAGGGTAGAATGGAGATAAACATAGTGTGTTTGTATGAGCTAGAGCTAGGTAACCTGTAGATTTATCCGTTGTTCCAAATTCAATTTAGCGCGGTTAAATCTACAGGTAACCAAGCTCTACATTGAAAACACAGTATGTTTATCACCTAATTAATCAAAACATGCATATGTGTGGAAGGCAATTCTTGCAGTGTAACTGATCTCCTAGCTGATCACAAGTCTCACCTCCTTTTAGAATTAAGTATGTAATAACAATTTGGTAAACTGTAAATAGCCATGACAGGAGCCAAGAGTTCCAAAATGGGTGTTGACATCATAAAGCACTGTCAAAAGCCATGGTATCTGGAGGTCACACACATATGATGTCTTATTAAAACACTGTGAATAGCCATGACATCGGGAACTGACACATGGATGTTGCCTTGGTAAAGTACTATGATTAGCCATGGTATATATCTGGAGGTCACACACATATGATATCTTATTAAAACACTGTGAATAGCCATGACATCGTGAACTGACACATGGATGTTGCCTTGGTAAAGTACTATGAATAGCCATGGTAACTGGAGGTCACACACATATGATGTCTTATTAAAACACTGTGAATAGCCATGACATCGTGAACTGACACATGGATGTTGCCTTGGTAAAGTACTATGAATAGCCATGGTAACTGGAGGTCACACACATATGATGTCTTATTAAAACACTGTGAATAGCCATGACATCGGGAACTGACACATGGATGTTGCCTTGGTAAAGTACTATGATTAGCCATGGTATATATCTGGAGGTCACACACATATGATGTCTTATTAAAACACTGTGAATAGCCATGACATCGGGAACTGACACATGGATGTTGCCTTGGTAAAGTACTATGATTAGCCATGGTATATATCTGGAGGTCACACACATATGATGTCTTATTAAAACACTGTGAATAGCCATGACATCGGGAACTGACACATGGATGTTGCCTTGGTAAAGTACTATGAATAGCCATGGTAACTGGAGGTCACACACATATGATGTCTTAGTAAAACAATTTGAAGGGAACTGACACATGGATGTTGCCTTGGTAAAGTACTGTAAATAATGAGTGAGTGAGTGAGTGAGTGAGTATGGTTTTACGCCGCTTTTAGCAATATTCCAGCAATATCACGGCGGGGGACACCAGAAATAGGCTTCACACATTGTACCCATGTTGGGAATCGAACCCGGGTCTTCGGCGTGACGAGCGAACGCTTTAACCACTAGGCTACCCGCCCGCCCCTGTAAATAATGATGATACTATGTGGTCACAACATTGGTGAGCGTATGCAAGTCTTCCTCCAGGTTGTGCCCGGTATGTGCTGATCCCTGTGCATTAAGGTACATGTATGTGACACAATCTGCCATGTTGCTGTTTCCGAGTCTCCGTGTGTAGGTGTGTTCTGTTCAACATCGGCGGTGTTAAATATCTGTGTTGTGTTTTTTGGATACAAAAAAATAAGGTCAGGTCAAATTTACACTCTTCTCGTGTGACCGCCCCGGGCAGCCGTCACGGCTCTGCATCTCCTGGGCACTGACTGGATAAGTGTACAAATTCTGCCCTGCGGAATTCTGCGCCATTCTGCTTGTAACGGGTTTGCCAGTGGTGGAAGTGTCTGCGGCGATTTCTGACGTTGACGTACACGTCGATCGAGTTCATCCTAGAGGTGTTCGATTGGGTTGAGATCGGGAGATTTCGACGGCCAGGGCAAAACGTTGAAGTTGGCATCCTGAAGGTAGTCCACAGTGACATGAGCTGTATGCGGTAGAGCGTTGTGCTGTTGAAACAGCTCCCCCTGGCGTCAATGATTGGAAGAAGGTGAAGTTGAAGAATTTGATTCATGTAACGATTTGCTGTCAGCCAAGTCAGACCTCCTGGTGTAGGATATGCCCCTACATTGCGTTATTGCGATGACGTAGTATGAACAGCCGAATGCAGTGATCCTGTGCAGGGGTGGTAACTCTTGGTTGGCCGGTCCTCGGACAGTCTGCAGTGGAATTGACCTGTGTCTATCAGTCACAAAGGCGGCATATGGTGCTGTGGTGGACGTTGAAGACTGCGATTCCCCTCTGGATACGTCCCATGGCGATGTTCCGATCGGCAGCGCTGAGTCTCGGCATTTTCGAACTTGAAAAAAGTTGACAATCGAATGACAAATTATTGGCTTATGCTTGCCCTTTTATAGCCACAACCATGAGCTACGAACGCCATAACCTGCACGTGTATTTTGCTTTATTGTTTTCCTCCATGACATTTTTGAACAAGTGTAAAAACAATGCCGTTAAAGACATTGCAAATGGACAATGGCTGCGCTTTGACGCACCGTTTGTCGAATATCAGGCCACCAACATTTTCCAAAAATCATATATCCAATTTATATACCGGATTTTTTATGTAGTCAGGTTCAATGAACTACATACTACCTGTGGGTTTCTTTTTTAAGAGTGTATGCGGCAATGATACATTGTTATGAAATATTCAGTGGTTGTTTGTGTCATCAATAGGTTATTCACTGCAAGAGTCGCACCTACACAAAGACATCCTGTGCTCAGTTACAATGTTACCTGTTTATCTGTGTCAACCTGCATATCACCGTCGTCGTGTTGCAGGATTGCTGCAGTGCGGGGTCAGGCAACAAACAAACACTTTTTATGCAAATTGTGTCATTGGCAGGTGCTACCAGTAGGGCAGGACATGCTTACCCATTTCACAACAAACACCTGGTATCATATCTGATTTACAATTATCTATTTACCTAATTGTCACCACGTTTTGCTTTTTACACCCAATGGGATCTTTATCGTGGGATTATAGAGACTGATATTCTCACGTTTTACATTTGTTTAATTGGACATGAAAACAAAATGCATACAACTAACTCTTTTTACTACATTTATATGTAGACGTGACACGTGAAGGGATGTGTATAGTTGACTCAATTAAAAGACAGTGTAATTATTTTGTTGTTATTTGACGCCACACTATAACAGAACTATGGTGACACCCTGTCAACAAAGTCTGGATCAGGCATAATCAGTCGAGGTACGATTCCCACAGTCAACTAAATCACTGCGCCTCCCATGCGATACATTTTGTCGCTACGGTGGACAACTCATGCTTTAACAAGTTTCACCTTATCTGAATATATCCTCAAGTATGTTCAGATAGTGATAGAACAGGCGTTACCTGATTCGCAGTAACAAACGCGTTATGCATGTGGTATGTGTTCAGAACATAATTATACTATCGTATCTGAATGGAATGTGTTTCAAGATGGGTAGGTAGCTTTCCCTGTAGGAAGAAGAGTGTACTACGATTCAGGATATTATTGTGCACGTGCAGTGCACACCCAATTCAAGTAACACTACTATAACACATCATCGTTGCACTTCGACCACGGATGACAACAACGTTAGTGAAGGAGAAGATGGCCGAAGAGGAAAGAACCGGATACAATATTCTGTGGATGAATCTCCCTTCCCGCTGCTTTGGCCAGTATTTGGTGTTCAGGTACAACCTACATTGTGTATGTACACAGAAGAAGATTAAGGTGTCGAATATGTCTTTATAGGATCCAATTTCAGAGAAAATTGTGTGTGTGCATCGCAGCTGAAGTGCTCCGGAGGCCACATCATTTAACTTTCACTGATCGTACCGTAATGCGATTGATCGTTAACATTGTAGCCTCTGGGGTCATGTTAACCTGCTGTTATCAAACAGATGAACAACGTAGTCCATTAAAGGTGTATTGCGACCTTATTTCAAAGTCACTTTAAACATACTCTGTTTCCACCCAGGAAAAAGAAACTCAGCTGCGTCAATCGATAATATACACAAGGATCCATCAAGGGGTCCCGTCTGCCATGTCATAGATTCTGCGAAGGTGTTCGATAATTAAGTTTGTGAAATTGGTACCTGATTATTGTTTGGTTAAACAAATATGAACATGTTTTGAATAATATGAACAAAAACAAAACAACATTTTCAATATTTCAGCAATCTCTGCTTTGTGTTGCTGGCGTCATTTCTGCACCCATTTTCATTGCCATCCAACTCGGCGTCAGCGACCAACCGGAAGTGCGCAGACAACTTCTGAGTATAGGATTGTTCACATGTGGAGTGGCCACTATACTTCAAAACCTAATTGGATGCAGGTGATTTTACTGTAGTTGAACGACTTCTGTGATCAAGTAAATGTGTTTGTTATGCGAAAATTAAGATCGAGAAAAAGTGTTTGTATATATAATATATGCGAATGTAACGATCCAGTAAATATGTTTGTAGTTAGCATATAAGATAATGTAACGACCTAGTTAACATCTAGTAAACATATTTGTTGTTGTTTGTTTTTTGCAATATTCAGCTATATGACGACGGTCTATAAGTAGCCCAGTGATTGATATCATGAGCACCGATCCACGCAATTGGGATACGATGCCTTGCATCAACCAAGTCAGCTAGCCTGACCATCCACGCCTCTTACGACAAGCAGGGATTTTGTAGTTAGTATTGGGTATTTAGATTAGGTTAATGTGTGTGGAAGTAGTGAATATAACATGGACCTATCTCTATCGATGAAAGATGAGTGTCACTAAATGCAACCTATTAATATTTCAGACTCCCCATCATACAAGGAGCAAACACCTCCTTTATCGCTCCGATGGCAGCTATTTTCAGTCTAGCAAAGTGGAGTGATGGTAGGTAAATGCTTCGTCAATTTCTATAGCCATACATACTTTCAGACAGTGGAGCAGACAAGGGTTTATAGAAGATTTCTTAGTCGATTATTTCCCAATTGATGAGTTAAAATATGAATATGATAACTTTGCTATTCCCCGAAAGTCCAAAGACTGGGACTACGCTAACACCAGCCACATTGGTTTGATATGGTATGCGAGGGACTGAGGTACAAAAAATGTCCTTCCAGACAGGTTTAGGATCACGAATGATTGTGAAGACTGTAGTAAGTATTTAAATGCCAAAAAGCTTTGTAAAGAAACTTGTAAAAGAAAAACATTGATTATGAAAAGTCTGTTCCTGAAGAAGTTGTAAAAGCTGCAAAAAGTAAAGATTGTAAATTATTTTGGAAAACAATTACAAAATACTGCTCTAGAGTTCATTAGATCATTATCCATCACTGCTGACGATTGGTAGGCCTACTTCAGAGAACCTTTGAATCAGCAAGTCAAATCAAATCACTCATTTGATAAAGATGTCGCAGATGTTTCAAAACAAATTCTTTCATACAACTTGTCAGCGGGGAAATATCAGAACGTGATATTATTAATGCTATACAGCATTTGAAAACAAGCAAATCACAGGGACATGAGGGGATCCCAACAGAAACTGTGAAGGAAACCTGTTCTCTGTTATCAAATTACTACAGAGGCATTGCCATGTTAGATATTAAAATTAAAATATTCATATCAAAATCAATTCAATATATTAAATCTCTTATTATTGTTGAAGATTGCTCTCCGATTAATCACATATTTACTTTATATTCACTGTCACATAAATACATGTATATCAGAAAGAAGCGTGGAAAATATTACTGTATTTGACGGCATTTGATACGGTGGATCGAAATAAACTTCTTTATACGTTGCTCAGTAAAGGTAAAAATGGTAAGATATGTTCACTACTAAGAATTATATGAGGAAACGTAAAAGCATCTGTAAGATGTAGTAAATATATTGTGACTGATGTATTCAATACAAGTACAGGTGTAAGACAAGGATGTTTACTATCACCACTCCATCTTGTACTTTGATGAGCTTGTGAATGATATCGTGAATACTGATTGTAGTGGTATTTTTGTAGATGAAGTTGTACAGGCATTATCGATTTTACTATTTGCGAATGATGTTGCAATGTTTGCAGAGGGTGTTCCAAATTTATAAAAAAAGAGAGATGTTCTATATAAATATTTGGCTACGTGGGAAGTATCTGTAAATACTAACAAAACTAAAGTTGTTGTTTTCAAGAAAGGAGGAAAGTTATCTAAACATGAGAAATGGTTATTCATTCCAGAATAACTAGAAGTGTTATCATAGTACAAATATTTTGGCTAAACACTTTCATGTCGAAATGTATTTACAAAATACAGTACGTGAAGCACTTTCAAGGCAAACAGATAACGCAAGTATTCAGCTAATCAGTTTATTAGTTAATTGAGAAATATACCTGTTGAGTCGCTGTTTGGGATATTTAATGGTACAATACACTCAATACTGGTGTACGGCTCGAAACTTGATGACTTTGGGGACATAAACTGGGCCTCAGCATGGGTTTGTATATGCGTGGATATCCCAGGATGTTGGAAATGTAATCATGTTCTTAAAAATGTTTAAACAACGATGTAGAGTTATGTACTGTCAAGGCTGGTCAACTGATATGAGCTGTCCCAAATCGATACTTGCCTACACTATGTTTAAGCTGGAAATAATACCAGAAAGACTTTAACAAATATTCGATCTATATATTTACGTAGATGTTTAAAGTTCAGGTGTGGTATACATACCCTCAATATAGAGGTATACAGACTATCCAAAGATAAGGATATTTTAACATCGATGTGTCCCTACTGCACATATAAGATGAATACCATGTGTTATTAATATGTCCAGTATATGAAGATGTAAGAATCAAATACCTGCCTAACTATACTAAACAACAAAAGTTCCTGTGACATGTAAAGTTTAATGCAAAGTTATGTTTTTTACCAAATCGGAAACAAGTTCGGTTTGCAACAGATAAAAGACTCCCGTAAGTGTTCAAATGGTTTCATTTGCCAAACTGACTTCAGAATATGCGTGATTTCATAAAAGAAACCATGAACATGCCAAAATGACAATTTACAAGTCAATAGCGTGTGTGTCCACCTCTAGATGCGATGCAAGCAACACATCTTCGTCTCATGGAATGGTCCAGGCGTCGCACAAAGTCCTGTGGGATATCTGTCTATATCTGCTGGAGCATGTTTCGAAGTTCCTGAACTGTGGAACACGTGGTTGACGTCGAGGGCGCCGATCCACCCCCACCCCCACCCCCCCCCACCCCCACCCCCCCCCCCCACCCCCCCCCCCCCCCCCCCCCCCCCCCACACACACACACATGTGCTCGATTGGTGAGAGATCAGGGGAGCGAGCCGGCAAGGGGATGACATTCACGTTGTTTTCTTGAAGAGAATCCTGAACAAGTCGAGCAATATGTGGACGGGCGTTGTCATGTTGAAAGGTATTGCCTGGGTCATGACGACGCAAAAACGGTAGAACAACAGGGCCGATGATCTCCTCGCGGTAGCGCTGTCCATTGGGATTTCCCTCTACCACTACCAAACGGGCCCTCTGTCTTGCTGTAATCCCACCCTATACCATAACGCTGCCGCCCCCGAACCGATCTTCTTCCATGACACAATAAATGACGTAACGTTTACCTCGACGGCGGTACACTCGAATCCGTCCATCGCTGTGCCTGAGGTGAAAACGAGACTCGTCAAAGAATGGAACTTGTCCCAACTGCATGGACGTCCAGCGTAGACGCTGTCTGCACCACTGTAGACGTGCTTGACGGTGGTTTCCTGTCAAAATGGGATGTCTGGCGGGTCTTCTGGCGACAATCCCTGCACATCTGAGGCGACGACGTACGGTTTGTGAAGATATTCGTCGAAGGCCAGGGATGCTTCTTGCAGTCACTGTTGCTGGCTGGAATCGATTTCGTTGGTGTGTTGTTCGAATCCAGTTGTCTTGTCGATTAATGGTTATGCGTGGCTTGCCACTCCCAGGATGGTCTCTGACTGCATTTGTCTGTTGCCAACGTTGCCATAAACACAAAATGGTGTTTCTGTGGACATTAAATTGTCACGTTGACTCGATCCTGCTTCAAGCATACCAATGGCTCGCAGACGTTCATTTTCGGACAGGCGTGGCATGTCGTAATGGTGTAATTTTTTGTTTTTCTGTGTGGTTGTTGTCAACACGATGCTAAACAATGCATATGGAATCCCGTTAACGCAAATGTTTTTATATCCATTCTTGGGTAGTGTAATGCATGGGGCTTGCATAAAAGTCAACTTTTGCATGGAATGCATGCTTTTCTGTAGCAGTTGCGTTTTTGTGATTTAATTCCATACATGTACTACAACATTGAAAACCAAACTTTACTTGTTTGAAAAATACACTAAAATATTGGTGTCAAAAGGAACTTTTGTTGTTGAGTATATTATTATACGTACCCAACACAAAGACTTGCAGTTTTTGTTAATAAGATATGTGAAAGAAAGATGATACATTGAATTTTGTTAAAAGTCAAATGTATACATCTATTCGGTTACAATATATAAGACATGCTCCTGCAACAAAATGTCCTTGTACTATTGGCCTCATGGCCACATATACGAAATACATCTGTCTGTATGTCATACATGTACTTTCAGACATTTAGGCAAGACATAGGCATACCTATGGCACCAATTATGCATCCCTTCTTGCTGATCTATTTCATTATGTACAGGACTAGGAATTCTGCTCGGACTGACAAAATGTTTAACTGAAACTTTAGGTATATCAGTTTAGACTGACAAAAACAAGGCTGTCTGACAAGAGGGATTACTTTAACTTTCCAATAATCACCTATGTCTAGCAATGTTTCACGATTTTAAGGTAGAATCGAGCATGCTTTTTCTGCGAAGATTGCAAAGATATTTGACTATTGCTCAAAAGTGTTTGGATAAGGGCGATACCATTCAAGGCCTCAGTGAAGCTACAAAAGGGTTTTATGGCAGACATATGGGCGACGTTTCCAAATTTAAAAAACTCAGTGATAAATGATACGTCCGAAGCAATTAACTATTTTCTTTTAGATGCACAATTGACTTCCTTTGCATATGTTTGCGATGTTACCTCATTAGTGTCTAGGCCTGACAGCTCCATACCCGTGCTTGCGGGTTTCAACTAAATGTTAAAACTTCAAAGACCTGCCTTACTTCGGGCTTTCCTCCGTTATATAACTGGAATACTGTTCAAAGTGGCGTTATACCCAACTTGAATAGGTTTGTGAAAGGGGGGCTCCGACGGGGCAGGGTACGTTCACCTTTTCTTTATGAATATGGGAAAGGTCTTGTCGCTTTCTTTATGTTAGTAGTAGTAGTAGTAGTAGTGGTGGTGGTGGTGGTGGTGGTGGTGGTGGTGGTGGTGGTAGTAGTAGTAGTAGTAGTAGTAGTAGTAGTAGTAGAAGTAGTAGTAGTTGTTGTTGTTGTTGTTGTTGTTGTAGCAGTGGGTGATTACGTATCTGATTTATTAAATCTCTTCCTTCAGTAACAACACTGTGGACCCAACGTCCACTAGAACAGGATATACTGATGTTTAACATTGTACAGGCAAATGTCAGATAATGAACTGTTCTTCTCAATGCTAGAGTCTCTCCTGAAGGAGATCCCAATAGTCAATGGAACGGTGACGGATGAACCCTGGAAGATGAGGATGAGAGAGGTAGGTACTCATATATAGGGAGTGTCAATATGTGATGCTTTTTCTGAAATCGTACCCAGCACTGATGTATCGTTGTCAGTACAGGCAAAGTACTTCTTACCCAAATTTCTGAGTCACCTCGCATATGGCAATACATATACTCCATATAAAATCTCTTGCAGGTGATGTTAGAACAAACGTCAAATGGGAAAAGGCTGTTCGTTATTTACTAATTACTACCAAACATAACTATTTAAAGAGTATCATTATAATTATTTTGAAAACGGGAAGTGGCGAGTTAATTTCGTCACTTACAGTTTCTAACGTTAAACCTAGAATGTAGTGATATATTGTGTATATAGATGTTTTGGCATGTGAATGGCTTGCACTAAAGAAGTGTATGTTATATGTTGTTCCCCACAGGTAGTTACTGGTGTGTACACGGTTATGAAAAACCGAACTTTGCAGTAACTGTACAAATTGTATGATTCCCAAAGTCACTTTACAAATTGCTTGACAAGTTCAGTCATTCCACACACACAGACAGAAAATTAAGTTGATTTGTTTGAAAGACATATATTCAAACATTTACCTCTTAAATTACTGAATACGCAAAGTTCAATGCATCAAAGAATATCATATGAAAAGAAATGACCACGACACAATGTCACAACTACTATAACTATGGATCAGAATGGACAAGAAGCAAGAGTTGAAAATAGTCGGCCTATAATAATAGGATCAACAAATACAAGACTGACTCCTAATCATGTTTTGAAATGACTGGATCCGAATACAGATTACTGTACCCTATGAAAGAACAAGGATACGTCATTAGAAGTAGGTCATTACTCAGTATGTGCTACTAATCAGGAAATACCAGTTGAAACTCGACGATGGTTAAACACTCCCTGCGAAGACCTTCGATGTCAACTTTATGAATCTACCTCTGTTGGAGAGTCCCACTATTTGTGGGAAGCTCTTCTCTAACAACGAAACGTTATCATTATGACAATATCTTTCAAAACCTACATACTTTTCAGAAACTTTTGACTAGCAACAGCGTAAGGATTTGAAAGATGTCTCCAAAGTTCTTAATTATGAAAATACTACAATTTGTAAAACCACGTGATGTTAATAAATTATATTTGTATCTCCTGTAACCACCGTTGGTTGAGAATAAATGAGTTGAGCAGGTTCAGGGAGAGCGGTTTTTAATGAGCTGTTACTGAGTAAGAGAAACGCAGATTAAAATGTCCAACTGTTGAGTTCTTTTTTTAATAAGTGAACATACATAAATAATTTCCAGCCAAAACCATACCCTTGGACGCTAAGGAGTTGATGCGTGATAGTATGTATTTCAAGTAAATATCTTCTCGTGGCCCATGGTAAAACGAGACACCTTCAGAATCAAGGGTCAACTGACCCACATGACTCCACTGTGAATGGCATATGTGACAGGTCCTTATTTAGTATGGATGCCAGAGCAGAGGTGATCTGACTGCACCCGATACTGCATCACAAGCACAGGTCAGCCTGATGATCACTGATGCAGGAGGCAGATGCTGGTGCCACCCAAGCCTAATCTCCCTAAAAAGACGTCATTCAATGGATTGTGTTGATATTGCCCCTTTTCTGTAAAACATGATCATGTACTTGTGCCTTGTAATTGTTTTCTTCTACACTTAGTTTCGGGTAGATTGACAATGCTTGTTTCAAACTTTTCAAATAAGAGATTCATTAACAGTTTTCTTCAATAATTGTACTGGTAATTTCTTGTGCAGACATTTGTTTTTGTTTCGGAGGATTATTGTTTTCACTTTCATTACTCTCCTTCATAGAACAGCATAACGTGAACCTCAAACAAGAGTTTGTATCTGTGGAGTGTCATATCTTAATTACCGCCGTAATATTACTGGAATATTGAGTAAGGCGTAAAACACTCATATTTTAATTTGACCGATGCAATGCGTTTATACATATGAAGTGTGTATTGATATACCATACTTTAAATCTCCAGGTCTACAAGTAATAATACGCTGTATCATCGCTTCCAGAGTAATGTTTTCCAATTCTACCTTTGGGACTTTCAGATACAAGGCAACTTAATGCTGGCCTCGGCAACACAGTTTGTGCTGGGAGCAACCGGCCTTATTGGCTTCTTTCTCAGGTTCATCGGTCCGCTCACTGTCGCCCCGACGATCACAGTCATAGGACTGTATATAGGACAGTTTGCCTTGCCACTTTGTGAGCAGCACTGGGGAATAGCTTTTCTGTAAGTGTCACCCCGTCTGAACGCCGCTCGTTGTGTTGTCGAACACTCAGCTCATGCTTTATGCAACATGACACAATCTGAGTGCTCGACACTCGTAACAATCATATTCTGTCGTACACTTTCGAGAGTCGCTGCGCTACGTTTGTGTGGTGGTACTATGCTCTGGCTATTTCGCCTTACTTGGGTTCTAGGAACCGTGTCATGATTCTCTGGCGATTGAATAACTAGAATCGGTTTCTGTAGAAAATACATTCTTCTGTTTGTTCCCAATTTCATTGTTACCGTGGTACTTTTCAATCGTGCAAATCATGTAAAGAATATTCTATTATGTTTATGGTTAACTGTTGTATTGCAAACTATCCTTTCACCGTCTTATGAAAGTATCATGTCTTCGTGGTAGGGTGGAGATAATCCTACTTAGAGATGTGAATTGCGACAGAAACGAAAGCGTTCAGGCTAACATGATATGTTTCGGGTCAATATATACTAACAGAAAAAAGTAATTGTGCTTCACATAAAGTGGTGAAAATGTGATGCTATTTGAAATAACGACATAATATTTGGTCATTCGTCTGATCAATGTTTTATCATAATAATTGCATTTACAAAATCCATACCTGGTACCAGGTGACAGAGCAACACGCCCTAAAATAAGGGTGGGCGTAACATCTCATTTAACAATGTCAATTTGGGGTGTGACCACCATTTGCGTTGATGCATGAGAGACAGCGGCAGCGTATTGATGACACCAGATGATTGTAAAACTGTCTGGGGGATATCAAGCAAAGATGAGCCCATCTGAACTAGCGTTACCGGTTGGTTCTGGTCCTGTCGTAGGAGTCTAACCATCTCATCCCAGACACGCTAAAGCTTTCTCCTGAACGACCGTAGAACATTATATGAAGCACATTTATGTTTTCCGTTAGTATACAACCATTTGAATACCTATCACAGAATGTTACACTCCACGTTGTTTCGAAGATGAATTTGATAGATGTGCGTGTTCAGTGTCATCTTATATAAATGTTTTCCATGTCAGCATGTCACAGTGAAGATGGCATACTTGACATATCTAGCTCTAAAGTATCATACTATGCACTGCAGCAGTGAAGGTAGTGTGATGGGCTATTTGGATGAGTTATCGTTTGTCTCTTAGTGGATTGATTTATAACATTTCCAACAGGCATATTACATGAATAGTGTCTCTGTACCATGCAAGTAAAGCTTAAATGTGATGACTAATGACTTACGTCCGATTCTGAGTCCGAGTTGTTTACTTCAGATCCTTGGCGCTGATGATCATATTTGCCCTCTTCTTGTCCACCATTCGAGTTCCACTTGCAACATATTCAAAACGAGAGGGTTGCCATGCAAGTAGGATAACGATCTTTGAGCTGATACCTGTGAGTATAACAGGCATGCGTACTCGTTGTTGTGTTTCATGCATTGAATTCTCGATTACCCATTGATTATCTATCCATTCTATCATTATAAATACTATCGACCCATTATCTGTATTAGATACATCTTGAGTCCACGTCACGTGTGAGTGAGTGAGTGAGTGAGTGAGTGAGTGAGTGAGTGAGTGAGTGAGTGAGTTAAGATTTATTGTCACATCGACAGTATTTCAGCCATATCGTGCCTTAAACAAATTACATATTAATAATACATAAATTTAGACCAGCAAAGACCTGTCGTCAATAGACAGTAAAACAACTGGAGTATCACAGATTTGTATTTAAAAGTAGCATGGAACGATAAAAGGGTTATGACTGTAACTGTTAACCTGAAGATAAACCAGCAAACAAAGTTAGGCCACCATGCCAGGGACCATGAGGACTTACGGTTATTTTAATGTAAATTGTTTACCGTACTTCTGCTATATGTTAACCAGCAAGATTTACACCATCCCTCTGGCTACTGGCGATTGTTAGAAAGTTAAGCCGACAATTAAAATTTACGAGTATGCTACGAATATGCTATGTAAAACTATGGCAGGAATAAATGTGGTCGTTCATACTCTCCCAGGGGGAAAATAATTTTACGCTTCTTCAAACCCATTTGAGAGTATTGCCACTAACAATCTCAAATATCAAATTTACTCATGCCTTTCAATATAATTTTTTTTCAATTTTACAAAAATATCCAAAAATGTTGTAACATGATATTTTTAAAAACAATAACAGATTAAATGAGAACTCTAGCTAATTAAAAGGCACGAGAGACATTCTTACTGGTAAGGGAGATATACATTGTAATTCAACACGTCTACGTTTGAGATTAATCAGTCACGAATGCCTGCTGTAGCAGTCTCAATGGGACATAAATGGCAAATAGTTATGAAAATTATATGTATTGATCAGTGATGACACCTGGTTTTCACAAAAAGGATAAGCAGGGATAGCAATTCATACGGGAAATTGTGGTTGTGAATGGGCCCGGGGTATTTATGACATTAACGTAGAGATTTAATACACCAGATAACCGAGATTGAAGACGTAGTAACTATTTGGCATCCTTGCCTATAATAATTGTTATAAATCAATACTACTTAAACATGAAACGTAAACGCCAGAGAATATTCAGTCTCAATTATCTGCCGAAACAGATTTGGGCGTAAAAGGCAACATAATGGTGAAAATTACATAAATGAATCACTTAACATCAGTGATGACACCAGGTGTTCTTGGTTAATTGATTCATTGATTCACAGACCTGTATTTTCTATATTGATAAGGGGCGGTCGGGTAGCCTAGTGGTTAAAGCGTTCGCTCGTCACGCCGAAGACCCGGGTTCGATTCCCGACATGGGTACAATGTGTGAAGCCCATTTCTGGTGTCCCCCGCCGTGATATTGCTGGAATATTGCTAAAAGCGGCGTGAAACCATACTCACTCACTCACTATATTTATAAGCAGTATAACAAAGTATAACCAATAACAAAAGAATATCGAAATGCTCCTCAGGTCATCCTCGCCGTCGGGGTTACGTGGCTCCTGTCGTTTGTCTTGACGGTGACGGACGTTTTACCCAGCAACTCCACCCAGCACGGGCATATGGCCAGGACTGACGTCAGAATCAACGCCCTCTACGATTCACCTTGGTTTTACTTTCCACTTCCGTGTACGTATCGGTATCCAGCCCTTGGGAGTCCCGGTTAGAGTTGACCGCCAGTTGTTTGTAAGACGAATATTAATGTACCGGGTGGTTAGGATCGGTCAAATTTGTTCATTGCAATTAATATCAATGACTGAATAGTCTGGTCCAGACTCGATTATTTACATCCAGCTGTCATGCAGCTTGGTACGTGTTAGGTTTAACCAGAAACACACAAACACACCTGTATCTGCATATTCATAGAAACCCTTGACTGTCTCTGATTAAAGTTTGAGAGCACCTGATTGTTATCCAACTGAAAATCTCAGTGCTTTGACAAAGTTGGTGGCATAAACAAATTGGGTCGCATGGTGTATTCAGAGGTGTACATATACACACGGCGGGATGTTTAAATTATAAGATTAAATCGTGGATCCAATGCTGTGGGATTTCGATTTGGAAGACACAGTACTCGCTGTCTTACAGAGTTTCTAAAACCTCACATATCTAGGTTACACATATCGGTGTTTTGTATACACTAGACACTGTAACTTTGACCATTGTCAGGTGTACTGTTAACATGGAATTTGTACAGGTATCTCAAAGATGAGAGACACGAATCATGCTACTGTATTAATTTCATAACATGTCCATGCATGTACTACGCAGGCTTAGACCGCCTCCGTGGTCTAGTGGTAGAGCTTCCGCCTGGAGAACGGAAGGTCCGGGGTTCGATCACCGGTCGCTTCATAGCGAAAGACGATAAAGATGGTACTTGTTCTTACCCTGTCTGGCTCCCGGCATTAAGGTGCTAAAACAGGGGTTTGTCAGCTCGGAGTCAGTATACTGTGTCTGAGTGGGGTATTGGTCATGGTAGCTAGCACGATAAATCGGCTTCAGACCTTACTAGTACAAGCAGCTACAAACACACACAAACACGTGCATGCACGCTATGTAAATGCAATAATCTTGGACGCGACGTTAACCCCAATTTCACCTCACCTCACCTACTTGGACTTGCTACCACCAAGTCACCCCGCACATTATATATTCAGTTCAGTTTGGAATGCCTACAGTCAGTGCAGCAGGATACGTTGGAATGCTGGCCGCTACAGTTGCTTCTACCATCGAATCTACCGGGGACTATTTCGCTACAGCGCGTGTGGCGGAAGTTGTTCCGCCGCCGCCTCACGCCGTGAATAGAGGTATAGCAATGGAGGGTTTTTCAAGCACTATCGGCGGAATGATTGGTGGAATCTGCGCAAGCACTTCCTACAGTGAAAATATAGGTGCCATTGCTATTACAAAGGTAGATATATTAAATATAATATAGATATAATACTATCAGTTATGGTGTCACCCTCGCCCAATATCTTTCTGCTAACCTAATATAACACCGTATACGGCAACTAAAGACACCATAACGAAATTAGTATGCCGAAAAGTTTACACTATTTGGTATGTTTGTCGCACGTCATGTCAAAATTTAAAACTCAAAACTTAACACTCACAACCTGAGACGTTAAGGGTCAAAGGGAGACTACTCTTCAAACCTCAGAAGCCAAACCTTATTGATAATTTTAACTTTATATAATCTTTATTTAAATAATAAAGGTTATAAAAAAACAACATTAACGTCCTTGCCTTAAAAAATAATGATATTAAAACACAAAACAGTGTCGAAAAACGAACTTCTGCAACAGAATTTTCATGTGAAATATGTGAGGTGTGTTCGACAATCCAAAATGGCTGTTACTGACGGTATACGGTCTCATATCAGGTCAGTATCAACCATCTTGGATTTTTACTGGCGGTATACGGGCTCATGTGGGGTCAGTAGTTCTGCTCTCAGATTGGTCAATCTCACCTTGAGGCATAATGAATATGTATATTATTTTTATAGATGTATGTTTTATACTGGTCATATGAACGCAATCAGTACGTCTACTGTTTACACTTACTTCGATATGAAATAAATCTGATATTTATCATAGTGAGAAACATGTACAACTTTAGACTATGGATAACAACTTCTGGTTTGTTGCATACAGCGACATTTCGATGAAGATTTTTACACCGTTATCAAGCCGGAGTGACAACCAAATGATGAGAGGAAAATATGCATGACATGTTGTGAATAAGCAGCAGATTAACATTGGCAACAACGGTAATAGATAACAAGTAGATTATTGGATGATTAGTTGGTTGATTTGGTTGTTTTACGCCGCACTCAGCAATATTCCAGCTATATGACGGCGGTCTGTAAATAATCGAGTCTGGAAAAGACAATCCAGTGATTGATATCATGAGCATCGATCCACTCAATTGGGATCGATGACGTGCTTCAACCAAATCAGCGAGACTGACCACTTGATCCCGTTAGTCGCCTTTTACGACAAGCATGAGTTGCTGAACACCTATTACACCGGATCTTCACGGGTTAGATAATTGGGTGAAGCCAGATCCAGTACAGGGTAAGGATTAAAGGGATTTTACAGTTATGACAAGCTGATTGGGTCCTAATTAAAATAGTCTATTGCTTAATCAGATCTTCATAGGTAGACGGTATGTAATACCCTTGATACCTCTGTTGATCAAAGCTTTGTGACGGCGGATTTCTATAGCATCTGAGGGTTTTCTTTTGATGAAGTCCTGGTGTTTTATTGAGAGGATTTGGACTTTGTCAAACTTAATTTGATGGCTAG
This sequence comes from Haliotis rufescens, assembly GCF_023055435.1. Lineage (NCBI taxonomy): Eukaryota > Metazoa > Mollusca > Gastropoda > Lepetellida > Haliotidae > Haliotis > Haliotis rufescens. The sequence goes on from NW_025964367.1 coordinate 987,081, forward strand.
GGAATGTTTACTGGTGGTCGCTTTAAGCAATAAACCAGACGTTGTTATCTATAAAGTTGTACGTTTTTCTTACTTATTTGCCAACTTATAGAATGCCAATTAAACAGTTATTTATCGTAGTGGTTCAAATGTTTCGCAGGTACTATATGGGATGGAGGCAAATAAATATTTATATCTCAATTCAATCTTATTAAAATCAGATCTAAGTTCTCGCTTCCAAAGATCTGAGGACATCCCATTAGGGACCACGTCAGAACGACCTTTTATCCGACCAATCAGAGCGTCGCTTACCAGATCATGAAAGTGACAGTCGGAATGTGATTTCTAATCATGCAACCTCGAACACTGTAAAAAACGGGGTATTCCGAACGATAGTTACGGGCTTGACGACTGACCCTATACAATCTAGACCATATATTAGCCATTCGAAAATGTTCTTTTGTTCAGGTTTCAAATTTTTAAGCGAGAATTTGTCAAAATATGTTTCGAAGCGAAGTCGCAAATTTGAAATTAGTGCCGTAAATCACGAGAAAGCTGCTTTCTGTCGACTTCTTGTCAGAAATTCCAATGGTCGGTCACACACACACACTAACTAACTAACTAACTAACTAACTAACTAACTAACTAACTAACTAACTAACTATGACAAGTCTATGAACGGATGTTGTAGATTGCAAGCAGGAAGGTGTTTGTCACAGCCGGCATTCTCCTGGTTCTGGCTGGCGTGATTGGCAAGATCGGCGCTGTATTCACTATCATCCCCGACCCTATCATTGGCGGGGTGAACCTCATCACCCTGGGTATGGTGACGGCCGTGGGCGTGTCCACACTGCAGTTCATTGACCTCAGGTCGTCACGGAACCTCATGATAATCGGGACGTCAATGATGCTGGGACTGAAGATTCCCGACTGGATGGCTACACACTCCCAGGCCATTGATACAGGTAGATAACCGAAAGAGAGAAGTGTCTCTCTCTTGTCAAGAAATGTTTCTCCAGTACAAACCTACCACAAATCTCGAAACAAATGACCAACTTGCCTTGTCTATCCCAAACAATACAGACTAAAGTCCTTCGGTGCTCGATCCTCCTCTCATCCAGGTGCCTAAACTATGGAACCCCTTCCCTTCCGATTCAAAAGCGCCCCTAGTATAACTGTGTTATATGGACTCAAAAGATTCAGCTCTTCGCGCGCTACAACTGAATGTGTATACTTTTATTATCTGTTAATAATATCGTTTAATATCTGGTATATTATATCTGTTGTGTAATACATGTACATATGCTATGTTGGGCATTGAGCATGTCCCTCAGCGGTGTGGAATTTTGCGATATAGAAATAGCAATGCTATTATATAAAGATAACAATAAAGGATGCCGCAAAGAGGGTATGGGTGATCCTGGCAGTCAGGCTGGTTAGGCTTATCATCAGCTCAAAGCCCTTGACCCCTCTACGCGCAGCCCAGACAGCGAATTGGACTTCTCCCATCAAGGGCTGCCTTGTCAGACCCACCCAAAACTTTTCGGAGAATAGGAAGAACACGGGTACTCTCACAATGTCAGTCAACAGAATGGGAGGTACAAAAACTAAGGCACCATAAACAATGGGAGTCGGACAACTTGGGATGCAAGCGTGACATTTCGAAAGCGAGGACTGCATATTTGCCATGTTTTTCCTGAATCTTGTCAATTACATTAGTGTCAAAAGGGACAGAAATTACAATAACATAAATGATTTATTAAAAAGGAAAAGATCAGGATTGTTGATCAGGGTAGGTCTGAGGCTGTACATGGGACTATTCCAAAGAACTTTGTATTTATCATTTCCCTCTACATATTCTGGGTCGTACCATGCAACCATGTTTTGTCCCGTTTTGGCTTGCGTTCATGCAATGGCGGCTTTGTCATGGCTAAAAAGATGTGTTTTGACATTATTTATTTATTCTACATTGTACATTTTCTCTCATATCCCAAACCGTTGTTTCGATGACGTTTAACTGAAATTAGCGCGTTCTTCGATTCCTGGTCTAACCGCGCCTGCCTGTGTGAGGTCACGAAATTGTTTTACTCAACGTAAAATCTGTTGTGAGAATATTTGTATAAATCACGAAAAAGGAATTAAGGCAAGTGTGACATAAGTTTGCTATGAAGTTTTAATTTCCTAAAAAACTTCTGGGGCTTCTGGTTTTTCACGTGAGCAATTGGCTTGCCTTTGCTCGTGACTGCTTCCACCGGAAGGGCAGGATGCGAACACTTGGTATCACTGTTTGATGGGTGGTTCATAAACACATCTTCATGATATACAATCGACTTTGCTATTAGCAGAGATTCCCTGTCTTAATTTTCTCTATCACGATTTCAAAGACTCTTGCTCAGAAATTGTTTGATCAAGGTTACAACATTCAAGGCCTCAGTAAGCTTTCAAAAAGTTTTATGGTAGACATGTGGAGGACATTTCCAAATTCGACTCATCACTGACAAAAATTATGTTCGTTGCAAGTCCCTATTTTGACTTGTACCATATGTTCCATGTACCAGTTTTTATCAGGTGAACAATTGACTTGCCTTTGCATGTGTTTGTGACGGGTGCCACCGGTAGGGCAGGACACGCGCACCATTTTGCGAACACCTGGTATCATTACTATTTGATATTTATTCATAAACACTCATGATATAGTCGGAATCGTACAATCGACTCCACTTCATGCACAGACTTCTATTGGATACGGAAAGGGTTTTTGTCACTTTAAATATAAATATTGAAAAGGTTTTGTCGTTTTTATTATTCATATATAGAATATACTCAATGTAAACGCCGCAGACTCAGATATTAATTATACTATTATTCCCTCTGTAACTCGTATGAATGCTTTACAGGAAGTGCCAATTTTGACCAGGTGGTGACAGTGCTGCTGTCGACACCCATGTTTGTTGCCGGATTCACTGGCTGCTTCCTGGATAACCTTGTGCCAGGTACACTCACCTTGGATAAGTATCTATTCTTCCATCATCATTTATCGCAATTCTCCATCATCAAGTTTGTTTCACCAAAGTCGTTAAGGTCTAAAACCTGCACCGATTGAGCTTTCTCTCCACACTAAGCAATAACAATGTGAATAGCAATGAGAGGCATTCAAAGAAGGAGAAGAAAAGCAATAACACGTTTTTTTCTTTCGTTTACTTTTATTATTTCATCCGTACGACAATATGTATAAGAAACTATATCCTTCCAATTTTACTTGTATTAACTTTTTTATTCGTATTACCATAACCGATTCCACATCTCAGAAAAAAATAACCAAGACAATGAGGTCATGAGTGCATTGCCATTGGCTTCTTTGTGAAAAGCACTTTGATGGTATACGTAAACATATTCTTATTATCAATAAATAATGATGCTAATGATCTTTATTTATTGATTTATACGAAGGCACCGAAGAGGAGCGAGGCATTACGAAATGGCGTTTGAGTATGGAAGGGTCTGGCGACTATTACATAACAGGCGAAGATACATACGAGTTTCCCTATGTCACTCAGTTCATCAGAAGGATAAAATGTTGTGGTTACTTCCCTATGTCTCCTACATTTGACAAGGAATTCAGCTGCGGTTGTTGTTGTAAGAAAAGGTCAAATAGTTCTTCATATGCTGTAGACAATCCCGTTGCGATGGGAAATATAGAGAAACTGTAGCCATGCACATGTCAGAGCATCTACGTTTCAGTTTAACACAAACCCAAACATTTGCTTCGAACGTTACAGTTTTTAGCGAAATCGTCCATGAAACAATAGCAAATTCACAAGTACACTACCTCTAGCAATCGGTTGAAATTCAAGAATGCAATGTGGCAGGTCGATAATTTAGCTTGTTTTCGCAGCAATGTATTTGTTTTGTCAAGCAAAGTTTCTAAACGAAACGTAATGTTCAATGACACATATGCTGATATTGACTTTATTCGCCACGACAATAATCCAGCGATGGAAGCTTTAATCATCTGGAATCTTCATCTGATTGTTCGAGAGAAGGGATGTGAAATGGTTCATTCTACTTATTCAAGAATGCATTGGAATTAAAGAGACAAAACTGTTTCCATTGTACGATTCCGAAACTGCAACTTTCTTTCCTTCTTCCTTTAACCCTCATAATAAGCCCGTCCAGTAACACACCCACAAAGGCTAACACAATGCATACTTAAAACCTCATCTGAGGTTGGGCTTCTAATGGAACGGACCTATATTCAAAGTGTTTTAGAGGCTGGCCTTGGACTTATTCTAACACCGGTGTTCTACTATGAGTGAGTGAGTGAGTTGGGTTTAACGCCGCTTTTAACAGTATTCCAGTTATATCACGGCGTGTCAGCTTAATGTGGGAGGAAAGCCCGAAGTGATGCAGGTCGTGGACGTTTACCACTTCGGTGAAACGCACGAGCACGGGTATGGTGCTGACAAACCGAGAAACATAATCGGGGCGAACCGGGATTCGAACCCACAATCATAGGTTTCTGGCGTGCCCAAGGGACGCAACTCTGCACAGCGAATCGCGGCGCCTTAGACGACTGGGCCACCCGGGCCCCCGTTCTACTATGAAAGCAACCATGTATCGTGAGGGCGATTGGATTCAGATTCACTTTATTCAGAATTCCAGGCCATCTAACTCATAGTGCATTACAGTTAGCTAAAATATAGTTTATGTAGGGAATGGCTTTTGGATACTTTTACATATACCACTATTTTATTGGCATAGCTTGCTTTTAATAAACTTGAGCACATAAGAAAATGGTTTGAGTTTTCATGAAGGTGTGACTACCTGTAAATGTGTAAAGTCAGGCCTGTTGTTCATAACAGCTAGCTAAATGAGGTGAGGTGAGGTGAAATTGGGTTTAACGTCGCGTCCAAGATTATTGCACTTGTGTGTGTGTGTGTGTGGCTGCTTGTATCAGTTCGGACTCATGCCGAATTTTTGTGCCACTGAGATACCCTGCCGCAGTTTAACATGAATTCCCCACTCAGACACAGTGTACTGACTCCGAGCCGACCAGTCCTTGTTTTAGCACCTTAATGCCGAGCGCCAGACAGGGTAACAATAAGTACCATCTTTTAACGTCTTTTGGTATGACGCGGCGGGGATCGAACCCCGGACCTTCCGCTCTCCGGGCGGACGCTCTACCACTAGACCACGGAGGCGGTCTCTAGCTACATGAAGTCTAAAGATATTGTATGTAGATATTTTACTATGTATTAGTTGCAAGTGAAAAACACATAAAACACACCTAGAGCCGGGCTGGAAACAACATGATTTTTCCACAGTTAACAGAAATCTCGGTTAAAAAAAAATCTGTTTTACGATTATCATGACCATGTGTCTACGAATCACTATCAAGTAATGATGAAAAAGCTATTCGCTAAAAGATGAGTTTATTCACACCTACCGGTGGCACCCGTCACAGACACATGCAAAGGCAAGTCAAGCGTTCACCTAGAAAACGAATTAGAAACGTTGCACAAAACGTTATGCAAATGTGGTGCAATAATGTTGTCCCAATAGTACTGACCTGTGACTCTGCCATGGACACAATGGCGCGCTGTTCGGTCAGTCATTGTGATATCATACAATTAACATAATGGACCCACCCCAAAACAATAACGCTTTACGACGTTAAGATACATATATCGCTCATTTGGGTCGTCTCCAAACTCGATTCATTCAGTGAGAGTGAGTGAGCGAGTATGGTTTTACGCCGCTTTTAGCAATATTCCAGCAATATCACGGCGGGGGACACCAGAAATGGGCTTCACACATTGTACCCATGTCGGGAATCGAACTCGGATCTTCCGCGTGACGAGCGAACACTTTAACCACTAGGCTACCCGACCGCCCCAAGTCGAGAGTGAACATCGATTCCTTAGAAAACCAGACCCAACGTCGATTATCCCAGTGCTGACGTTCCCTACACCTCTGGCGCCACTGATTACAAAAGGGGGGCACGGGTGGCCCAGTCGTCTAAGGCGCAACGATTCGCTGTGCAGATTTGCGCCCATTGGGCACGCCAGAAACCTATGATTGTGGGTTCGGATCCCGGTTCGCCCCGATTATATTTTTAGGTTTTACAGCACCATACCCGTGCTCGTTGGTTTCACCGAAGAGGTAAACGTCTGAGACCTGCATCACTTCGGGCTTTCCTCCCACTTTAACCTGACACGCCGTCATATAACTGGAATATTGTTAAAAGCGGCGTTAAACCCAACTCACGACGACGACGATTACAAAAGACATACAGCAAGTTGTGGGGTGACACGTTGACGTCGTGCACGCATCTGCTATCCGTGCATACGATTTCACACCGTTTGGACATGAACTCTTGCCTCTAGCAACCGGTCCAATATCTGAGTGACAGTTAGCAACTGACTTCTAAATGCCATCGTTCTGACTGATCTGTCCTGGGCTGGAGTTGATGCTCTTTGGTCGTCCCGAGCGACATAATATCTTTGATGGTTTCGGGACCTCAATCTGCTGATGGGGCGGTCGGGTAGGCTAGTGGTTAAAGCGTTCGCTCGTCACGCCGAAGACCCGGGTTCGATTCCCGACATGGGTATGTGAAGCCCATTTTTGGTGTCCCCCGCCGCGATATTGCTGGAATATTGCTAAAAGCGGCGTAAAACCATACTCACACACTCACTCACTCAATCTGCTGATGACATTCAGAGTTTAGGCAAAATTATGCTGACGTGTGCGCAGCTGCAAGATGCGTGGCACCGATCAATAATATTGGTTACTTAATGATTAAATGTGTTTAAAAAAGGGTCTTTGAACATTTTGTTCCAAGAAAACAATGTGCATCTTACAATGGTAAATCTGGCATATCACCCTTGCACATGCTGTCCGAGGTCACGTGATTCATAACTTTTACAATGTTCTGCTGGGAGCTTGAATCCTCCGGAAATGTTCTTGCCACATACATCACTTACTTTCATTGCCAGACTTTTGTGTACGTTCTTATAGTTTCACCTCAAAACGAAATATCCCCAAAAAATTTGGCATTGTATAACACAAAGGACACTGGCCAGCAAATCGAGACAAGAGACGTGCCGATATAAGACCTAGTGTCAATAAGACTTCTTCATAATCTTAAACTATGAGTTTGAACACTGAGATTTGTTTCTGAGGCCATCAATAAAATACGACACACTCCTATGGGTATTAATAGGATGGCACATGTACTCTTCAAAAAAGAAACGCGCAAGTAGATTTTTAGTACATGTATTGTACCTAATAAAGTCGATATATTTAATTTAATATCATAGATACTAATATGAAATTTTGGAGCTCGACAGTCACATGTTGTCGTTGTACTAAGGCATTGAAAACTGTTCATTGTCATGTCACATGAGGCCACAAGGTTGCGCTGACCTCGTGTATCTCGTGTGACCGCCCCGGGCAGCAGTCACGGATCTGCATCTCCTTGGCACTGACTGGATAAGTGTACGAATTCTGTCCTGTGGAATTCTGCGCCATTCTGCTTCAAACGCATTGGCCAGTTGTGGGAGTGTCTGCGGCGTATTCTGACGTTTACGTACACGTCGATAGAGTTCATCCAAGGGGGCCCGACGGCCAGGGCAAGACGTTGATGTTGCCATTATGAGGGAAGTCTACCGTGACACGAGCTGTGTGCACTGGAGCGTTGTCCTGTTGAAACAGATCCCTCTGGTGGTCAATGATTGGAAGAAGGTGAGGTTGAAGAATTTGATTCATGTAGCCATGTGCTGTCAAATTTCCCTGAACCCAAAAGATTTCCCGGGGTAGGATATAGACCCCCACCGCCAATGCCATCGCCGCCACCGAAATTGTCGAATTAACGAACACAATGTGGGGCAAAACGCTCATTTCGACGACGATAAACACATTGTCTCCCATCTCGCCGGTGAAGAATAAATCGTGATTCATCGCTCAACCACACTCGTCTCCAGTTTCTCAAATTCCAAGGCTGTAAGGTATGGCACCAACGCAAGCGTTGACGATGGATCTGTTGCACAACAGGGACGATAACTGGTCCTCTGGGTCGGATTCCAGCCTCGCGAAGATGGTGCCTGACAGTCTGGTCCGATATCCTCCTCAAACCAGGGATGCGTCCTGCAGCTCCGTAGCTGTGGCATTGCGATGACGTAGGTGGAACAGTCGAATGTGGCGATCCTGTGCAGGGCCGGTAACTCTTGGTCGGCCGGTTCTCGGACGGTCTGCAGTGGAATCGAACTGTGTGTATCGGTCACAAAGGCGGCAAATGGTGCTGTGGTGGACGTTGAAGTGACGTGCAACAGAAGACTGTGATTCCCCTCTTTGGATAGGTCCTATGGCGATGTTCCGATCGGCAGCGCTGAGTCTCGGCATTTTCGAACTTGAAAAATGTTGACAGTTGAATGACAGATTATTGGCTTATGCTTGCCTTCATGTAGCCACTACCACGAGCTACGAATGCCATAACGTGTACGTGCATTTTGCTTTACTGTTTTCGTCTTTGACATTTTTGAACATTTTCCAATAACATATATCCAATTTATGTACCGGATTATTTTTTTCGTCAGGTTCAATGGACTACATACTACCTGTGCGTTTCCATTTATGAAGAGTGTATATAAATATGTGTATTCAATTTACATTGTTGCAAAAGAGAGTTATATATAGGAAAATGGAAATATTGGATTATAATATTCCGTTATTATCATGCAATCTCTAAGACGCTGGCATTTATGAGATAATTCCTGTATTGAATCGAGGAGGCATCATTAACACTTATCCTATAATGGACAACCCAGTCAGGGCACGAAGAGAGGGCATCAACGCTGACATGTGTTGCCAACTGGACATGTGTTGCCAACTACGCCGACATTTTTTATAAAAAAATAAGAAATGAATTTCACATTGTGGTGGTAAACTGGAGAATGAATGGTGTGAGTTGTGCAGATTAAAGTCGTGTAAACGCCGGATCTTACGACGAACATTTGAGATGATTTACGTTACCGGTTACATTGGTTACCCACTAGCGGATATATTCTTCACACTTCCGCAAAACAAAGTAGTTCCAATTCCATAAATATAAAAAAAACAACAGCTTATTTTTAATGAACTAGGGTTACATTCATTAAAATTTAACTTAAGAAATGACTTTCTTTTTTTCACGCGACCTTCACCTCAAAGAATTTACCAGATACGTATAACATATGTTGACGTATGTTATCACAACCGGTGATCAACAAAATGGAGTGTCCACTGATATAAGTATGCGGGATTGAACTTAGGGACGTTCGTTGATTCGGGGATCGTACATACATAAAAGTGTCATGTAAGTAGTCAGAAACATTCTGAAAATCTGTGTATTGTTATTCTTGTTTATGTTTTCACTGTAACCAAAAGAAAGAGTCCGAAATGCCAATAAAAACTTTGTCGTTGTGCGTGACTTTGCGTCAGTCATGAGGTCACACAGTACGGAAGCTTTGATAATGTCTGTTGAATTTACCAAATCATTGTAATGTATCTATTTTCTAATTCCCTAATTCTTGCTACGATACTCTTCCCATGCATATTCTAAAAACATAGAGCAATTGTATCTCTTTAAATAGGAGAAAATGCTACATAGCATAATATCTGAGTATTGCTTTGTTTACATTTCAAACAAGTGCAGTTTTCCGAGCACAGCTTTCGTTTTCACACCTAATTTATTTCGCTTGAGTTCGTCTAAACAGCTTGTATTGGTGACAAAGACCATTTACCATTTGATTCTAAAATGAATGACGAATTCAGGGATGTATGTATCACACTTGAGATGGAAAAATACGTGATGTAATAAGCGTCTCATAACCGGCAAACGTGAACGTGATTTGGTAAACACTGTCAGTGAAAACGAAACGTTACTTTATTGTCCGACATTGACAATCCTCACTATTTTGCTAAGCAGGGGAGGGAACAGAGAAAATGTTCCACTCTGGAATTCACCATGTAAAGTAGTCCCGGTCGAAAATTGTGTGAACGTCAAAAAGTGAGGTTTATATTTTGTAAACGTCACTATTTGAAGTTTGTTGAAAAAAACAATCAAATGATCGGAAATCCCTTAAATTACAACATATGAATTTATAATTAAAATGTTTTGAACCGACTGTTGTACTGCTTTATCGTCCGTTGATATAGGGGCCATTGATATATTTGCACAGATAGTCTTCACAGTATACCTGTTCAGAGTACGAACATGCTATCAGTTCATCCCAAGAGTGGACACAGGTGGCGCAGGAAAAGGTTACACGTTTAACACATCTCATACCATGAGAAGACACAGATGATGAACACAGATCATCCCGAGACGAGTAGACGACACATCAGTGGGAGGTTACATGGTTAAAATAGATCGTCTCCAAAGAAGACCCAATAAAGATCAAAGGAGACTGTGTCAGTTCAACATAGATCATGTCCAAAGAAGACCCAATCAAGATCAAAGGAGACTGTGTCAGTTAAACACAGATCGTTTCCATAGTAGACCCAGGCCAGATCGAAGGAGACTGTGTCAGTTAAACACAGATCGTTTCCATAGTAGACCCAGGCCAGATCGAAGGAGACTGTGTCAGTTAAACAGAGATCGTTTCAATAGTAGACCCAGGCCAGATCGAAGGAGACTGTGTCAGTTAAACACATATCGTTTCCATAGTAGACCCAGGCCAGATCGAAGGAGACTGTGTCAGTTAAACATATGAGAACGCGTGCTGTGTGCTCTCACATACAATTGGGTAACCTTAGAACATAAAGTTAAGAATATAAATCACAGAGTTGATGGCGAAAGTTCCAGTATTTATTCTTGAGCAGATGTGATGTAGATACATTCAATACACAATTTCAAGTTATTACAATAATAAAGGTGTACATAAGATATTGTATAATATTACAGTTTAACATTTACTCAATGAATATTCTCGAGGGAATAAGCTTATAGAATTGATAATTGATTGTTTTGAGAATTAGCATGGTAGAGTTGACAATGGCGGGAAGATGACTGGCTACAGTTTACAATATTATTAATAATACTAACATTAACGATAAATGTGCGGTAACCCAACAATGTTGAGATATGTATAATAAATTTAAAATACAACTATTCACAACAAAGTATGACATGCAATTAATGATAATTGTAAGCAGTATTATAAAAAATATGAACTGCATTTTATAATTCATTGCAACAACACTGAATAAAACGTTATAAAACACAAACATTCCAAATAATTACTTACATTGTACAACGACCACATAAATACATTACCTGTACTCAGTTCAAGTTAGATATAAACAGAGTTATTTGGTCTAACTTCTTACATTTCTAAACAATAAGTACACATGTGAATAATTTGAACAAGGGAAACCAGCTTACCTTAGAACATAATGTTGAGAATATAAATCACAGAGTTGATGGCGACAGTTCTGGTATTTATTCTTGAGCAGATGTGATACCAAAGGGGCATCTGCTTGGTTTTATATAGTTGAGAGGCCGAGGAGCTGGAACTGCGCCTTTACTATTATTGGTCCAAAGTATGTAACGCCAATTTTGATTGGATAAGAATTTCTGACCTAAGGCTGGTAATAACTGGCTGATTTCCCAAGTTTTACTAACCTACTGTTTGACATTAACGATTGATAAAAACAATGCATCTGGTATAATGTTTGCCTTGAGGTAATCCTTTGCCTAAGGGGGATAATTAGAGGTGACGGGTAGGTAGACACTGACGATGATTGAGCTACACTCACTCGTTGACGGGTATAGAATCAAAATAGCAGGGGATTATGTTTGGACAATGGGCATGTTGATTTTGTGCCTTATGGGTATTGTAAGGATCACAATAAATGTCAATTCATCCTAGAACAAAAGAACAATTCTCATTTCCATTCCATCTTCATTCTCATTCTCAACTCATCACCAATAAATAACCTCTTTTGAATTGGAAGATTGACTGCAAAGGAAAAGTAAACAATCATACGTTTGCAGTTCAATATGTAAACAAAACAATAACAATGTATGACAATTACTAAAACAACAAAAGTTGAGAAAAGACATTAAATTGTGACAAAATAATTGCAAGATCATTTGCCCAGAAAGAATGTATACATAAGTGATTGAAAACTGAACACATTATCATTACTTCAGAAAAGTTACAAATACAACAATTTGGGAAATAAAATTGCTACAGAAATATATTGACAATGGAAAAGAAATACAAATGCATGACAACATACCATTTTGGTAGACCCATATTCTTCTTTAATCTTTACTTTTTGCCTTTTTGTCTCTGACCACATGGGTCCTCATTCTCTTTTTCGAGAAACTAAAAAGCATGCATGGCATGCAGCCTAAACAGAGTGACCTTCCTTGGCTAAACTCCTGAAGCATGCATAAAATAATAATCTTTTACATGCTAATTTTGGAATGAAAACTTAGGAAAAAGTTAAACTTGAATAATTTGGAAAAGTAAATAGGAATTATTTTAGAGATGTTATTTTGACCGTAACACCCCAGCCCCTTAATTGTACCAATATAAATGGGACAATTACGAATATAGACAAAAGAAAACTATTTATAAATAAAATGCGAAAATAAAACAAATGCTTTTAAGATAACAGAGATATACCCAATGAAAATTACCTCTTTTCATCAAGCAAATTGTGTCACAAAATGTATCAATTCAAATTCTTTGTATCATAACACGGTATTACAAATTCATTCATTCTTACTCAAATATTAACAGCATTTCAATAAAACACAATGGAATAGATGAAATAGTGAGTGAGTGAGTATGGTTCCACGCCGCCCCCAGCAATATTCCAGCAATATCACGGCGGGGGACACCAGAAATTGGCCTCACACAATGCACCCATGTCAGAAATCGAACCCGGGTCCCCAGCATGACAAGGGAACGCCTGAACCACCAGGCCACCCGACCGCCACAAATAGATGAAATAATAAAACTTCAAATCATTTCATCACTGAGTTCATATGCACTTAATGCATCACTGAATTTCACTGTTTATTCATCCGTTTCAAGAACAAAGCACAGTTTTGTTACAGGTCTCTGTAACACGGATGTTTGCGTTTTTACAGTCACAGTCCTGACAAGTCCTTTCTTGTCTGCAAACACTTTCAGGACTCTACCGAGAGCCCATGAATTTCTGGGTGTGTTCTCAACAAGGAGAACAATGTCGCCTACTTTCACATTTCGCCGTTTCTTTGTCCATTTCTGTCTGATCTGTAATTGGGGTAAGTATTCTTTTACCCACCGTCTCCAAAACACATTGGCTAAATACTGAATTTGACGCCATCGTCTCCTTACGTAATTGTCCGAGACGTCAAAACTTCCTGGCGGCATATGTTCACCTGCACGAAGAGTGAGGAGGTGATTAGGGGTTAGAACACACAGATCATTTGGATCACTACTCACAGATGTTAGTGGTCTGTTATTGATGATTACCTCCACCTCACAAAATAATGTCTGTAACCCCTCATCATCCAAATGAATCACTTGTTGATGCAGCAGGGAATTTAACACTTTTCGAACTGTCCGAATCATTCTTTCCCATACTCCACCATGGTGTGAAGCTGCAGGTGTGTTGAATTCCCATGAAATTCCTTTCTGTTGAAGTGATGTATGAATCTTACTCTGATTTAATTTGTTTATCTCATCGCAGAGTTCTCGCTCACTTCCGACCAGGTTGGTTCCATTATCGGAGCGAATGGATTTCACTGTCCCTCTCCTAGCAATGAATCTTCTCACTGCATTAATGCATGAATCTGTATCTAGAGAGAACGCCATTTCTAAATGCACTGCTCTGACTGTAAGGCAGGTAAATATCACACCATACCTTTTCACTTCTTTTCTTGCTCTCTTCACCATTATTGGACCAAAGAAGTCCATACCCACGTGTGAAAATGGTGGTTCATCTACAGAGAGACGATCTGACGGAAGACTCGACATTTGCTGCTCCATGACACAAGCTCTGTACTTCCGGCACAGGACACACTTGGACACTAGGCTCTTGATAATAGAGCCAGCCCCCATTATCCAATAATTCTGTCTCAATTGGGCCAGCATTGATTGATATCCAAGATGTCCAACTTTCTCATGGCTGTCTCTCAATATCAAAGATGTGATAGCAGACTTCTTTGGTATGATAACTGGATGTTTGGCATTGAATGGAATGTTAGCTTTATCTAGGCGTCCTCCGATTCTCATAATTCCATCAATTACAACAGGATTCAGTTTGACTAGAGGAGATCTGGGTCTCAAACAACACTTACTTGTTGTCAACATTTTTATTTCTTCATGGAAACACTGTTGTTGCACATGACGTATCAATGTCACTTCTGCTTTTTCAACCATTTCGATTGACAATTGCTTGAATTTCATGACCTTTTTCTTCAGGTTTTGGATGAAAAGGAGAATCCATCCAACAGCTCTCTTAAGTCTGGTCCAATCTGAATAGTGACTGATTAACTTGTCAAGTGGAGAATAGTGAGCTGCATTAAGTGTAGTAGTAGCTACAGTCCTTTTCACCTCTGGATCATTTGCTGGAAGAATCAACTCTTTCTCATTGCTGTTGACTTGCCATTCTGATTCTGGTTTCCTTAGGAAATCTGGACCCTTCAACCATATATCAGCCTGGAGAAACTTGTTTACTTTCATACCTCTAGACGCTGCATCGGCTGGATTAGATTTGGTATGGATGTAGTTCCACTGGTTCTTGTCTGAAGCTTCTCTGATTATCTGAACTCTGTTTGCAACGAATGTGTGGAATCTGTTGGTGTCATTGGCAATGTATCTGAGTACTGACCAGCTGTCTGTCCAGTAGAAAGTTTCTGTTACTATATATTCCAGTTCATCTCTGATCATTTTGCAGAGTTTCATTGCAATAGTTGCTGCTGTCAACTCCATCCTTGGTATAGTCACTCGTTTCAGAGGTGCTACTCTTGATTTCCCCATGACGAAGGAGACATGAATTTCATTTCTTGAGTTGATTAGTCGTAGATAGGCGACTACTCCATAACCATGATCACTGGCGTCCGAGAACATATGAAGTTGACAGGTGACGACTGATCCAAACTCTTCTGTCTTGAAACATCTGGGTAGTTTTATGTTTCTGAGGTGTGATAAACCATTTAACCACTCTCTCCATATCTTCATGTCATCTCCAGATATTTCCTTGTCCCATTCTACATTGTCTCTACACAGTTTCTGCAGCAGGATCTTGGCAACTAGGACATATGGTGACACATATCCTAACGGGTCATATACTGAGCTGACCATGGAGAGTATTCCTCTTCTAGTAGGTGGTTTGTCTTTCACTTTAGTGTTGTATTGAAAACAGTCTTTCTCTACTGACCATGTCACACCAAGAGCTCTTTCAACAGGGAGTTGATCAGATTTCAGATCGATAGATTTCAGACTCTTTGCTCTCTCACTAGGTTGTATGCTCTCAACTACAGTGTGTCTGTTACTCATCCATTTGGTAACACGGAAACCTCCCCTTGCACACAGTTCACGCACATCAGTTACAATAGATTTAGCTATGTCTTCATTCTCAACTGATTTCAGCAGGTCATCTACGTAGAAGGATCTGAGGATGACATCGGTTATGAGAGGATTGAACATTTCTCTGTTATCTTCTGCAGTTTGGCGTAGAGCAGCTGTCGAACAACTGGGCGATGATACTGCTCCGAACAAGTGCACACACATGCGATATACTGCAGGTTCTGATTGAAGATCTCCATCTGGCCACCAGTAGAACCTGAGGAAGTCTCTGTCATCTCGTGGGACTCGTACCTGATAGAACATAGATTCTATATCAGCCATTAGGGCCACAGGCTCTTGTCTGAATCGCAGTAATACACCGATGAGGCTGTTGGTTAAGTCAGGGCCTTGAAGCAGTAGATTGTTGAGTGATGTTCCTTGATGTGTAGCTGCACAATCAAACACCACTCGGATCTTGTCTGGTTTGTGAGGGTGATACACACCATGATGAGGAATGAACCATACCTTTCCATCGTCCTGTTTCAGTTCATCATCAGGCACCTTTTCAGCATAGTTCTTTTCCAGAATGATGTTCATGAAGTCTTTGTAGTCGCTGAGAAAGCCATTATTTCTCTTCATCTTCTGTTTCAGATTCATCAGCCTCTGATAGGCTTGGTAGTGATTGTCTGGGAGGCGGACTGAGTCTCTCTTGAATGGAAGGGGTATTGTGTAATGTCCATCATTTAGTGTTATGCTCTCCTTGACTTTCTCCATAAATCTGATATCATTGTGTGATGGCTGGCGTTTGTCGTCGATGACACGTTCTGGGAAGTCATAGTTGATTGACTGTTGGACAAGCTGACCAAGTTTCTTCAACTCTTCTATTTCCTGAATAGCAGTTATATCAGCTCTGTTGACAGTGAAGCAGTTCTGTACATCTGTATGTCTCACAACATTCCACACTACCCATCCCAGTCTGGTAAACGTTGCATGTGGACTTCCTTGAGGTCCTGTCTTGACATGCAGAGGAGAATAGGCATCTGGAACATTGTTGCCTATTAGTATACCTATCTCAGAGTCAATCTGAGGAAGGGAAACACCTCTCAAGTGTGGCCATCCAGAGATATCGGTTTGGGTTGGAATATGCTGATGCGTCACTGGCATTCTATCTTTTGTGTAGAGCTTGGGCAACTGTACAAAGTTCTCTCCTGTCAGATCACTTACTTCCAGGTGGTTGATGCTGTAGGTTATCATAGAGTGTGGGTGTCCCATGGTCTCCAGAGTTATCTTTAATCTTTTACCCTCACATCCTAACTTCTGTTTCATGCTGTCAGTGATGAAGGAAACACTGCTTCCAGGATCCAGAAAGGCATAGGTTCTGATAGCGTGACTACTTCCTTTCCTTCTCAGCATCACAGGAATTATTGCCATGGTACATTCTTCTTCTCCAGCTCCCATACAACTCACTGTGTTGGAACTACTTTCCCTGCTTGTTTTCTGTCCATCATGTCTACTGTCTATTTGAGCCTTAGGCTTGCTGCGGTTGAAATGTAGGACTGTTTGATGACTGAGGCCACAGTTGTTGCAGGATATGGTTGCGTTGCAGTCCAAACTTTTGTGTCCATAGTGTAGACATCGGAAACATAGTCCCTTTGTCCTTAGATATTGTAGCTTGTCAACATGTTCCATTCCTTGCCACTGTTTACACTGTTCAAGTCCATGACCTTCATCCTTGCAGTAGATACATGGAGAAAGTAGAGCCTTGACTTTGCTTGGTGTCTCCATGGGTCTAGTTTCTCTACTCCTTTGTTGATCATCCTGAGACAGATTTGTAGACATGACCTTTGGCTTGGACTTGAACCATTTATCTGGTGTCTTTGACAGTTCACTGAGGGCTTTTCTACCGTAGACTGGATCATTTGCCTTTTTTGCCTCTCTTCTGACGAACTCTACAAGTGAGCTAAATGGAATGGTTCTACCTTGAGCCTTGATGTTCTGTACAATGTTTCTCCATCTATCGTGATAGTGATATGGCAGCTTTATTACGAGTTTTCTCATGTTGTCTGGGTAATCAAGAATCTTCATGGAGTGTATGCTCTTGATTGCATTCTCACATTCTGTGAGGAAAAGTGCAAACTCGTCCAGTGCCTTTGGATTGTCCACTTTAATCAATGGCCAGTTGAATGCTCGCTTGATAAATGCTGAAGCAATGGTGTCTGGATTACCATAGCGTTCTTCAAACTCATTCATGATTGCCTCATATGCGTGATATCCATCCAGATAGCTGTAACCCACCACAATCCGATTGGCCTCATCCTTCGTGTATTGGTCCAAATAGTTAACTATTTCTTCAGGATCCTCAGTGTTGGTAAGGACATAACTTCTGAACTGTCTTGTGAATCTTTTGTAGTCGATCGGATCCCCGCTGAATGGCTTCATTTCCACTTGAGGTCTTTTGAGATGTTTGACAACAGATGAGTATTCTAGTAGAGGACTTGCATATCCATAGCCTGGAGCTGTCATGACATCAGGATATGTTTGTGGGTAGTAGGGGTCAGGTTGATACTGTGGTGTTGTATCCGTTCTGTATACATGTTGAGGAGGAACAGTTCTTGGATAGAATTCAGGAGGAGCATATTGTCCTGGCATTTCATTCTTCACGTGAGTCATATTCAGATCTTCAGCTTCCTGTTTGGGTGGAAAGTGATTTTCCTCTTGAGGAGCGAATCTGACATAACTTTCTACTGGCTGGGATTTGACATGTGTTTGTTGTGGATCTTCACCTTGTGCAGATAGGACTTCTAATTTTTCACCGATTTCCCTCTCATATTCTTCAACTACTCTAGTCTTGGCATCTAGTGCTGCTATTTCTGTTTTCAACTTCAATTCTTTCTCTTCCATGTGAATTCTAAGCTTCTCCATTTCTAATCTTCCTACGTCCCTTAACGCGGAAGCCCTTGCCAACAATTCTGCCCTCTCTTGTTTATGTTTTAACTTGAACATTGAGGTTGAACTTCGGGCAGAAGAAGACTTAACACTGCGAGATTTAACTTCACTTACCGCACTGTTATCATGAAACCATTTCTCAAGGTTTTGTTTAAATTGTCTTATTACAGGTGTTTCTTCTATGTCAACTTTTTGGTCATATAATGTCTTTTCATTAACATCTAACAGATTTGTGTATTCTTCTTTCACACTGTAGTACTTATCTAGCAATGTCATGTACTGTTTATGCTCAAACTGCATCCTCCCAACATCATGCGTGTCCGACATCAAAGACTGAACACTGTCCTGCTTTGCTTTTAACTGTCTGAATGTTAATTTCAATAATCTCTGTTTCTGTTCTTTAGTGTAAAGCAACCCTCTATCTGTCATTTTCCTGTTTCTACTTGAAATACTACTGAATAGCGATGCATTATCTTCTTCCATAGTTTCTGATTTATTCAATTAACTTCTCATTTAGATTTCTCTTTTCTGATTCTCATGGATAGGGTCAAAATGTCAATGAATGTAAGGATCACAATAAATGTCAATTCATCCTAGAACAAAAGAACAATTCTCATTTCCATTCCATCTTCATTCTCATTCTCAACTCATCACCAATAAATAACCTCTTTTGAATTGGAAGATTGACTGCAAAGGAAAAGTAAACAATCATACGTTTGCAGTTCAATATGTAAACAAAACAATAACAATGTATGACAATTACTAAAACAACAAAAGTTGAGAAAAGACATTAAATTGTGACAAAATAATTGCAAGATCATTTGCACAGAAAGAATGTATACATAAGTGATTGAAAACTGAACACATTATCATTACTTCAGAAAAGTTACAAATACAACAATTTGGGAAATAAAATTGCTACAGAAATATATTGACAATGGAAAAGAAATACAAATGCATGACAACATACCATTTTGGTAGACCCATATTCTTCTTTAATCTTTACTTTTTGCCTTTTTGTCTCTGACCACATGGGTCCTCATTCTCTTTTTCGAGAAACTAAAAAGCATGCATGGCATGCAGCCTAAACAGAGTGACCTTCCTTGGCTAAACTCCTGAAGCATGCATAAAATAATAATCTTTTACATGCTAATTTTGGAATGAAAACTTAGGAAAAAGTTAAACTTGAATAATTTGGAAAAGTAAATAGGAATTATTTTAGAGATGTTATTTTGACCGTAACAGGTATGAATATCGACGGCTTATTGTTTATGTAAGTAGGATGTAAAATGAAAAAGCTTGGCTAACCTTTATCAAATTAATATTAAGCTTATATAAAACATATGGACAGTAAATTAATTAGAATGAAATAAAAGTAGAATATTAGAGGAAGCTAATTTTAAATGTACAAGAATTTGGATATACAGGTATATAAGATTAAGTTGGGAATATTTTATTATAATATTAGCTGTAGTTTTGATTAATTGGATTTAAAATAATGTAAGGAACTTTCAGCGAATTGGGACAAATATGTACACGATGACACACAGACCGTCTCCAAAGTACAGCCGGCCTACATCAGAGGAGACTGTGTCAGTTCAACACAGACCGTCGTCAAAGTAGACCCGGCCTTCATCAGAGGAGACTGTGTCAGTTCAACATAGATTGTCTCAAAGGTAGACCCAGCCTAGATCAGAGGATACTGTGTTAGTTCAACATAGATCGTTTCCATAGTAGACCCAGCCTAGATCAGAGGAGACTGTGTCAGTGGGTTGAGGTCGGGGGAGCAGTTCACACTCTCGAGTTCCTCTGTTGTAGTTGACACCGACACAGGCTCCAGACAACATACACTGAAGGACACAGGACAATGGGGACATGTCAGGTGAAGATACAATGACAGGGGAGACAAGTCGTGCTGCTGATGCATTGAAATAGCCGAATCGCTTCCTGGCTGAAATATGTCCACATAATAGAATTATGGCATCTTAATAATATGTTTACTGTCCGGAGTGTACTATTTAACCTCTTTTGTGTTTCAGAAAACTATAGAGTCGGACTTTTGGAAACCCGTTACTGTGCAATATGACTATTTTTCGTGAAACATGGATAATTAATCCAAAACAGGAATCCATGCATATAGATGTATTATGTCGTTGTTAAGGCAGGACTCATTGAACTCACTTACTGTTGTTCACTCCGACACACCTCATTTGCAACGAATTACCAAAATCACTCATTAATCAGGCTCGTTAATCCGACATAGTGATCAGAGGACTCCGTTGTCATCTGCCCGCGAGTACACAGCCCGTGTATTGATGCAAGATGAGTGGGCTGATAGCAGCATATTACAACGGATGCAGAGATAAAGAATTTTATGTCTTTATGTTTGACAATTACAATATGATTTCGGAACCTCAATGGCTTTTTAAGATGTGACTTATTTATATAGGCCGTCCTACCTGGCTGTACTCCATACACTTCAAGTTCACAGAAGTTGAGAACATCCGCTTTGCCTCTGATTTTCGGTTTCCACAGTCTGATGAACCTTCCAAACACCGGAGCATCACATGCTATGTTCCCCATGGAACCAAACGTGCCAGTGTAGTTCTTACAGATGGAGAAAGCTGCTGATGGACATCGCGATGGATTTCGTACATACACCTGGATTACAAAGTCATGGAGTCTTTCCCCTGAAAGAATAACATTAAAATAATAAACACAGTACTATAATTGTATTTGGCATAAAACATTTAGCTTCAAGCATAATTATACAAAAACAGTGCTTAAGATGAATGCGTATATATGTTTCTGTGATGTGGCATGTCTTACAGTAACTTCGTATATTCAAGCATCTTCAGAAACCATCTGTATGGTCGACTGATACTTATTTGACGATGATAATAATTTGAATGAAAGATGAATTCTGGGTGAAGGTTGACGCAGAGTAGAAGTAGTTTGAGATACCGTTACGTACCACAGCAGTCTCCCCTGTTGTAGATGGTGACGTTGTGGACACTGTACTGCCCCAGGAGATCCACAACAAACCAGGGCGACATGTCACCAAAGTTAGTGTGACTGCAGACACCGTCGCGTATATCGGTTCCATGGCTGCCGTCGACAGCATTAGCAGCGATTTCGCGTAAACTATTCACGCTGCTCATCCATGCTGGTTTCTTCAGAGCCAGGTTCAAACTTTGGAATTTGCAGACTGAAAATTGAGATTCTAAGTCATATGTGTGTATCGACAATGAATTTATCTGAAAGAACCAAATGTTTTATGTTTTGTAAAATGTGTATTTCCAGCTGTCCGGGGCACACATCTGCACATTCGCCTTCATGATATTGACATCATGCAGTATCACCCTCTTTACATTGCTTTGTGACTTAGGATGTTCATGAGATTACTTTACAAGGGAAAATGAGTGACATTACGTGAGGAATAACCATTTCCCTGCATTTCAATGCATCGTATCTTTTTCATAATATTTAGAAATAACGTCCATGAACAGAGAGGGTATGTTTTGAAGCAGGACATGTGCTCGCCTGAGACTGGTTCTGCTCCAGTATGAGTACCATCTATGCAGCCTATTATCTTCTCTACTGCCCTGACATGGCTATAGTCTTACTGATTCGAAGAGAAAGCGTTAGATATCTAAAAAGCTTCTGTCTCTTATTATATGGCTACAAACCTTCAATTGCTGTACAAAATATATCCGAAGTATAGCCTATAAACCTATTACTTACGAATTTAACAAAAAAATGAGACCTCACCATCCAAATATATGACGAGCAGGAAAGAGATCCGGGAGTAGAGGTCTGCCATACTGTCGCTGATCAATTCTATTACCAACACGGCTGATGTGTTTAAGAAACTGAAGACTTGAAAATGACAATGTTCAATATTGATTGAAATCTCCTGACAGTACGTTGGCTCAACAGAACGTCTTTTTGTACCTGTTGGTGGGTTGCTGCAGAAACACAAGTCACAGTGACTTTAGTAGCCTGCAGTGTCGTATCGCTGCACCCTGGATGTTCCGGAAGGTTATAACTTAATCATGCTGGTGTTTGTTGTCTGGGGACTGATGCTTCCACAATGATGGATTGTTGTGTTCCATAACTTCGATCGTTAAATGTCTTTTTCAGATGTAATCGATTTCAGTTGAGAAATGTATCCCAAGGGTATACCTACACTTGTACCCTGGCCGTCTTGTACTTGTCCTTCAAAACCCCTCATGAAACAGTTATTGATCTGTTATATACTGACCAACAAAGCAAGGGGTCATGAAGGGGATATGTTTTGGAGTGAAGAACACACATGCAATTTCATAAAGATATCTAAAAAAATATTCACGATCCCTAACATGTTTGGTCAGTATATATCCGTGTCCGGCTAAAGACGTTTCATTTCAAAATGAAACACCACAGACAGTACAGATACCGATGTATTGAGAAGTGCTCAATCGTTGATGTACCGTTTTCATGTTTATTGCAGAACTGCTGTTCTGCGTCGGGCAATAAAGACTGCGAGTGCTACCGAGAGTGCAGGTCATATTTACCCTGAACACCTGGTGTCATAACTGATTTCATTCACATCATTTTCACCGCTATTTTGCCTTTTACGCCCAAAGGGCCCTTTTTTCGGGTGATCATTGAGACTTGTTATTCTCTGGCGTTGACGTTGTAAGGTTCTACATGCATTACTATGACAATCAGTAATTGTATTTTCACTCGACATAATGCTGAAAGTACTTATCATATTGCTAGATGATTAATGCTAGGCATTATTCGTGTTAGCAATACAAATAATAATATACCCTTAACTAAATTGTTATCACTCGATTCATGCAGATGTGATGGCGTAGAAGGAGGCCTATAGCCAAAATGATTTGTTTGCTTTTTAACGCCGCAATCAGCAATATTACAACTATATGACGGCGGTCTGTAAATAGCCGAGTTTGGACCAGACAATCCAGTGATTGATGTCATGAGCATCGATCTAT
Organism: Haliotis rufescens; assembly: GCF_023055435.1. Taxonomy (NCBI): domain Eukaryota; kingdom Metazoa; phylum Mollusca; class Gastropoda; order Lepetellida; family Haliotidae; genus Haliotis; species Haliotis rufescens. The sequence continues at coordinate 1,010,554 of NW_025964367.1, forward strand.
GCAATTGGAATACGATGGAATGCATCAACCACGTCAACGAGCCTGACCACCTGATCCCGTTAGTCGCCTCTTACGACAAGCATAGTCACCTTTTACAACAAGCATGGGTTCCTTAAGACCTATTCTACCCTGGATCTTTACGGGTGTAGCCCTAATGACATAAATGCAGACTTAAATGTGTACTTGTGAAATGTAATTCTCCATATCCTACATAGGCGAAGTATAACATGTGTGTTCTCGTGATCTATATACGTGAGTAAATGCATTAAACAATACCGTGTTGGGCTTCACATTGTTTATGTCACCAGTGTCTACAACATATTTGTTGGCTACAAAGATTGTGATTAAATCACCCGACACGAATATTTTTGATAAAGTAACAATTACGTGTGGAAGTTGACTTTAATCACTATTTATTTGGGGGATTACCTCCCTTGAGCAGACGGATGTGTTTCAAATTCAACGAGGATAACATATAACGTCAATTTGTGGTACAGATGTACATCAAGAAGAACTTATCCAGTGTTATGGGAATATCTTAAGAAGCATGGAAAGGTCGGATCGATAGGTTTGTGCAACCTAGAGGCCACGGGCATGTAGACATATCTTTTCCCTACACCCCTGCGTAAAACTGGGCGGAGGGGACAGCTATGGTGTTTAGGATTTTGTTGTGTACAACTGCTTTCATCACAATGTAGACTATAGGATCGGTCACTGCATCACTTAACGAACGATGTCTACATTGGATTTTGTGTCACTAATACAGGTTGTAAAGGTGAGGTATGTATGAATGTACAGGACAAGGGAATCTTGCTTACATATCCAAAACTGAACCGTACTCGTACCCAAGAAGTCAGGAGACATCCGTTTGTTTCATTGATAATGTTTGCCGGTGACATAGAAATGAACCCGGGACCGACTGATGGAGACTTCAGGATTAGAATCAGGCATCATAAATCAGATTAAGGAATCAGACGACAGGTTATCAAGAGACATAGATCTTTGAGAGAAGAAGTGCATTCAATCAAGGCAGAGGTAACTGAACTGAGAACAGGAGTCAGTATAAACAGAGAAGAACAGGCCGATCTCAGACTAGATGTGTATGAAGCGTCTAACAAAGTGGATGATCTGTATTACAGGACTGACAGTATTAGTGACCCAGAAAAGACAGAGCAGAAGAAATACTTTTATAGTAAATGGGTACCAGAAGGACTTATGGTTCGGGCAAGGAAACGGTATAAGACACTTTTAAAAGAGCCAGAGATAGGAATTCAAGAGTAATTTGCTGATGAAGCCATAGATTGCGTGTCGAGGGTGTTGAGCAAAATTTTTAATGTCCCCCACAAGGACGTAGACGGGAAGATTCCCACACAGGACCACGACTTCTGAGTTCTGGCCTCAAGGCTTGGGACTAGGGAGTAACTCGCTGAGTGTGAGACGAGACCGAGTGTGGTTGCAGGATGCCTCATGTAGATCCGACAGACAATGTAGATGATTGTGAAAATGAGAATAGAAAGTTTGGTTTTGTAATATATCGGGACTGAATTCTAAATCAACAGATCAGGACTTTACCGACTACATAAACCCATTTGACCTTATCGGCATAACAGACACATGGATGTAAGAAGATATAGACACAAGTTTGACATTTCAAGGATTCAAGCCCTGGTTCAAAGAAGCTGAAAAGATTTCAAACCCTTCAGACGGTATTGCCATATCAGTTAGACAACAGCTAGCTAAATACTAGTATGAAAATGGTCAAAAGTGTACGCAAATACCAATGTCTTTCTGAATGAAAATAATATCTCATGGATTAGAAAAAAATATGTCTTCATCATATTTAGAAAGTAACAAAAATCACACTTTCATGAAACCGTTTGAAACCGATTTTGAGGGACCCATTCATGCAATTTTCACTGCCATTTTGCCATTAACTGAAATTGCAACTAAAGCCATGTACTGCCTCTAACAAATAGCTCGAAATCTACACCTACCTGTCGATTGTGTTCTCCCAGCAGTGGGTGTACCGTTGTTATATGGTTTCGATATGTTTGGTTTTGAGAAGGGACAGATTGTAGAAAGAGTTCATCTGTAATATTTCAAATTTCTATCTGGATTACGAAATTCTACACCAAAGTTTATGGTGCAAATATATAACCGTTTTATCTCGTTTTGGCATAAGCTTACCTTTCCGGATGATACTACAAACTTATCGCATATACTATTTAATTACATACAAAATTACTCTAATAGAAAAAAAACCCATTTAGTTATTCTTGGTTAAAAATGATCTTAAGTAATTTTAAACAACTACCTGTTTACGACAACCCTTCCTCTTGTATAACACCATGGCTAGTCTCAGATATTTACCAGATTTTAAAAGATTTATTTATTTAAAACAGCAAAGTAACATTCTGCCGAGTTCAAAGAGATTTTATCATACACATTTTAAACCACTACCAAAGGTTGAAAGTTGTTTATTCCTTCCTAGTATAACATCGTTGTCACTACTTAGATTATAGTACTGTAAAGCATAACTTAACCGTTGAAACTGACAGTTGGAAAAATGTACCCTTGGGAAACATAGTGTGATATTAATGTAACTCTCCTGCAGTCGGTGACGAATTCCACTACTTGTTTACACTGAAAGTACTGTTACAACTCAGATTAACACTCATACATGTACAATACAGAAAGTGGCATAAGGTATTATATTTGAGAAAAATGCTGACAAACATTAATATTATAAAAGCATGAAACAAACTGTCAAAATGCATTTGTCCATCTGTCTTAGGCAAATGGTGAACACGTGGGAAATTGGTTGGTACCAACCAATTTCTTGATTTTTTTATGTGATTTATTGAAAACTGTATTTCGCTCGGGTGCCGCCGTCTTTGATAATAAAGTTAAGTGAAGTGAGGTGATGTGATGTGATGTGATGTGGAGTTAAGTGAGGTGGTGAAAGGGCAGGACCCGCCACTCATACAATTTGCATGAAAACGTTAGTGATTGTTTGTTGCCTGACGCAGCACAAAAGTACTCTGCTGACGTCCTGTGAAAAAAACAGACAATTAAACAACACGATAGTGCAACACGATACTGATTTTGCTGAAACAAAAAGCGATGTGTTATTTATTAATTACGTCTACTGTGAACAAGTGCAGGGTCTCGGGCGATTTTAAGTAAAGAGAAACGTTAAAAAAATATAGCCGAGAGAAGTGGTAGAGGGCTCCAAGAAACCTTTTTTCTACTGCATTATCAAAGTTGCGATAGATGCCAAATCGCATTGAATCGTAGTGAACGAGAGCAGAGACGTCGGGCTTCAAAAACACTTTTTCTTACTGCATAATCAAGGTTGAAGTCTAACTTCCGGTTTCTGAAAACACATTTTGTTTACATCAAAACCTTAAATATGAAAGTCCTATGGTTCTATCTCAGTGTATATTGGCACTTTTAGTTTAGCTATGTTTGTAGCAAAGTGTTGAGTCCTTCCGGTTTGGATTATGTCATTTGTGAGTGAGTGAGTGAGTGAGTGAGTATGGTTTTAATCCGCCTTTAACAAAATTCCAGCCATATCAGGGCGTGGGACAACCAGAAATGGGCTTCATACATTGTGCTCAAGTTGGGATTCGAACCTGGATCTTCGGCGTTACGAGCAAACGCTTTAACCATCAGTGTAACCCACCGCCCCTATGTCATTTGTGGTTTCGAAAAACCGATGCTATTATGACTGTTGCTTTCTTTGTAACTTAGTTATTCTTACTTAATGTTTGGATAATGTCACTTTCGTTGACAAGGCTGCCTGTCTAACATTTTTTTTCAACTGCAAGCCATGTGACTGTGGTTCAATTTATATTAAAACGCATATTCCAGAATTTACCAATTTCAGGACCAGGGTCTAGTGGTAGAGCTTCCGCCTGGAGAGCGCAAGGTTCGGGGTTCGATCCTCGGCCACGTCATAGCAAAACACGTTAAAAGATGGTACTTGTTGTCATCCTGCCTGGCGCTCGGCATTAAGTGGCTAAAACAAGGAGTGGTCGGCTCGGAGCCAGTGTACTGTGTATGAGTGGGGTGTTCATGTTAAACTGCGACATCGTATCTCAGTGTGCTAGCACTATACATACCAATTTTATGAAACGAGTGAATAGTTGTGGTATCTGACGAGCGAAAGCAAACAAGGTTGCTGGGGTCATCGAGTGTGCATAAGCTCCTCTCAGTGATCTATCAACTTCACAGGCAATGTCGCTGAATGAGCCAAGGGATGTTGAGAGCTTTCAATATTTGTTCGTGAAACGCGTTCCGAGAATACATAAGCACGCGTTTTGTTATCACACAATGTGTAATACAGCTGTATGTTTATTAAATGGGTGATCTCTTCACGGGCAAGTAATAAATATATATACTGTGCTGACACAGTCTCCTTCGATCTTGACTGGGTCTAATATGGAGACGGTCTATGTTGAACTGACACAGTCTCCTCTGATCTAGGCTGGGTCTAATATGGAGACGATCAGGACTGGGTACCATGGTGATGATCTGTCATAACTTGTGACAGTCTCCTCTAGTGTCTAGATAGTGTCTACTATAGATATGATCTGTGTTAATCTCGAATCTGGACCAGGCAAAACAGTGATTGAAAGCAAGAGCAATGAACCATGACCCCAATCCTTTAGCCAAGTCACAAAGCCTGACAACACTCCCATGTTATAAGAATGGGATACTAATCTGACATGAAATCCCCACAGGGCTATAGATCTGGACGAAATGTTAAGACGACGGTGTTTAGATTCTAAATGTGCGTCCAATAGAGTTTCACATTTGAGACTTTCACACCAAAAAACATGTTCTTTAATGCCTTTACAGTGCAAGCATCGAGGTTCAACTCGCCTCTTGATATGAGCATTTCACTTGAACAATATTGAATGGCTGGTGAAACCCATTATACATGGGGTCATATGCGGAGAAAGATGCATATATCAAAGGTCAAGTAGGGACTACTTTCAGTTTTTACAAACATGGCGTCACCCGTGTCAATCGGCGATCGAGTCAGAATTAACCATCGCGAATCTTGAGAAACCACTGGGATAATTGTTATCATTGTCAAGATAATAGTCTAAAATACTGAAAATCAGTGTCTTACTGTGGCGTAGCTCAGGCATTTTACAAGTTTCATCAAATTTGGAGATATAAATTGAAAAACAATTTAGCCAGGACTCTTGCCTAGCGGGATCAGTTTCCATATCTGTGCTTGTAGACCTTGCGGCTAGGAACCTTTTCCCCAAACTAAAACTGTTAGATTTTATATGTACGTATTGTTACTTTGTTTCTATATGTCCGAATTGTTACCTTGTTTCGTTTTGTCGCTGTGTGTACATCTGACTGCACTTCGTGATGTTATGACAGATCAGCCAGACGTGACGTCTCATAGACTAGGGTTGGAATAGCTTCCCTTTGATAAAGGGCCCTTACTCTATTGGCCAGACCGATGGATTGCCGCGATAGGCAAGCAGAAACAATTTGTGTAGGCAACTGTTGTTTGCGTCTATGTAGTTACGCTGTTGACTGTAGTCACTGTCCGACTGACACACAACTTACCTTCTGACGTAAAATATATATATCCGCACATTCCAGGAAAACTTATAATGTTTAGGTAATGTTTGTGAGAAATGGGAGGAGATTTGTCGAGCTCAGAATTGAAGAATGATATATGATAAAAAGGTTATCACGCTTGTGTGTTTGGGGATGGTAAATACCCTGTATCAGGAAAAACAAACTATGTATTCAGCTCGCTAAATACAATGTTTATTCCAAATACAGGATGTTTACCATCCCCAAACACACAAGCGTGATAACCTCTATATATGTACGTGACACTGCATTAGATTGTTTGTTGTTTTACGGATTTTTTTAACGCATTTTGATGTCGCTTCTTTCGACAAGAAGACGAAGTGTCAATGAAATAAGGGAAATACCTCATAACTGTCTTTACGTCAACGGACAATCTGGTGTAAAGTATAAAATAACCTCGGTATTTTTTATGTATATTTGAAAGTCCATTATTGTAATGTGAGAGAGACAATTAAATCCATATAACGGAATTAACCTGGTACCTTCTTCCCTATTCACCTGTAGGAGCGGTTGGGTAGCCTAGTGGCTAAAGTGTTCGTTCGTCTCGCCGAAGAACCGGGTTTGATTCCCGACATGGGTACAATGTGTGAAGCCCATTTCTGGTGTGCCCCGCCGTGTTATTACTGGAATATTGCTAAAAACGGCGTAAAAACATACTCACTCACTCCCTATTCACCTGGAGCTACAGAATTTTAAAACTTGCTGACTGCTTGAGGGATGTTTTGTTTTTTTATTTGATGTTAATGTTTTACGAAACATCAAGTAATTTACTGAAATCCGTGAATATATATGCTTTGCTATAAATTGAACTACAATCACAGGATTTTCAGCTGAAAAGTGTGTAAGGCAGGTAACTTTTTTAAATACCGAAAGTGATATAATCCAAACAACAAATGTCATAGAGCGGTGGGGTAGACTGGTGGTTAAAGCGTTTGCTCGTCACGCCGAAGATCCGGGTTCGAATCTCCTCATGAGCACAATGTGTGAAGTCCATTTCTGGTTGTTCCACGCCCTGGCGCTGCAGGAATATTGCTAAAAGTGGCGTTAAACCATACTCACTCACAAATGAAGTAACTCGACACTTCATTAGGAACTAAGCTAGAACCATACGAATTCTAATTAAGTAAGGAAGTGTTTTCCGGAATCGGAAGGGACATAATCAAAACAAAAAGTGCCAGTAAACACTGACAAGAACCATAGCACTTCCAGATTTAAGGTTTTGATGCAGTGAGAATGTGTTTTAGGAAATCGGCAAATTTAACACTAATAGCTTTGTTGCAAAACGAGCTACAACCATGGAACTTTCGTGTTTATAATAAGATAGCGCAAATGACATAATACGAAAAGAGGAAGTACTAATGCTTTTGTTATAAACTTAGCTAGAACTATGAAACTTTGTGGTTTAAGATTCTGCTGAAGTAAACAAATTCTGTCCTGAACCGGAAGTGGTTATTTCTTTGAGGAAACGGAACTACAAAATGTACTCTGGATCTACAGACACTGACAGAAGGTATCTGTTGACTTTCCTCAATAAGACAAGACGTATTTACAGCTTAAGGTTATTTAACTGAGCTAAACGATGGAGAACATTGGATCATTGCCGGCATTTTTCGTTAACCGAAAGTGAGACAATGCGAATTGGCATCTATCGCAACCTTGGACCTAAGACTGCTCACAGCTATATTTCTGATACGTTTCTCCATACTTAAAATCAGGCGACACTCTGCACTACACAGCAGACGTAATTAAAAAAACAACATTTAGGCTTTCAGTTTCAACAAAATCAGTATGTGCGCAACGTGTCTCCTGATTGTCTGGTTTGTTTACATGCCGCCGCCCCATGCGAGAGTTCTGCTGCGTTGCGCCAGGCAACAAACAAACTGTTACTTTTGTGTGAGTGGCGCCTACTGGCTTCACTTCACTTCACTTCACTTCACTTCACTTCACTTCATTGTATTCTGAAATATACTGAAATTAACAATTCATCAAAATTGTAGGTACACAAGTTCACACAGGTTCAATAATTACCTTAGTTGGAGAAACACATTGCGGCAGGTTTTTTCAGGTTTTAAATAGTATAATTTGTCAACATGATTCTCAATTTAAATACATTTGGCCACTTTCTGTATTGTACGGGCATTAGCGTTAATCTGGATTGTAAAAGTACTTCACAATAAAACAAGTAGTGGAATTCTTCACCAACTGCAGGAGGGATTACAGAGTATGATTTCTAGTGGTATATTTTTTACCTACAGTTCAACTGGTAAGGCATGGCTTATGTTACTGGGAAGAAGTAAATACTTTTTTTTTCAAATTCTGGTAGTTGTTTTGAACGATATTCTAGTAATATCACGGCGAGTCTTCTTAAACAATAATGCAATCAATGACATTTTTATCGTCACGAGACGCTTTCCCTATCAGTTCATCTTTATCAGTTCTACAGCTGCATTTATTTCAATTAGCCCAATACCAACGTAATGTTCTCTGGCAACACTCTATGTACTTCAGTATGTAGGTTTGTTTGTTGTTTAACGCCGCACTCATCAATATTCCAGCGTTATGACGGCGATCTGTGTATAATCGAGTCTGGATCAGACAATCCAGTGATTGACATCATGATCATCTACGCAACTGGGATACGATGACATGCATCAACCAAGTCAGCGCGCCTGACCACCCGATCCCGTTAGTCGCTCCTACGACAAGCATAGTCGCCTGTTACAGCAAGAATGTGTGTTGGAGACCTTTTCTACCCCGGATCTTCACGGGTACACTTCTTCATGTAGCAAATGTAATTCATATAATATGAATTCTGTTTCTACATTGCTCTCAGTATCTCCACTATCAATATCTAGTTTGGGCGTTAAAATCGCCCATCAGAATTACATATTCACTCTTTCAGTGAAGAGAAGATATTTTATGGATGCCAATTTATTTATTCTATTTTGATTATGGTATAGATCCTTATACCGTTGTCAAGCAACAGTTAATCCATCTATAATAGAATAAAGAAGTTGTCATTCATAAAATATTTTTACTGTTACTTAGCAACTTCTAAAAATTCCAATCTAACAGTTATATTCACTCTTGGTCATGATATTTGGCTGTGACTTTTCTAGTTCATGGAAAATATGGCGACAACGCAAACAGGCATCATTATCATCTCCATTATCATCATCATCATCATCATCATCATCATCATTATCTCATTCATGTAGCCACGAGTGAAAATAACTCCTTTTCCCCGTCACGAAAAGAAAGAAACATGATATTTCACGAGTCACATAAAATACTAATATCCTATTTATTATATACTTTTTGTGTAGTTTACTATTGGAAAATTAAATTATTTCATTACAAATGTAAAACCTTTAAACATGTTAAACGTAAATTCTCCCTACCTAACACACAGGGACGGTACACCAACTCTTGTATTTGCGACTTGGAAAGTAGTTTCGTTGTCGCAAAATCTTAAAAAATATAAACAAAAGTATCAAAACATATTCAGGGTCACGAAAATTCTTTATCATACATTTCAATATGATTATATATACAAAATCAACTTTAACAAAAAATATTCTTGGAAATTAGGAGACCACTGCTGGAAGCGAAAGAATACACGCTGGTCGAGTAACAAAAATGGCGCTTTGAGTCTCCATTAACGAGTTAAATGAGAAATTTACAATTTATAACAAAACATTTTCGAGAGAATAACAAACGGATAGAAGTGATATTAACTCCATAAATGACCAACTGTCATTATTTTTCCTTGTCAATGTGGAACTCACGTAAAAAGGACGTCAACAGTTTGTGTACGGGCTAGACACTTACGATAAAGGGAGACAGTTGTATGACAATAGTTCCGTCAAAGTTCACAGCAGTGAAATATCAAGTGTTATGTTCACTGCAATGAAAATATCACTTTTCTCAACTTCAGAAAACTTAGTCTTTCACACTGAAGTATATTCATCACCATCTTAATCTTCATCTCCATCGTCATCATCTCCTTCATCATCTTTATTATCTTCATCTCCATCATCAACATCATCTCCAGCGTCATCATCAGTGTCGAGACAATCACGGTCATTCCATCTGATGCGCACGTAAAATCTCATGATTCGCCCACACTGTATTCCACGTGCACGTCAACCATCAATAACAATGAATTGTTTAATCATTTTAGGAGCCGAAGATATATTAAGACTAGTATATGGACGTTAAAATTGTTCTTGGAGCTGCAGGCTCCCATTTCAACGATCAGACACCAAGCCCTCGTGCTTTACATTGAGACTAATAGAAGTGAATAGAACAGGGAACGCATGCATCTTCCTCGGACAAGAGCGTCCACTAGCCTATTATATATAGGATAATTCTATCCATTTAGCTATAATATAAGGGTAACGCTACCTTTCAGGGCATTATCATATGTAGAAACCCGAGGTCTTCCATTAACTGCCCGACGAAGGAGGGCAGTTGAAAAGACCGAGGGCTTCTGCAAAAGATAATGCCCTGAAAAAGAGAGTTACCGTTATTATAGCTAAAATGGATGGAATTTGTTATCAAATAAAAAGAAACAACAACATCGGTTTTGAAACATTTACTGCAATCAACACGAATGTCACTGACCACATTTTACAAATATGGAAACGTCATAGAACAAACTAGATGACGTCACTATAATACGTGACGTCATTTTCTCTACCCTATGACGTCAACTAACAAAGGGGCTTGCTAATGGCCTGTCGTCAAGCAATCTGAGGGCATTATCAAGTTACAGTGGGCCGCTCATTTCTGATAACATGCGGGCGGTGTAATGATAATTCTATCCATTTTAGCTATAATATAAGGGTAACGCTATTTTTCAGGGCATTATCATTTGCAGAAGTTCGAGGTCTTCAGTTAAATGCCCGACGAAGGAGGGCAGTTGAAAAGACCGAGAGCGAATCACATCCGAAACAAACATCATGTACAGGACTAAACGGCTCATTATAGCTAAAATGGATAGAATTATCACAAAACCGCCCGCATATTATCAGAAATGAGCGGGCCACTGTATCTTGATAATGCCCTCATATTGCTTGGCGACGGGCCATTATCACGCCCGTTGTTAGGTGACGTCATAGAATAGGGATAGGTGACGTCACGTTCAATAGTGACGGCATCTTGTTTGTTCTATGACCACTCTCCTACCCAGAGTTCCATGCGGCCGGCAGCCAGCTAGCATAGTGTTATGCTGAGTCTCCACTGCGACGGAGTGTGTTCTATGACGTTTCCATATTTGTAAAAGTGGGTCAGTAACACATTCGTGTTGATTGCAGTAAATGTTTCAAAACCGATATTGTTGTTTATCATTTAACTAACGCATTTATCCATGACATAAGCTTATGACATAAAAACATGTATGTCATACCCCAATGCACTCTCCTACCCAGAGTTCCTTGCGGCCGGCAGCCAGCCAGCATAGTACCTCTGCCACAGGCCAGCGCCATGTGACAATTCGTCACATCTTTCACAGTCCATTCAAGATATTGCATATGCTGTTCATCCGTTTCATTTTTGATAAGCTTTCACATTGTGATAAACAAATGTCAAAGAATGGTTACGGTTCATTTAGAAAGTATGCTAAAATATGAAAATAAGTGTAGTTATCGTTTGTTTACATTGGTTGTACGGCTCCACGTGCTGTCATCGAAGCCCTTCGGAGAGCTAGCGATACGGTCACTTTGATGTATAAATATATATTGTCATGCAACTCACTGTCGCAGTTGTAGTAGCATATCTATATAGTTGTGCAAAACAATATGTAAAGCGCCCCCAAATTCTTGCATTAGTCTGTTCTATACTGATTTCTGAAAAAGCGCGTTTGTTTACAAACAAGAGAAAAGTCCGGTCACGTGATATGCAAATTAGCCTGTGGCAGTGGTGTTATGCTGAGTCACCACTGCGACGGAGTGTGACCCCAATGCACTCTCCTACCCAGAGTTCCATGCGGCCGGCAGCCAGCCAGCATAGTACCTCTGCCACAGGCCAGCGCCATGTGACGATTCGTCACATCTTTCACAGTCCATTCAAGATATTGCATATGCTTTTCATCCGTTTCATGTTTGACAAGTCTACACATTTTCATAAACAAATGTCAAAGAATGGTTAACTTTCATTGAGAAAGTATGCAAATACGTAAAAATCTACTTGTTTTTGCGTAGTTATCCTATGTTTACATTGGTTGTACGGCTCCACGTGCTGTCATCGAAGCCCAACGGAGAGCTAGCGACACGGTCACTTTGATGCATAAATATATATTGTCATGCAACTCACTGTAGCAGTTGTAGTAGCATATCTATATAGTTATGCAAAACAATATGTAAAGCGCCCCAAAATACTTGCATTAGTCCGTTCTATACTGATTTCTGAAAAAGCGCGTTTGTTTACAAACAAGAGAAAAGTCCGGTCACGTGATATGCAAATTAGCCTGTGGCAGTGGTGTTATGCTGAGTCACCACTGCGACGGAGTGTGACCCCAATGACATAAGTATGCAAATTAGATATGCAAATTAGATAACCGGAAGTGGGACTTTTTTCGCTGGTGCACGTGAGTAGGTGTTTACAAACAACATGGAAACCTTTGATGTTGGAGACAATGTATTAATAGATCAAAGGGGAAGTGCTGCAGTGATATCCGTGTTGACAAATGGATATTACAGGTTACTGGTTTTTGGTACCGAATTTGAATTTGACTGTGATGAAGGCAGATTATCAAAACTTCCTTGTGGCCAAAGTTTCATCATCGAAACGCCATCGTCGAGCACGGCGAAGCAGACGACGAACACAAAGCCGAAAGATGCCCAAGGAAGATTTGTAGTTGTTGAGGACGGCATGATCGATGGTGTGATCCTAGACAATCAAAACAAAAACACAGCCAAGAAAACTTTGTACGATTTGAAACTGTTCGATAACTTTCTAAAAGTCCAAAATGAATTTCGCCAAATGCACGAAATCCCCCCAATGAACTAGACACACTTCTCTGCAAGTTTTTCATTAGTGTTCGAAAAACAAATGGGGAAAATTATGAACCAAACAGTCTCACGGGTTTTCAGAGCAGCATCGAGAGATCACTAAAACGAATTTTTACGATCACGGGAAGTATTAAAGGGGAGAAAAACTGAACTAAAAAAAGAAGGGCGTGGCAACTTACCAAGGAGAGCCGACCCGATTGGTGATGAAGAGATCGAGTGGCTCTACAACACAATCCATTTCAGGTTAAGAGGTTTCAATGATCACTACAACATGTGTTGGGGGAACATCACATTGCATGTTGATGGAGACGATCACGAATATCTTGAACTGTCCATGAGACAAGAAAAGAAAAGGTCCGGTGAGAATCCTCGTGATTGTCGCGACGTTAGGCCCAAAATGTGGGCTAATGTTGCTGATCCCTCTCGGTGCCCTGTGCAGGTGTATAAGTTGTATGCCTCCACACATCCACTCGACTTCTGTCGAGATGACGATCCCTTTTACATCAGCACACACGCTTTAGGTATGCCTAAACCTGGCGATCAGTGGTTTATCCGCTATCGTATTGGGAAAAACAAACTTTCCTCTCTCATGAAAAACATGTGCGATGCCGCAAGTCTCCAAACATCGAAACGACTCACAAATCACTCTGCGCGCAAACACCTTGTGCAAAAGTTGAATGACAATAATGTTCCGCCAAATCAAATAATGCAGATAACTGGCCACAAAAACATCCATTCTGTGAACAATTACTGCCATATTAATCTTGACCAGCACAAGTAAATTTCCCAACATCATTTCACGAAACACTCCATCTCACACTGTGACATCACAGCTTGTTGATGAAACTCCCGTCATGCAGAGCGGCCCCTCGCGTAATGTCCAAATCGACAGTAGACAACACAGTCAGCGGTCTCAAATAATAAATGTTTCTGGTGGTGTCAACACTATGTTTGCTGGCAACACTACTGGTGGAAACAACGATTAATCTCGTTAAACCTCCAAGCCCGGTCCCAGTCAAAAGACTCCGGATTGTCATCGAAAGTGATAGTGACACCGACTAATGCATCTTACTCTGACCTCTCAGCCGCGAGACATTCTTCAAGTGAGAGAGCGGTTTGATTGGAAACTATATATTATAAGTGAAGTTACACCAGAGATATAATCAGATTACACAGAATCGTTGTTGTTACCGTTTTTAAAATCTCAATTTTTCTGCATAAGTCTGTTCAAGTATTTTGTTTAAAATAATCCGAGGAACTTTTTTTCTCACCAAAGGAATATGCCATAAAGGCGTTAAGAGGTTGTTTTTTGGGGTTTACACGGATATGGAAAACATGTATCACTACGCCCGATCTATACGTAAGATTTCGACAAGTTGCTGATGTTAATGTTCATGCAATTATTCCTTAAAAGGGAGGCAAAGGCTCGGCAAATACCGATTAACTAAGACTCGGTTGATATTTCCCATATTAAAAAAAACACTCGTGATGAATCCTCTATTTATCATATAATAAGTAGGTTTCTCGGCAGGATAAAGCAAACGGATAAAAACGATATCCGTCGGGGTCATATGCGGATAGAGATGCAAATATCAAAGGTCAAGTAGGGACTAATTTCACTGTTTACAAACAAACATGGCGTCGTCCTCGTCATTTTGGCGATCGAGTCAGAATTGACCATCGGGAATATGGATAAACTACAGGGATAATAGCTATCATTATCAAAAGAACAGTCAAATATACTGAAAATCAGTGTCTGACTGTGACGCAGCTAAGGCATTTTATAAGTTTTTGCAACTTTGGAGATATAAATTTCGAAACAGTTTTGCGAGGGCACTAGGCCTAGCCAAGCGGGATCAGTAGACACATCTGTGTTTGTAGACCTCTGCGACTTGAAACCTTCTCCACAAATTAAAATAGTTGGATTTGGCCGAAATATGTTTGAATTGTTACCTTGTTTCCTTTTCTCGCTGTGTGTACATCTGACTAAACTTCTTAACGTTATAACAGGACAGACCGACTGTCAACAACGTCTGAACGTGGCCGTGACGTCTCAAAGGCTAGGGTTAGAGTAGCTTCCCTTTGGCAAAGGGCAGTTACTCTAGCGGACAGACCGATGGATTGCCGCGAAAGGCAATTAAAAACAATTGTTGTTTTGCGTATATGTTGCTTCGCCACTGTATAAGAAACAGATTTCAGTTGGAATGATATTGGCTAATGTCACTGTCCGACTGACACATCACTTACCCTGTGACGTAAAAAAAATTAATGCGCGCATTCCAGGAAAACTCGCAATGTTTCGGTAATGTTTGTGAGAGAGGGAAAGCGATTTTGTAGCACAGAATTAAAGAAGGACATTATATGATAAAAAGGTTATCAGGTTATCACGCTTGTGTGTTTGGGGATGGAAAATATCCTGTGTTAGGAATAAACACTATGTGTTTAGCGAGCCAAATGCAGGAAATTTACCATCCCCAAACACACTCGCGTGATAACCTCTATTTATTTTTATTTGATAATAAATTCTATCCATTTTAACAGTCGGGCAGTTAATGGAAGACCTCGGGCTTCTGCAAATGATAATGCCCTGAAAAATAGCGTTACCCTTATATCAACCACTGATCCACCAATGTCATTAATTAATTATTTATTGCTACCGTCTTCACAATACTCATTGAATGACCCGTGCAGATCCGGGGTAGAATAGTTCTTCAGCAACCCATGCTTGCCGTAAAAGGCGACTTACGGGATCGGGTGGTCAGGCTTGTTGACTTGATTGATGATGCATGTCATCGTATCCCAATTGCGTAGATCGAGGCTCATGACGTCGATCACTGGATTGTCTGGTCTGGAAAATTGCAGAGTGTGGCAGTAAACAATTTGGTTTGTTTATAAATTAAAAAATAGTTTAATGAATTGATTCCAACTTAATACGGCTGCGAATTGCCCGATCCAAGTTTCTCTAAGAAAGAGCAGGCATATTCAAAGAACACACTGTAACATCACAAAAAATGTTTGTTTCCATAAATTTATCTTTTCAGAAAAATCATACTTCTTACACAGTAGTGGTTTGCCACGTAACGTAACCAAAGTGAATCAAAGACTTGCATGGTTTGATGATAGACTTGCATAATGAATGATCATGGATTAGAAGGTGCAAAAACAGGTATGCCGTTTTCTTCGGTGTGTATTCTGGTGAACAAAGTGACACGTCTAAACACAGTTTTATTAACTGTAATTGTTGAGGCTAACTACGCTCATCATGACGTCACAGTTGAGTGTACAAACATCTTTCCACAACATAAACACATGACGAGAGCACCATGACAGACGTATTACTTCCAAACAAGTTGTGGCCATTAAACCATACATTAATAACATGTTTAATCTATACCACTCAAAATAGGTTAAGGGTCACCCAATTCCGTCACATTACTAAAGTTAATCTGACATAGTACGACAGATTAACTATAGTAATATGAAGAATCCAATCAATCTCATTAAAATCAGAACTTAGTTCTCGCTATCGCTAAACAAAGATCTGAGGACATCCCATTACTGATGACGTAAGAACGACCTTTCATCCGACAAATCAAAGCGTGGCTTACTAGATCATGAAAGTGAGTCGGAATGCGTTTTCTAATCATGCAACCTCGAAAGCGTTAACACTGTGTATTCCGAACGACAGTTACGGCCCGTACGACTGATTCCGTCAAAATCATCGTCTATCTCTGCTTCCGAGGGATAAACATTTGAACGAAGGAGGCGTTGCACCGTACGTAGGAAGCACTGCCATACAATCTCAACCATATGGTAGACATTCCGGAATGTTCGTTTGTTCAGTTTCCAAATTTTAATCGAGAACTGTGTCAACATATTTTTCAAGCTAGTCTGAAATGGAAGTCGCCAGGTTGAAACGAGTGCCGTAAAGCTTGAGAAAATTACTTCTAATTGGCTGATGTATATTTTACGAAACTGTGTGCTCAAACATAAATATATACAGATGTATATAGAATCGAAGAATGACATTATAAGATAAAAATGTTATCACGCTTGTGTGTTTGGGGATAGTATATACCCTGTGTCAGGGAAAACAAACTATGTATTCAGCTCGCTAAATACAATGTTTATTCCAAATACAGGATGTTCACCATCCCCAAACACACAAGCGTGATAACCTCTATGTACGTGACACTGCATTAAAATGTTTGTTGTTTTACGGAGTTTTTTAACGCATTTTGATGACGCTTCTTTCGACAACAAGACGAAGTGTCAATGAAATAAGGGAAATACCTTATAACTGTCTTTACATCAACGGATAATCTGGTGTAAAGTATTAAATAACTTCGGTATTTTTTATGTATATTTGAAAGTCCATTATCGTAAAATCGTAAATATCTTCTCGTGGCCCATGGTAAAACGAGACACCTTCAGAATCAAGGGTCAACTGACCCACATGACTCCACTGTGAATGGCATATGTGACAGGTCCTTATTTAGTATGGATGCCAGGGCAGAGGTGATCTGACTGCACCCGATACTGCATCACAAGCACAGGTCAGCCTAATGATCCCTGATGCAGGAGGCAGATGCTGGTGCCACCCAAGCCTAATCTCCCTAAAAAGACGTGATTCAATGTATTGTGTTGATATTGCCCCTATTCTGTAAAACATGATCATGTACTTGTGCCTTGAATTGTTTTCTTCTAGACTTGAATTTCGGGTAGATTGACAATGCTTGTTTCAAACTTGTCAAATAAGAGATTGATTAACAGTTTTCTTCAATAATTGTACTGGTCATTTCTTGTGCAGACATTTGTTTTTGTTTGGGAGGATTATTGTTTTCACTTTCATTACTCTCCTTCATAGAACAGCATAACGTGAACCTCAAACAAGAGTTTGTATCTGTGGAGTGTCATATCTTAATTACCGCCGTAATATTACTGGAATATTGAGTAAGGCGTAAAACACTCATATTTTAATTTGACCGATGCAATGCGTTTATACATATGAAGTGTGTATGGAGATACATGTACCATACTTTCATCTCCAGGTGTTTGTCTACAAGTAATAATACGCTGTATCATCGCTTCCAGAGTAATGTTTTCCAATTCTACCTTTGGACTTTCAGATACAAGGCAACTTAATGCTGGCCTCGGCAACACAGTTTGTGCTGGGAGCCACCGGCCTTGTTGGCTTCTTTCTCAGGTTCATCGGTCCGCTCACTGTCGCCCCGACGATCACAGTCATAGGACTGTATATAGGACAGTTTGCCTTGTCACTTTGTGAGCAGCACTGGGGAATAGCTTTTCTGTAAGTGTCAACCCGTCTGAACGCCGCTCGTTGTGTTGTGGAACACTCAGCTCATGCTTTATGCAACATGACACAATCTGAGTGCTCGACACTCGTAACAATCATATTCTGTCGTACACTTTCGAGAGTCGCTGCGCTACGTTTGTGTGGTGGTACTATGCTCTGGCTATTTCGCCTTACTTGGGTTCTAGGAACCGTGTCATGATTCTCTGGCGATTGAATAACTAGAATCGGTTTCTGTACTCTGTCGAAAATACATTCTTCTGTTTGTTCCCAATTTCATTGTTACCGTGGTACTTTTCAATCGTGCAAATCATGTAAAGAATATTCTATTATGTTTATGGTTAACTGTTGTATTGCAAACTATCCTTTCACCGTCGTATGAAAGTATCATGTCTTCGTGGTAGGGTGGAGATAATCCTACTTAGAGATGTGAATTGCGACAGAAACGAAAGCGTTCAGGCTAACATGATATGTTTCGAGTCAATATATACTAACAGAAAAAAGTAACTGTGCTTCGCATAAAGTGGTGAAAATGTGATGTTATTTGAAATAACGACATAATATTTGGTCATTCGTCTGATCAATGTTTTATCATAATAATTGCATTGACAAAACCCATACCTGGCACCAGGTGACAGAGCAACACGCCCTAAAATAGGGGTTGTGTAACATCTCATTTAATAATGTCAATTTTGGGTGTGACCACCATTTGCGTTGATGCATGAGAGACAGCGGCAACGTATTGATGACACCAGATGATTGTAAAACTGCCCGGGGGATATCAAGCAAAGATGGGCCCATCTGAACTAGCGTTACCGGTTGGTTCTGGTCCTGTCGTAGGAGTCTAACCATCTCATCCCAGACACGCTAAAGCTTTCTCCTGAACGACCGTAGAACATTGCGCGACCATCAGAGTTGTTCTCCTCTGTGAACAATATACTGCTCCAGCCTTGTCGTCTCAACCTGAGAAGTAAGGTGTAACGTGGAAGCAAAATTGGGCGTTCCGCGTAGTCGGATGTTGTTCCCCCTTCATCGGTTGCGTATGGTTCTGCGTAATTGGTCTCATTCCAGGACTCGCCCGAGCAGTTAATGTGGCAGTTTGGTATCGATTCCGGGTGTGGTCGACCGGTCCGAGGAAAATTATGAGTGTTGACTGCTGTGATAACGTCTCCGAAGATATATTCATTATGCGCTGTTCACATTCAAAAAGCACGTTTGGGAATATTTTGCCCCCAACAAACATACAAAATGTGCGCCGTGCATGATCATGCAAGTACACATTGTGAATCACGTGATGTCTCCATGAATATATATTGAAAGATACATTATTGAATTCCAGAAAATATTTTTATTGAACTTTATATGAAGCACATTTATGTTTTCCGTTAGTATACAACCATGTGAATACCTATCACAGAATGTTACACTCCACGTTGTTTCGAAGATGAATTTGATAGATATGCGTGTTCAGTGTCATCTTATATAAATGTTTTCCATGTCAGCATGTCACAGTAATGATGGCATACTTGACATATCTAGCTCTAAAGTATCATACTATGCACTGCAGCAGTGAAGGTAGTGTGATGGGCTATTTGGATGAGTTATCGTTTGTCTCTAAGTGGATTGATTTATAACATTTCCTACAGGCACCTTACATGAATCGTGTCTCTGTATCATGCAAGTAAAGCTTAAATGTGATGACTAATGACTTACGTCCGATTCTGAGTCCGAGTTGTTTACTTCAGATCCTTGGCGCTGATGATCATATTTGCCCTCTTCTTGTCCACCATTCGGGTTCCACTTGCAACATATTCAAAACGAGAGGGTTTCCATGCAAGTAGGACACCGATCTTTGAGCTGATACCTGTGAGTATAACAGGCATGTGTACTCGTTGTTGTGTTTCATGCATTGAATTCTGGATTACCCATTGATTATCTATCCATTCTATCATTATAAATACTATCGACCCATTATCTGTATTAGATACATCTTGAGTCCACGTCACGTGTGAGTGAGTGAGTGAGTGAGTGAGTGAGTGAGTGAGTGAGTTAAGATTTATGGTCACATCGACAGTATTTCGGCCATATCGTGCCTTAAACAAGTTACATATTAATAATTCATAAATTTAGAGCAGCAAAGACCTGTCGTCAATAGACAGTAAAACAACTGGAGTATCACAGATTTGTATTTAAAAGTAGCATGGAACGATAAAAGGGTTATGACTGTAACTGTTAATCTGAAGATAAACCAGCAAACAAAGTTAGGCCACCATGCCAGGGACCATGAGGACTTACGGTTATTTTAATTTAAATTTTTTACCGTACTTCTGCTATATGTTAACCAGCAAGATTTACACCATCCCTCTGGTTACTGGCGATTGTTAGAAAGTTAAGCCGACAATTAAAATTACGAGTATGCTACGAATATGCTATGTAAAACTATGGCAGGAATAAATGTGGTCGTTCATACTCTCCCAGGGGGAAAATAATTTTACGCTACTTCAAACCCATTTGAGAGTATTGCCACTAACAATCTCAATTATCAAATTTACTCATGCCTTTTAATATAATTTTTTTTCAATTTTACAAAAATATCCAAAAATGTTGTAACATGATATTTTTAAAAACAACAACAGATGATTAAATGAGAACTCTAGCTAATTAAAAGGCACGAGAGACATTCTTTGGGGCGTTACTGGTAAGGGAGATATACATTGTAATTCAACACGTCTACGTTTGAGATTAACCAGTCACGAATGCCTGCTGTAGCAGACTCAATGGGACATAAATGGCAAATAGTTATGAAAATTATATGTATTGATCAGTGATGACACCTGGTTTTCACAAAAAGGATAAGCAGGGATAGCAATTCATACGGGAAATTGTGGTTGTGAATGGGCCCGGGGTATTTATGACATTAACGTAGAGATTTAATACACTAGATATCCGAGATTGAAGACGTAGTAACTATTTGGCATCCTTGCCTATAATAATTGGTATAAATCAATACTACTTAAACATGAAACGTCAACGCCAGAGAATATTCAGTCTCAATTATCTGCCGAAACTGATTTGGGCGTAAAAGGCAACATAATCGTGAAAATTACATAAATGAATCACTGAAGATCAGTGATGACAACTGACATGGGTACAATGTGTGAAGCCCATTTCTGGTGTCCCCCGCCGTGATATTGATGGAATATTGCTAAAAGCGGCGTGAAACCATACTCACTCACTCACTCACTATATTTATAAGCAGTATAACAAAGTAAAACCAATAACAAAAGAATATCGAAATGCTCCTCAGGTCATCCTCTCCGTCGGGATTACGTGGCTCCTGTCGTTTGTCTTGACGGTGACGGACGTTTTACCCAGCAACTCCACCCAGCACGGGCATATGGCCAGGACTGACGTCAGAATCAACGCCCTCTACGATTCACCTTGGTTTTACTTTCCACTTCCGTGTAGGTATCGGTATCCAGCCCTTGGGAGTCCCGGTTAGAGTTGACCGCCAGTTGTTTGTAAGACGAAAATTAATGGTGGTTAGGATCGGTCAAATTTGTTCATTGCAATTAATATCAATGACTGGATTGTCTGGTCCAGACTCGATTATTTACATCCAGCTGTCATGCAGCTTGGTACGTGTTAGGTTTAACCAGAAACGCACAAACACACCTGTATCTGCATATTCATAGAAACCCTTGACTGTCTATGATTAAAGTTTGAGAGCACCTGATTGCTATCCAACTGAAAATCTCAGTGCTTTGACAAAGTTGGTGGCATAAACAAATTGGGTCGCATGGTGTATTCAGAGGTGTACATATACACACGGCGGGATGTTTAAATTATAAGAGTAAATCGTGGATCCCATGCTGTGGGATTTCGATTTAGAAGACACAGTACTCGCTGTCTTACAGAGTTTCTAAAACCTCACAAGTCACACATATCTAGGTCACACATATCGGTGTTTTGTATACACTAGACACTGTAACTTTGACCATTGTCAGGTGTACTGTTAACATGGAATTTATACAGGTATCTCAAAGATGAGAGACACGAATCATGCTACTCTATTAATTTCATAACATGTCTATGCATGTACTACGCAGGCTTAGACCGCCTCCGTGGTCTAGCGGTAGAGCTTCCGCCTGGAGAACGGAAGGTCCGGGGTTCGATCACCCGTCGCTTCATAGCGAAAGACGTTAAAAGATGGTACTTGTTCTTACCCTGTCTGGCTCCCGGCATTAAGGTGCTAAAACAGGGACTTGTCAGCTTGGAGTCAGTATACTGTGTCTGAGTGGGGTATTGGTCATGGTAGCTAGCACGATAAATCGGCTTCAGACCTTACTAGTACAAGCAGCTACAAACACACACAAACACGTGCATGCACGCTATGTAAATGCAATAATCTTGGACGCGACGTTAACCCCAATTTCACCTCACCTCACCTACTTGGACTTGTTACCACCAAGTCACCCCGCACATTATATATTCAGTTCAGTTTGGAATGCCTACAGTCAGTGCAGCAGGATACGTTGGAATGCTGGCCGCTACAATTGCTTCTACCATCGCATCTACCGGGGACTATTTCGCTACAGCGCGTGTGGCGGAAGTTGTTCCGCCGCCGCCTCACGCCGTGAATAGAGGTATAGCAACGGAGGGTTTTTCAAGCACTATCGGCGGAATGATTGGTGGAATCTGCGCAAGCACTTCCTACAGTGAAAATATAGGTGCCATTGCTATTACAAAGGTAGATATATTAAATATAACATAGATATAATACTATCAGTTATGGTGTCACCCTCGCCCAATCTTTTTCTGCTAACCTAATATCACACCGTATACGGCAACTAAAGACACCATAACGAAATTAATATGCCGAAAAGTTTACACTATTTGGTATGTTTGTCGCACGTCATGTCAAAACTTAAAACTCAAAACTTAACACTCACAACCTGAGACGTTAAGGGTCAAAGGGAGACTACTCTTCAAACCTCAGAGGCCAAACCTTATTGATAATTTTAACTTTATATAATCTTTATTTAAATCATAAAGGTTATATAAAAAACCCATTAACGTCCTTGCCTTAAAAAATACTGATATTAAAACACAAAACAGTGTCGAAAAACGAACTTCTGCACCAGAATTTTCATGTGAAATATGTGAAGTGGGTGTTGGAAAATCCAAGATGGCTGTTACTGACGGTATACGGTCTCATATCAGGTCAGTAACAACCATCTTGGATTTTTACTGACGGTATACGGGCTCATGTGGGGTCAGTAGTTCTGCTCTCAGATTGGTAAATCTCACTTTTAAGGCATAATGAATATGTATATTATTTTTATAGATGTATGTTTTATACTAGTCATATGAACGCAATCAGTACGTCTACTGTTTACACTTACTTCGATATGAAATAAATCTGATATTTATCATAGTGAGAAAAATGTACAACTTTAGACTATGGATTACAACTTCTGGTTTGTTGCATACAGCGACATTTCGATGAAGATTTTATACCGTTATCAAGCCGGAGTGACAACCAAATAATGAGAGGAATATATGCATGACATGTTGTGAATAAGCAGCAGATTAACATTGGCAACAACGGTAATAGATAACAAGTAGATAATTGGATGATTGGTTGGTTGGTTGGTTTGGTTGTTTTACGCCGCACTCAGCAATATTCCAGCTATATGACGGCGGTCTGTAAATAATCGAGTCTGGACCAGACAATCCAGTGATTGATATCATGAGCATCGATCCACTCAATTGGGATCGATGACGTGCTTCAACCAAATCAGCGAGACTGACCACTTGATCCCGTAAGTCGCCTTTTACAACAAGCATGAGTTGCTGAACACCTATTACACCGGATCTTCACGGGTTAGATAATTGGGTGAAGCCAGGTCCAGTACAGGGTAAGGATTAAAGGAATTTTACAGTTATGACAAGCTGATTGGGTCCTAATTAAAATAGTCTATTGCTTAATCAGATCTTCATAGGTAGACGATATGTAATACCCTTGATACCTCTGTTGATCAAAGCTTTGTGACGGCGGATTTCTATAGCATCTGAGGGTTTTCTTTTGATGAAGTCCTGGTGTTTTATTGAGAGGATTTGGACTTTGTCAAACTTAATTTGATGGCTAGGGAATGTTTACTGGTGGTCGCTTTAAGCAATAAACCAGACGTTGTTATCCATAAAGTTGTACGTTTTTCTTACTTACCTTTCATCCGACCAATCAGAGCGCCGCTTACCAGATCATGAAAGTGACAGTCGGAATGTGATTTCTAATCATGCAACCTCGAACACTGTAAAACGGGGTATTCCGAACGATAGTTACGGGCTTGACGACTGAATCTATACAATCTAGACCATATATTAGCCATTCGAAAATGTTCTTTTGTTCAGGTTTCAAATTTTTAAGCGAGAATTTGTCAAGATATGTTTCGAAGCGAACTAACTAACTAACTAACTAACTAACTAACTAACTAACTAACTAACTAACTAACTAACTAACTAACTAACTAACTAACTAACTAACTAACTAACTAACTAACTAACTAACTAACTAACTAACTAACTAGATATGACAAGTCTATGAACACATGTTGTAGATTGCAAGCAGGAAGGTGTTTGTCACAGCCGGCATTCTCCTGGTTTTGGCTGGCGTGATTGGCAAGATCGGCGCTGTTTTCACTATCATCCCCGACCCTATCATTGGCGGGGTGAACCTCATCACCCTGGGTATGGTGACGGCCGTGGGCGTGTCCACACTGCAGTTCATTGACCTCAGGTCGTCACGGAACCTCATGATAATCGGGACGTCAATGATGCTGGGACTGAAGATTCCCGACTGGATGGCTACACACTCCCAGGCCATTGATACAGGTAGATAACCGAAAGAGAGAAGTGTCTCTCTCTTGTCAAGAAATGTTTCTCCAGTACAAACCTACCACAAATCTCGAAACAAATGACCAACTTGCCTTGTCTATCCCAAACAATACAGACTAAAGTCCTTCGGTGCTCGATCCTCCTCTCATCCAGATGCCTAAACTATGGAACCCCTTCCCTTCCGATTCAAAAGCGCCCCTAGTATAACTGTTTTTAAATATGGACTCAAAAGATTCAGCTCTTCGCGCGCTACAACTGAATGTGTATACTTTTATTATCTGTTAATAATATCGTTTAATATCTGGTATATTATATCTGTTGTGTAATACATGTACATATGCTATGTTGGGCATTGAGCATGTCCCTCAGCGGTGTGGAATTTTGCGATATAGAAATAGCAATGCTATTATATAAAGATAACAATAAAGGATGCCGCAAAGAGGGTATGGGTGATCCTGGCAGTCAGGCTGGTTAGGCTTATCATCAGCTCAAAGCCCTTGACCCCTCTACGCGCAGCCCAGACAGCGAATTGGACTTCTCCCATCAAGGGCTGCCTTGTCAGACCCACCCAAAACTTTTCGGAGAATAGGAAGAACACGGGTACTCTCACAATGTCAGTCAACAGAATGGGAGGTACAAAAACTAAGGCACCATAAACAATGGGAGTCGGACAACTTGGGATGCAAGCGTGACATTTCGAAAGCGAGGACTGCATATTTGCCATGTTTTTCCTGAATCTTGTCAATTACATTAGTGTCAAAAGGGACAGAAATTACAATAACATAAATGATTTATTAAAAAGGAAAAGATCAGGATTGTTGATCAGGGTAGGTCTGAGGCTGTACATGGGACTATTCCAAAGAACTTTGTATTTATCATTTCCCTCTACATATTCTGGGTCGTACCATGCAACCATGTTTTGTCCCGTTTTGGCTTGCGTTCATGCAATGGCGGCTTTGTCATGGCTAAAGATGAGAGATGTTTGTTGACATTATTTATTTATTCTACATTGTACATTTTCTCTCATACCCCAAACCGTTGTTTCGATGACGTTTAACTGAAATTAGCGCGTTCTTCGGATCCTGGTCTAACCGCGCCTGCCTGTGTGAGGTCACGAAATTGTTTTACTCAACGTAAAATCTGTTGTGAGATATTTGTATAAATCACGAAAAAGGAATTAAGGCAAGTGTGACATAAGTTTGCTATGAAGTTTTAATTTCCTAAAAAACTTCTGGGGCTTCTGGTTTTTCACGTGAGCAATTGGCTTGCCTTTGCTCGTAACTGCTTCCACCGGAAGGGCAGGATGCGAACACTTGGTATCACTGTTTGATGGGTGGTTCATAAACACATCTTCATGATATAGTCCGAATCGCATAATCGACTTTGCTATTAGCAGAGATTCCCTGTCTTAATTTTCTCTATCACGATTTCAAAGACTCTTGCTCAGAAATTGTTTGATCAAGGTTACAACATTCAAGGCCTCAGTAAGCTTTCAAAAAGTTTTATGGTAGACATGTGGAGGACATTTCCAAATTCGACTCATCACTGACAAAAATTATGTTCGTTGCAAGTCCCTATTTTGACGTGTACCATATGTTCCATGTACCAGTTTTTATCAGGTGAATAATTGACTTGCCTTTGCATGTGTTTGTGACGGGTGCCACCGGTAGGGCAGGATACGCGCACCATTTTGCGAACACCTGGTATCATTACTATCTGATATTTATTCATAAACACTCATGATATAGTCGGAATCGTACAATCGACTCTACTTCACGCACAGACTTCTATTGGATACGGAAAGGGTTTTTGTCATTTTAAATATAAATATTGAAAAGGTTTTGTCGTTTTTATTATTCATGTATAGAATATACTCAATGTAAACGCCGCAGACTCAGATATTAATTATACTATTATTCCCTCTGTAACTCGTATGAATGCTTTACAGGAAGTGCCAATTTTGACCAGGTGCTGACAGTGCTGCTGTCGACACCCATGTTTGTTGCCGGATTCACTGGCTGCTTCCTGGATAACCTTGTGCCAGGTACACTCACATTGGATAAGTATCTATTCTTCCATCATCATTTATCGCAATTCTCCATCATCAAGTTTGTTTCACCAAAGTCGTTAAGGTCTAAAACCTGCACCGATTGAGCTTTCTCTCCACACTAAGCAATAACAATGTGAATAGCAATGAGAGGCATTCAAAGTAGGAGAAGAAAAGCAATAACACGTTTTTTTCTTTCGTTTACTTTTATTATTTCATCCGTACGACAATATGTATAAGAAACTATATCCTTCCAATTTTACTTCTATTAACTTTTTTATTCGTATTACCATAACCGATTCCACATCTCAGAAAAAAATAACCAAGACAATGAGGTCATGAGTGCATTGCCATTGGCTTCTTTGTGAAAAGCACTTTGATGGTATACGTAAACATATTCTTATTATCAATAAATAATGATGCTAATGACCTTTATTTATTGATTTATACGAAGGCACCGAAGAGGAGCGAGGCATTACGAAATGGCGTTTGAGTAAGGAAGGGTCTGGCGACTATTACATAACAGGCGAAGATACATACGAGTTTCCCTATGTCACTCAGTTCATCAGAAGGATAAAATGTTGTGGTTACTTCCCTATGTCTCCTACATTTGACAAGGAATTCAGCTGCGGTTGTTGTTGTAAGAAAAGGTCAAATAGTTCTTCATATGCTGTAGACAATCCCGTTGCGATGGGAAATATAGAGAAACTGTAGCCATGCACATGTCAGAGCATCTACGTTTCAGTTTAACACAAACCCAAACATTTGCTTCGAACGTTACAGTTTTTAGCGAAATCGTCCATGAAACAATTGCAAATTCACAAGTACACTACCTCTAGCAATCGGTTGAAATTCAAGAATGCAATGTGGCAGCTCGATAATTTAGCTTGTTTTCGTAGCAATGTATTTGTTTTGTCAAGCAAAGTTTCTAAACGAAACGTAATGTTCAATGACACATATGCTGATATTGACTTTATTCGCCACGACAATAATCCAGCGATGGAAGCTTTAATCATCTGGAATCTTCATCTGATTGTTCGAGAGAAGGGATGTGAAATGGTTCATTCTACTTATTCAAGAATGCATTGGAATTAAAGAGACAACACTGTTTCCATATTCAGAGGAAATCTGTGCCAAAAACAGAGTCGTTTGTACGATTCCGAAACTGCAAACTTCTTTCCTTCTTCCTTTAACTCTCATAATAAGCCCGTCCAGTAACACACCCACAAAGGCTAACACAATGCATACTTAAAACCTCATCTGAGGTTGGGATTCTCGTGGAACGGACCTATTCAAAGTGATTTAGAGGCTGGCCTTGGACTTATCCTAACACCGGTGTTCTACTATGAAAGCAACCATGTATCGTGAGGGCAATTGGATTCAGATTCACTTTATTCAGAATTCCAGGCCATCTAACTCATAGTGCATTACAGTTAGCTAAAATATAGTTTATGTAGGGAATGGCTTTTGGGTACTTTTACATATACCACTTTTTTATAGGCATAGCTTGCTTTTAATAAACTTGAGCACATAAGAAAATGGTTTGAGTTTTCATGAAGGTGTGACTACCTGTAAATGTGTAAAGTCAGGCCTGTTGTTCATAACAGCTAGCTACTTGAGGTGAGGTGAGGTGAAATTAGGTTTAACGTCGCGTCCAAGATTATTGCACTTATATAGCGACGTGCATGCACGTGTTTGTGTCTGTCTGTGTGGCTGCTTGTACCAGTTCGGACTTTTGTGCTATAGCCCACTGAGATACCCTGCCGCAGTTTAACATGAATTCCCCACTCAGACACAGTATACTGACTCCGAGCCGACCAGTCCTTGTTTTAGCACCTTAATGCAGAGCGCCAGACAGGGTAACAATAGGTACCATCTTTTAAGGTCTTTTGGTATGACGCGGGCGGTGATCGAACTCAGGACCTTCCGCTCTCCGGGCGGACGCTCTACGGAGGCAGTCTCTAGCTACATGAAGTCTAAAGATATTGTATGTAGATATTTTACTATGTATAAGCTGCAAGTGAAAAACACATAAAACACACCTAGAGCCGGGCTGAAAACAACATCATTTTTCCACAGTTAACAGAAACCTCGGTTAAAACAAAATCTGTTGTACGATTATCATGACCATGTGTCTACGAATCACTATCAAGTAATGATGAAAAAGCTATTCGCTAAAAGATGAGTTTATTCACACCTACCTGTGGCACCCGTCACAGACACATGCAAAGGCAAGTCAAGCGTTCACCTAAAAAAAACGAATTAGAAACGTTGCACAAAACGTTGTGCAAATGTGGTGCAATAATGTTGTCCCAATAGTACTGACCTGTGACTCTGCCATGGATACAATGGCGCGCTGTTCGGTCAGTCATTGTGATATCATACCATTACCATAATGGACCCACCCCAAAACAATAACGCTTTACGACGTTAACATCCATATATCGCTCATTTGGGACGTCTCCAAACTCGATTCATTAAGTGCGAGTGAGTGAGCGAGTATGGTTTTACGCCCCTTTTAGCAATATTCCAGCAATATCACGGTGGGGGACACCAGAAATGGACTTCACACATTGTACCCATGTCGGGAATCGAACTCGGATCTTCCGCGTGACGAGCAAACGCTTTAACCACTAGGCTACCCGACCGCCCCAAGTCGAGAGTGAACATCGATTACTCAGAAAACCAGACCCAACGTCGATTATCCCAGTGCTGACGTTCCCTACACCTCTGGCGCCACTGATTACAAAAGACATGCAGCAAGTTGTGGGGTGACACGTGGACGTCGTGCACGCATCTGCTATCCGTGCATACGATTTCCAGCGTTTGGACCGTATTGAACTCTTGCCTCTAGCAACCGGTCCCCAATCTCGGTGACAGTTTGCAACTGACTTCTAACTGCCATCGTTCTGACTGATCTGTCCCGGGCTGGAGTTGATGATTTTTGGTCGTTCCGAGCGCCATAATGTCTTTGATGGTTTCGGGACCTCAATCCGCTGATGACATTCAGAGTTTGGGCAAAAATATGCTGACGTGTGCGCAGCTGCAAGATGGGTGGCACTGATCAATAATATTGGTTACTTAATGATTAAATGTGTTTAATAAAGGGTCTTTGAGCATTTGGTTCCAAGAAAACAATGTGCAACCTACAATGGTCAATCTGGCATATCACCCTTGCACATGCTGTCCGAGGTCACGTGATTCATAACTTTCACAATGTTCTGCTGGGAGCTTGATTTCTCTGGAAATGTTCTTGCCACATACATCACTTACTTTCATTGCCAGACTTTTGCGTATGTTCTTATAGTTTCACCTCAAAACAAAATATCCCAAACTTTTTCGGCATTGTATAACACAAAGGACACTGGCCAGCAAATCGAGACAAGAGACGTGCCGATATATGACCTAGTGTCAATAAGACTTCTTCATAATCTTCAACTATTAGTTTGAACACTGAGATTTGTTTCTGAGGCCATCAATACCTATGGGTATTAATAGGATGACACATGCACTCTTCAAAAAAGAAACGCGCAAGTAGATTTTTAGTAAATGTATTGTATCTTATAAAGTCGATATATTTAATTTAATATCATAGATACAAATATGAAATTTTGGAGCTCGACAGTCACATGTTATCGTTGTACTAAGGCATTGAAAACTGTTCATTTTCAAGTCACATGAGGCCACAAGGTAGCCTTTTCTCGTGTATCTCGTGTGGCCGCCCCGGGCAGCAGTCACGGATCTGCATCTCCTTGGCACTGACTGGATAAGTGTACGAATTCTGTCCTGCGGAGTTCTGCGCCATTCTGCTTAAAACGCGTTGGCCAGTTGTGGGAGTGTCTGCGGCGTGTTCTGACGTTGACGTACACGTCGATAGAGTTAATCCCAGGGGGCCGACGGCCAGGGCAAGGCGTTGACGTTGGCTTTATGAGGGAAGTCGACCTTGACAGGAGCTGTGTGCACTGGAGCGTTGTCCTGCTGAAACAGTTCCCTCTGGCGGTCAATGATTGGAAGAAAGTGAGGTTGAAGAATTTGATTCATGTAGCGATGTGCTGTCAAACTTCCCTGAACCCAAACCAAGTCAGATTTCCGGGGTAGGATATAGCCCCCCACCGCCAATGCCATCGCCGCCACCGAAATTGTCGAACTAACGAACACAATGTTGGGCAAAACGCTCATTTCGACGACGATAAACACATTGTCTCCCATCTCGCCGGTAAATAAGAAATCGTGATTCATCGCTAAACAACACTCGTCTCCAGCTTCTCAAATTCCAAGGCTGTAAGGTATGGCACCAACGCAAGCATTGACGTCGATGGATCTGATGCAAAACAGGGACGATAACTGGTCCTCTGGGTCGGATTCCAGCCTCGCGAAGATGGTGCCTGACAGTCTGGTCCGATATCCTCCTCAAACCAGGGATGCGTCCTGCAGCTCCGTAGCTGTGGCATTGCGATGACGTAGGTGGAACAGTCGAATGTGGCGATCCAGTGCAGGGGTTGTAACTCTTGCTTGGCCGGTTCTCGGACGGTCTGCAGTGGAATTGAACGGTGTGTATTGGTCACAAAGGCGGCAAATGGTGTTGTGGTGGATGTTGAAGTGACGTGCAACAGAAGACTGCGATTCCCCTCTTTATACTTTGTAAACGTCACTATTTGAAGTTTGTTGAAAAAAACAATCAAATGATCGGAAATCCCTTAAATTACAACATAGGAATTTATAATTAAAATGTTTTGAACCGACTGTTGTACTGCTTTATCGTCCGTTGATATAGGGGGCATTGATATATTTGCACAGATAGTCTTCAAAGTATACCTGTTCAGAGTACGAACGTGCTATCAGTTCATCCCAAGAGTAGACAGAGGTGGGGCAGGAAAAGGTTACACGTTTAACACATCTCATACCATGAGAAGACACAGATGTTGAACACAGATCATCCCGAGACGAGTAGACGACACATCAGTGGGAGGTTACATGGTTAAAATAGATCATCTCCAAAGAAGACCCAATAAAGATCAAATGAGACTGTGTCAGTTCAACATAGATCATGTCCAAAGAAGACCCAGGCCAGATCGAAGGAGACTGTGTCAGTTAAACACAGATCGTTTCCATAGTAGACCCAGGCCAGATCGAAGGAGACTGTGTCAGTTAAAACACAGATCGTTTCCATAGTAGACCCAGGCCAGATCGAAGGAGACTGTGTCAGTTAAACACAGATCGTTTCCATAGTAGACCCAGGCCAGATCGAAGGAGACTGTGTCAGTTCAACATAGATCATGTCCAAAGAAGACCCAGGCCAGATCGAAGGAGACTGTGTCAGTTAAACACATATCGTTTCCATAGTAGACCCAGGCCAGATCGAAGGAGACTGTGTCAGTTAAAACACAGATCGTTTCCATAGTAGACCCAGGCCAGATCGAAGGAGACTGTGTCAGTTAAAACACAGATCGTTTCCATAGTAGACCCAGGCCAGATCGAAGGAGACTGTGTCAGTTAAACACAGATCTTTTCCATAGTAGACCCAGGGCAGATCGAAGGAGACTGTGTCAGTTAAAACACAGATCGTTTCCATAGTAGACCCAGGGCAGATCGAAGGAGACTGTGTCAGTTAAAACACAGATCGTTTCCATAGTAGACCCAGGCCAGATCGAAGGAGACTGTGTCAGTTAAAACACAGATCGTTTCCATAGTAGACCCAGGCCAGATCGAAGGAGACTGTGTCAGTTAAACACAGATCGTTTCCATAATAGACCCAGGCCAGATCGAAGGAGACTGTGTCAGTTAAACACAGATCGTTTCCATAGTAGACCCAGGCCAGATCGAAGGAGACTGTGTCAGTTCAACATAGATCATGTCCAAAGAAGACCCAGGCCAGATCGAAGGAGACTGTGTCAGTTAAACACATATCGTTTCCATAGTAGACCCAGGCCAGATCGAAGGAGACTGTGTCAGTTAAAACACAGATCGTTTCCATAGTAGACCCAGGCCAGATCGAAGGAGACTGTGTCAGTTAAAACACAGATCGTTTCCATAGTAGACCCAGGCCAGATCGAAGGAGACTGTGTCAGTTAAACACAGATCGTTTCCATAGTAGACCCAGGCCAGATCGAAGGAGACTGTGTCAGTTAAAACACAGATCGTTTCCATAGTAGACCCAGGGCAGATCGAAGGAGACTGTGTCAGTTAAAACACAGATCGTTTCCATAGTAGACCCAGGGCAGATCGAAGGAGACTGTGTCAGTTAAACATATGAGAACGCATGCTGTGTGCTCTCACATACAATTGGGTAGCCTTAGAACATAAAGTTGAGAATATAAATCACAGAGTTGATGGCGAAAGTTCCAGTATTTATTCTTGAGCAGATGTGATGTAGATACATTCAATACACAATTTCAAGTTATTACAATAATAAAGATGTACATAAGATATTGTATAATATTACAGTTTAACATTTACTCAATGAATATTCTCGAGGGAATAAGCTTATAGAGTTGATAATTGATTGTTTTGAGAATTAGCATGGTAGAGTTGACAATGGCGGGAAGATGACTGGCTAGAGTTTACAATATTATTAATAATACTAACAAATAACGATAAATGTGCGGTAACTCAACAATGTTGAAATATGTATAATACATTTAAAATACAACTATTCACAACAAAGTATGACATGCAATTAATGATAATTGTAAGCAGTATTATAAAAATATGAACTGCATTTTATAATTCATTGCAACAACACTGAATAGAACGTTATAAAACACAAACATTCCAAATAATTACTTACATTAAACAACGACAACATAAATACATTATCTGTACTCAGTTCAAGTTAGATATAAACAGAGTTATTTGGTCTAACTTCTTACATTTCTAAACAATAAGTACACATGTGAATAATTTGAACAAGGGAAACAAGCTTACCTTAGAACATAATGTTGAGAATATAAATCACAGAGTTGATGGCGACAGTTCCGGTATTTATTCTTGAGCAGATGTGATACCAAAGGGGCATCTGCTTAGTTTTATATAGTTGAGAGGCCGAGGAGCTGGAACTGCGCCTTTACTTTCCAAAGTATGTAACGCCTATTTTGATTGGATAAGAATTTCTGACCTAAGGCTTGTAATGACTGGCTGATTTCCCAAGTTTTACTAACCTACTGTTTTACATTAACGATTGATAAAGACAAAGCATCTGGTATAATGTTTGCCTTGAGGTAATCCTTTGCCTAAGGGGGATAATTAGAGGTGATGGGTAGGTAGACACTGACGATGATTGAGCTACGCTCACTCATTGACGTTGACGGGTATAGAATCAAAATAGCAGGGGATTATGTTTGGACAATGAGCATGTTGATTTTGTGCCTTATGGGTATGAATTTCGACGGCTTATTGTTTATGTAAGTAGGATGTAAAATGAAAAAGCTTGGCTAACTTTTATTAAGTAATATTAAGCTTATATAAAACATATGGACAGTAAATTAATTAAAATGAAATAAAAGTAGAATTATAGAGGAAGCTAATTTTAAATGTACACGAATTTGGATATACAGGTATATAAGATTAAGTTGGGAATATTTTATTATAATATTAGCTGTAGTTTTGATTAATTGGATTTAAAATAATGTAAGGAACTTTCAGCGAACTGGGACAAATATGTACACGATAACACACAGACCGTCTCCAAAGTACAGCCGGCCTACATCAGAGGAGACTGTGTCACTTCCAGATAGATTGTCTCAAAGGTAGACCCAGCCTAGATCAGAGGATACTGTGTCAGTTCAACAAAGATCGTTTCCATAGTAGACCCAGCCTAGATCAGAGGATACTGTGTCAGTTCAACATAGATCGTCTCCATAGTAGGCCCAGCCTAGATCAGAGGATACTGTGTCAGTTCAACATAGATCGTCTCCATAGTAGACCCAGCCTAGTTCAGAGGAGACTGTGTCAGTTCAACATAGATCGTCTCCATAGTAGGCCCAGCCTAGATCAGAGGATACTGTGTCAGTTCAACATAGATCGTCTCCATAGTAGACCCAGCCTAGATCAGAGGAGACTGTGTCAGTGGGTTGAGGTCGGGGGAGGAGTTCACACTCTCGAGTTCCTCTGTTGTAGTTGACACCGACACAGGCTCCAGACAACATACACTGAAGGACACAGGACAATGGGGGCATGTCAGGTGAAGATACAATGACAGGGGAGACAAGTCGTGCTGCTGATGCATTGAAATAGCCGAATCGCTTTCTGGCTGAAATATGTCAACGTAATAAAATTATGGCATCTTAATAATATGTTTTCTGTCCGGAGTGTACAATTTATGTATAATAGATGTATTATGTCGTTGTTAAGACAGGACTCATTGAACTCACTTACTGTTGTTCACTCCGACACACCTCATTTGCAAGAATTACCAACATCACTCCGACATAGTGATCAGAGTACTCCGTTGTCATCTGCCCGCGAGTACACAGCCCGTGTATTGATGCAAGATGAGTGGGCTGATAGCAGCATATTACAACGGATGCAGAGATAAAGAATTTTATGTCTTTATGTTTTACAATTACAATATGAATTGATTTCGGAACCTCAATGGCTTTTTAAGATGTGACTTATTTATATAGGCCGTCCTACCTGACTGGACTCCATACACTTCAAGTTCACAGAAGTTGAGAGCATCGTATTTGCCTCTGATTTTCGGTTTCCACAGTCTGATGAACCTTCCCAAGACCGGAGCGTCACATGCTATGTTCCCCACGGAACCAAACGTGCCAGTGTAGTTCTTACAGATGGAGAAAGCTGCTGATGGACATCGCGATGGATTTTGTACATACACCTGGATTACAAAGTCATGGAGTCTTTCCCCTGAAAAATAACATTAAACTAATAAACACAACACTATTATTGTGTTTGGCATAAACACATTTAGCTTCAAGCATAATTATACAAAAACAGTGCTTAAGATGAATGCGTATATATGCTTCTGTGATGTGGCACGTCTTACAGTAACTTCGTATATTCAAGCATCTTCAGAAACCATTTGGTCGACTGATACTAATTTGACGATGATAATAATTTGTATGAAAGATGAATTGTGGGTGAAGGTTGACGCAGAGTAGAAGTAGTTTGAGATACCGTAACGTACCACAGCAGTCTCCCCTGTTGTAGATGGTGACGTTGTGGACACTGTACTGCCCCAGGAGATCCACAACAAACCAGGGCGACATGTCACCATTTTTAGTGTGAATGCAGACACCGTTGAAGAGATGGGTACTATGGCTGCCATCCACAGCATTAGCAGCGACATGTGGTTGCCTCACGCTGCTCATCCATGCTGGTTTCTTCAGAGCCAGATTCAAACTTTGGAATTTGCAGACTGAAAATTGAGATTCTAAGTCATATGTGTGTATCGACAATGAATGTATCTGAAAGAACCAAATGTTTTATGTTTTGTAAAATGTGTATTTCCAGCTGTCAGGGGCACACATCTGCAACATTCGCCTTCATGATATTGACAACATGCAGTAGTAACCTCTTTACATTACTTTTCTTTGTGACTTAGGATGTTCATGAGATTACTTTACAAGGGAAAGTGAGTGACATTATTTGAGGAATAACCATTTCCCTGCATTTAAATGCATCGTATCTTTTTCGTAATCTTTAGAAATAACGTCCATAAACAGAGAGGGTATGTTTTGAAGCAGGACATGTGCTCGCCTGAGACTGGTTCTGCTCCAGTATGAGTACCATCTGTGCAGCCTATTATCTTCTCTACTGCCCTGACATGGCTAAAGTCTTACTGATTCGAAGAGAAAGCGTTAGATATCTAAAAAGCTTCTGTCTCTTATTATATGGCTACAAACTTTCAATTGCTGTACAAAATATATCCGAAGTATAGCCTATAAACCTATTACTAACGAATTTAACAAAAAAATAAGACCTCACCATCCAAATATATGACGAGCAGGAAAGAGATCCGGGAGTAGAGGTCTGCCATACTGTCGCTGATCAATTCTATAACCAACACGGCTGATGTGTTTAAGAAACTTAAGACTTGAAAATGACAATGTTCAATATTGATTGAAATCTCCTGACAGTACGTTGGCTCAACAGAACGTCTTTTTGTACCTGTTGGTGGGTTGCTGCAGAAACACCAGTCACAGTGACTTTAGTATCCTGCAGTGTCGTATCGCTGCACCCTGGATGTTCCGGAAGGTTATAACTTAATCATGCTGGTGTTTGTTGTCTGGGGACTGATGCTTCCACAATGATGGATTGTTGTGTTCCATAACTTCGATCGTTAAATGTAATCGATTTCGGTTTAGAAATGTATCCCAAGGGTATACCTACACTTGTACGCTGGCTGTCTTGTACTTGTCCTTCAAAACCCCTCATGAAACAGTTATTGATCTGTTATATACTGACCAACAAAGCAAGGGGTCATGAAGGGGATATGTTTTGGAGTGAAGAACACACATGCAATTTCATAAAGATATCTAAAAAAATATTCACGATCCCTGACATGTTTGGTCAGTATATATCCGTGTCCGGCTAAAGACGTTTCATTTCACAATGAAACACCACAGACAGTACAGATACCGATGTATTGAGAATAGCTCAATCGTTGATGTACCGTTTTCATGTTTATTGCAGAACTGCTGTTCTGCGTCGGGAAATAAAGACTGCGAGTGCTACCGAGAGTGCAGGTCATACTTACCCTGAACACCTGGTGTCATAACTGATTTCATTCACATAATTTTCACCGCTATTTTGCCTTTTACGCCCAAAGGGCCCTTTTTTCAGGTGATCATTGAGACTTGTTATTCTCTGGCGTTGACGTTGTAAGGTTCTACATGCATTACTATGACAATCAGTAATTGTATTTTCACTGGACATAATGCTGAAAGTACTTATCATATTGCTAGATGTTTAATGCTAGGCATTATTCGTGTTAGCAATACAAATAATAATATACCCTTAACTAAATTGTTATCACTCGATTCATGCAGATGTGATGGCGTAGAAGGAATGTTGGCCTATAGCCAAAATGATTTGTTTGCTTGTTAACGCCGCAATCAACAATATTACAGCTATATGACGGCGGTCTGTAAATAGCCGAGTTTGGACCAGACAATCCGGTGATTGATGTCATGAGCATCGATCTATGAAATTGGAATACGATGGAATGCATCAACCACGTCAACGAGCCTCACCACCCGATCCCGTTAGTCGCCTCTTACGACAAGCATAGTCACCTTTTACAACAAGCATGGGTTGCTGAAGACCTATTCTACCCTGGATCTTTACGGGTGTAGCCATAATGACATAAATGCAGACCGAAATGTGTACTTATGAAATGTAACTTCTCCTTATCCTACATAGGCGAAGTATAACATGTGTGTCACAAATAGATTACCGTGGAGTGAGGACGTGCTTATGTTGCCTCTCTCGACCTGAGCGTCCTTGTAAGCTTACAGGGAGCTACAGGTTATATATGATCTTCACTGGACAGTGGAAAGAATATGAAGTTTGCAAATCCTTCAGAGGGTGTGTGATTTATTCTCATTTGGATCTTGGATATATACCATGTGGACCTTACTACATTTGGATCCATCAACCTGAAGGTAACTCACTTTATTTCTATTGTCCGTACTAGCTGAAAGTATGAGCAACACCAGTTCTCCACGATACTCTACACAGGAACCTGACTCTCTGGACTATGGTATCCTAAATGAGTTACGCGACACACTTAGTGGGTATGATAGACAGACATGTGAAACTAAGTTGACTACGATATACAGGGATGAGGAAAACCAACTAAATGACATTCGTTTCTCATTGTATGACATTGCAAAGAGTGAAAAACCTGACTTTCCAGATGGTGTCCTTATAAAGAGGGTGAAAAGAGCCGGCCAGACTAAAAGTGTGCTTATGAAATATGCATCAGATGTGTACCTGCTCTATAGCTATATTACTGGGTCTGTGCCTGCTCATGTTATTCAATCGGAAGTCATGAGTCGACAGAAATCACGTGCTCACGGTAACAAAGTATCTGACGAAAACACTGAGCTTGTGGATGATAAAGACAAAGATGTGCTTGGATGTTTACTCTCAAAACTAATTTGTATGCATGAAGAGATGAATGAACGCTTTACAGTTATCTATGATAAAATGAACGATTTCCAGTCTAAATATGAAGAGGACATGTTTCACATGATTACTACATTAGAAGAAAAGAACAAAGAACTTGTTTTCCTTAAAACTAAAGTTCAAGAGAGTCAATCCCGCGAGGAAAAACTTAAGCATGGTGTGTTATCACTGAAGGAAGACCTACAACGTAAGAATGTAGATATTAAAGAGCTCCAAGAAACTCAACAATTGATAAACGAACGTCTGCTATAGATGGGAAAATAGATTGTATGAGCACCAGAAGTAAGCTATTGTACTCAGATGCCGTCAAAAGTGCGAATCCTGATGACCTGCGTGTGACATTTGAAAATACAACAACAACCCAAGCAGCAGCTCATTGTCC
The DNA here is from genome assembly GCF_023055435.1 of Haliotis rufescens. Taxonomy (NCBI): domain Eukaryota; kingdom Metazoa; phylum Mollusca; class Gastropoda; order Lepetellida; family Haliotidae; genus Haliotis; species Haliotis rufescens. The sequence continues at coordinate 1,049,982 of NW_025964367.1, forward strand.
AGCAATTAGTGATGGCGACCCATCTAGATCAACAAACTCAACAATCCGAGACCACAGACAAAAGCCAAACAATGTGAAACACTCGCGACAAGAAATATCACGTGGCCACACGAACAATGAACCGTCCCTTACTATTACATGCGAAAGCCCCAGTGAAGAAAATCATGCAAGCCAATCAAGAACAGTCCAGCTGAACGATCAGTGGAAAAAAGCCTTCTCTGGGGCCTCTCGCTTTAAACAAAAGTGGCTTGTTCTGTCTTATGTAAAAGCTGACATGCCCTTTGAAATTGTACAAGACGCGATCAAGGACTATGCAACACAGCGTGGTGTTACAATTAGCTATATGAAGCTCCTTAAGCATTGGGAAGGCCGAAATCCAACTTACACAATACGTGTAAATATGCCAACACAATGTGCAAAGGCAATATTGGCCGATGAAACGTTCTGGCCTGAAAATGTTAACTGCAGAGAATGGGTACCAAAAAGTTCTTGGTATACATATGACAACTCAGGAGCCGAGAATGAAAAGCTATACTAATAATAAACATTATACATAGTGCACTGTTACTACTCGGTATGCTTCGAATAGCAACTTGGAACATACGAGGCATTATGCACGGTACACATCAGTTATGTACCAGACTAGACAGCACAGATCTATTCTTTGTGACTGAACATTGGTTAAGTGAACAAAATGCCTCCCTTATGAACACTATACATGATGATTTTGATGTTTACTATAAATGCAGCTGTACCAGTACTTCTCAGCGTGGGTCAGGTGGTATAGCAACCTTCATACGTAAAGGCGATTGGTGTAGGGTATCCGTAATCAATACATCACAAAGCCAAAATGTAATCGGTGTAAGTCTACAAATAGGTAGTAACACATTATATGTGATAGGAACGAGATTACCTTCCACTAACATCTTAGACAGTGTATACTTTGAACAGCTGGATTATGTGATGGAATTGTAATGACTGTCCTAAAAAAACATATGGTGGATATAAGCTCAATTGGAAGAAAGCGTGTGATACTGATCTTATGCTGTATCGCTATGAAACTGAAAATTACTTTCGTGAAGACATATGCAAGTTGTCCCAATTCCAATCCCACAATGAATATATTGAAACGTATAATAAGTACATTACAGATGCCCTCCATGCATCTACTGCAGTAAGTATCCCATCAACAAAGTTTAAACCCTACCTCAAACCCTACTGGAAAAAAGACAACCTGAAGTTATTACATGATGAAATGCGCAGTAAAATACGACATTGGCAAGAGAATGGCAGGTCACATGCTAAGAACGATGAGAACTTTGTTAAATATAAAGAAGCAAAGCGTAGTTTTAGAAGACAGCATCGCAGATCCAAACAATCGCTCATAGATAGCAGACTGAAAGAACTTTATGAGGCAGCTGAAATAGATGTACATGAATACTCTAAAACTGCAAAACGATATCACAAAACTAAGGACCAAGTCCACAAACTTCTTTATAAATGTAACCAAAGTAGTAACGCGGAAGGTATTTGTGGAATCTTTGGTAAATACTTTCGAGACTTGTCAATCCCAACCATGGAAAGTCATTTTGACTGCTCTTTTGCTGATGAAGTAATATTCTCAGTCAGAAATATTGAAAACAACGAAACATCTGATGCTGATACCGATGTAACTGCTAACCATCCATTGAAGAGACCATTCACCATTGCAGAGGTAGTGAGTACAGTTAAAGGACTGAAAAACAATAAATCTCCAGGACCTGATGGGCTCACAAACGAACATATTAAGTATGCGGGAAGATCTTTATTAAAGCATATTATGGTATTATTCAATGCTATTATTAAACATGAATATATACCCAAAATGTATCATATTGGCGAAATCTTACCAGTATATAAGGGACGAGGAAAAAGTAAAAGTGATCCATCTAACTACAGGGGCATAACACTAACTTCAGTCCTAAGTAAGCTTTTCGAAAGAATGCTTCTCAACAGAATCGAAAAATGGACAAGCGACGATGTAACCTTCCCTCACCCACTACAGTTTGGATTTAGAAAAAATGCTGGTGCTGAAACGGCGGCTCTCACTCTTCTAGAAAGTATTTCATACTTTAACGAAAGAAACTCACCAGTTTATTGTGCCTTCCTCGATAACGAGAAAGCCTTCGATCGTGTTTGGCTTGACGGTCTCTTCTACAAATTACATAAATTTGGTATCAATGGTAAATTATGGAGAATTCTACGTTTGTCCTACAATTCTATGTACTCATGTGTTAGCTTTGTTGGCTTCAAATCTGATGTTTTCCCTGTTAAACAGGGTGTAGGTCAGGGTCGTGTCATATCAGCATGGCTCTTTACTCTTTATATAAACGATTTGCTTCATGAACTAAGCAATTCCGGTTGTGGACTATGTCTCCCATGGGGACGATGCCCAGGAATACTGTTAGCAGACGACACGACCTTGATCAGCTGTAACACAACAGGTCTTCAAATGCTCCTAAACGTTGCAGAAAATTATGGAAACAAGTGGCAGTTAAAATACAATGTGTTCAAAAGTGCTGTCCTTACTTTTGGATGTAGTAAAAAGATAGTGTCGCCTGAACATCTTTACATTGGTAAGATAAAATTACCTGTTCGAAAGGCAATTGTCTATGCGGGAGTGTACATAAGTACTGCTAAAACTTCGGTAGAAAGAACGAGGTTAGCATGTGAAAAACTGAGAAAATTGATAAATGTAAACCATGATTCTGGCCTGTACTTTGGTGGACTTAATCCTATAGCCGCCGTGCGCATCTGGCAACGAGTGATATTACCCTGTGGCTTATATGGATGTAATGTGTGGGGAAAACTATCATTAAAGGAATATTAAATGCTAGAAATCACTCAACGCTATTTCTGTAAGAAAATCCAGGGTTTTAATAAGCGTATGCCTAAAGAAATAGAGAGGGACACAATTGGTGTTATATCAGTACAAGGATACATTGATCAACAAAAGCTTTTGCTCCTTGGTAAGCTATGTAATTCAAACCTAATGTATATTTTCAAACAAATGTTTCTAGCCCGACTTGGACAGTTTAGATATAAAACAACACTAGTTAATAAGAACAAGTGGGACACGAAATCACCCATCTTTAGCATGCTACATCTTGTCTCCAAATATAATTTATCTGACGAGGTTAATAATTATATAATGTGTTCAAATTTCATCAAGAAACGATTATGGTCAAAACTGGTGAAAGAAAAGATTCACCTACACGAAAAACAATTACTAAACAATGCGTTTCTGAGCAGATTATCTCTGTCAAGATATCTAACAATACGATCTGGACGAGAACATAGATTATGGAAACTTGGTCTCGATAGACCAGAATATTTTACTTCCTTAGCGAGACTAGTTCGCTTAGGTTCAATGCCAATAGAATCAAAGGAATGTATTTGTGGAACAGTTGCGAATGATATAGTGAAACACGTTTTCATGTCATGTCAAAAGAATTTAGAAGAAAGAAATATCATATTTGATAAAATCATTGATTTGCTTGATGTTCAAATATTTGTGAGAATCTGGGCAGACGATGACACCTTTCTGACTTTTTTGCTTGGCGGGTTACCTGAACAACTTGAAGTAGAATTAGACTACAATGTATGGGCAGAGAGCATGATAAATATTGGTGGTGCAGTAAAAAAGTGGGATGAAGTCATCCGAAGCTGCTTATACTAAACAATGTATGTATTGTAAACAAGTGTACATTTGTAAATAACACATGCTAATTGTCCATCTAATAACACATATAATCAATACGATACATATGTATATGAACTACTTCTGACATATATGTAATATATATATGTATGTGTGTGTGCACATTTATAATATAGATGTTGTCCTTTCACTGTTTACCTTGTACTCTTCATGAAATGGAGGAAATAAAGAAGATCTATCTCATCCGTTTGTTTCATTGATAATGTTTGCCGGTGACATAGAATTGAACCCGGGACCGACTGATGGAGACTTCAGGATTAGAATTAGGCATCATAAATCAGATTAAGGAATCAGACGACAGGTTATCAAGAGACATAGATCGTTGAGAGAAGAAGTGCATTCAATCAAGGCAGAGGTATCTGAACTGAGAACAGGAGTCAGTATAAACAGAGAAGAACAGGCCGATCTCAGACTAGATGTGTATGAAGCGTCTAACAAAGTGGATGATCTGTATTACAGGACTGACAGTATTAGTGACCCAGAAAAGGCAGAGCAGAAGAAATACTTTTATAGTAAATGGGTACCAGAAGGACTTGTGGGTTGGCAAGGAAAAGGTATAAGACACTTTTAAAAGAGCCAGAGATAAGAATTCAAGAGTAATTTGCTGATGAAGCCATAGATTGCGTGTCGAGGGTGTTGAGCAAAATTTTTAATGTCCCCCACAAGGACGTAGACGGGAAGATTCCCACACAGGACCACGACTTCTGAATTCTGGCCTCAAGGCTTGGGACTAGGGAGTAACTCGCTGAGTGTGAGACGAGACCGAGTGTGGTTGCAGGATGCCTCATGTAGATCCGACAGACAATGTAGATGATTGTGAAAATGAGAATAGAAAGTTGGGTTTTGTAATATATCGGGACTGAATTCTAAATCAACAGATCAGGACTTTACCGACTACATAAACCCATTTGACCTTATCGGCATAACAGACACATGGATGTAAGAAGATATAGACACAAGTTTGACATTTCAAGGATTCAAGCCCTGGTTCAAAGAAGCTGAAAAGATTTCAAACCCTTCAGACGGTATTGCCATATCAGTTAGACAACAGCTAGCTAAATACTAGTTTGAAAATGGTCAAAAGTGTACGCAAATACCAATGTCTTTCTGAATGAAAATAATATCTCATGGATTAGAAAATATGTCTTCATCATATTTTGAAAGTAACAAAAATCACACTTTCATGAAACCGTTTCAAACCGATTTTGAGGGACCCATTCATGTAATTTTCACTGCCATTTTGCCATTAACTGAAATTGCAACTAAAGCCATGTACTGCCTCTAACAAATAGCTCGAAATCTACACCTACCTGTCGATTTTGTTCTCCCAGCAGTGGGTGTACCGTTGTTATATGGTTTCGATATGTTTGGTTTTGAGAAGGGACAGATTGTAGAAAGAGTTCATCTGTAATATTTCAAATTTTTATCTGGATTACGAAATTCCACACCAAAGTTTATGGTGCAAATATATAACCGTTTTATCTCGTTTTGGCATAAGCTTACCTTTCCGGATGATACTACAAACTTATCGCATATACTATTCAATTACATACAAAATTACTCTAATAGAAAAAAAAACCCATTTAGTTATTCTTGGTTAAAAATGATCTTAAGTAATGTTGAACAACTACCTGTTTACGACAACCCTTCCTCTTGTATAACACCATGGCTAGTCTCAGATATTTACCAGATTTTAAAAGATTTATTTATTTAAAACAGCAAAGTAACATTCTGCCGAGTTCAAAGAGATTTTATCATACACATTTTAAACCACTACCAAAAGTTGAAAGTTGTTTATTCCTTCCTAGTATAACATCGTTGTCACTACTTAGATTATAGTACTGTAAAGCATAACTTAACCGTTGAAACTGACAGTTGGAAAAATGTACCCTTGGGAAACATAGTGTGATATTAATGTAACTCTCCTGCAGTCGGTGACGAATTCCACTACTTGTTTACACTGAAAGTACTGTTACAACTCAGATTAACACTCATACATGTACAATACAGAAAGTGGCATAAGGTATTATATTTGAGAAAAATGCTGACAAACATTAATATTATAAAAGCATGAAACAAACTGTCAAAATGCATTTGTCCATCTGTCTTAGGCAAATGGTGAACACGTGGGAAATTGAGTACCAACCAATTTCTTGATTTTTTTATGTGATTTATTGAAAACTGTATTTCGCTCGGGTGCCGCCGTCTTTGATAATAAAGTGAAGTGAAGTGAGGTGATGTGATGTGATGTGATGTGGAGTTAAGTGAGGTGGTGAAAGGGCAGGACCCGCCACTCATACAATTTGCATGAAAACGTTAGTGATTGTTTGTTGCCTCACGCAGCACAAAAGTACTCTGCTAGGCGACGACGGCCTGTAAAAGAACCAGACAATTAGACAACACGATAGTGCAACACGATACTGATTTTGCTGAAACAAAAAGCGATGTGTTATTTATTAATTACGTCTACTGTGAACAAGTGCAGGGTCTCGGGCGATTTTAAGTAAAGAGAAACGTTAAAGAAATATAGCCGAGAAAAGTGGTAGAGGGCTGCAAGAAACCTTTTTTCTACTGCATTATCAAAGTTGCGATAGATGCCAAATCGCATTGAATCGTAGTGAACGAGAGCAGAGACGTCGGGCTTCAAAAACACTTTTTCTTACTGCATAATCAAGGTTGAAGTCTAACTTCCGGTTTCTGAAAACACATTTTGTTTACATCAAAACCTTAAATGGTAGAGCGGAAGGTCCGGGGTTCGATCCCCGGCCACGTCATAGCAAAACACGTTAAAAGATGGTACTTGTTGTCATCCTGCCTGGCGCTCGGCATTAAGTGGCTAAAACAAGGAGTGGTCGGCTCGGAGCCAGTGTACTGTGTATGAGTGGGGTGTTCATGTTAAACTGCGACATCGTATCTCAGTGTGCTAGCACTATACATACCAATTTTATGAAACGAGTGAATAGTTGTGGTATCTGACGAGCGAAAGCAAACAAGGTTGCTGGGGTCATCGAGTGTGCATAAGCTCCTCTCAGTGATCTATCAACTTCACAGGCAATGTCGCTGAATAAGCCAAGGGATGTTGGGAGCTTTCAATATTTGTTCGTGAAACGTGTTCCGAGAATACATAAGCACGCGTTTTGTTATCACACAATGTGTAATACAGCTGTATGTTTATTAAATGGGTGATCTCTTCACGGGCAAGTAATAAATATATATACTGAGCTGACACAGTCTCCTTCGATCTTGACTGGGTCTAATATGGAGACGGTCTATGTTGAACTGACACAGTCTCCTCTGATCTAGGCTGGGTCTAATATGGAGACGATCAGGACTGGGTACCATGGTGATGATCTGTCATAACTTGTGACAGTCTCCTCTAGTGTCTAGATAGTGTCTACTAGTTAATCTCGAATCTGGACCAGGCAAAACAGTGATTGATAGCAAGAGCAATGAACCATGACCCCAATCCTTTAGCCAGGTCACAAAGCATGACAACACTCCAATGTTACAAGAATGGGATACTGATCTGACATGAAATCCCCACAGGGCTATAGATCTGAAAGAAATGTTAAGACGACGGTGTTTAGATTCTAAATGTGCGTCCAATAGAGTTTCACATTTGAGAGTTTCACACCAAAAAACATGTTCTTTAATGCCTTTACAGGGCAAGCATCGAGGTTCAACTCGCCTCTTGATATGAGCATTTCACTTAAACAATATCGAATGGCTTGTGAAACCCATTATACATGGGGTCATATGCGGAGAAAGATGCATATATCAAAGGTCAAGTAGGGACTACTTTCAGTGTTTACAAACATGGCGTCACCCGTGTCAATCGGCGATCGAGTCAGAATTAACCATCGCGAATCTTGAGAAACTACTGGGATAATTGTTATCATTGTCAAGATAATAGTCTAAAATACTGAAAATCAGTGTCTTACTGTGGCGTAGCTCAGGCATTTTACAAGTTTCATCAAATTTGGAGATATAAATTGAAAAACAATTTAGCCAGGACTCTTGCCTAGCGGGATCAGTTTCCATATCTGTGCTTGTAGACCTTGCGGCTAGGAACCTTTTCCCCAAACTAAAACTGTTAGATTTTATATGTACGTATTGTTACCTTGTTTCTATATGTCCGAATTGTTACCTTGTTTCGTTTTGTCGCTGTGTGTACATCTGACTGCACTTCGTGATGTTATGACAGATCAGCCAGACGTGACGTCTCATAGACTAGGGTTGGAGTAGCTTCCCTTTGATAAAGAGCCCTTACTCTATTGGCCAGACCGATGGATTGCCGCGATAGGCAAGCAGAAACAATTTGTGTAGGCAACTGTTGTTTGCGTCTATGTAGTTACGCTGTTGACTGTTGTCACTGTCCGACTGACACACAACTTACCTTCTGACGTAAAATATATATATCCGCACATTCCAGGAAAACTTTCAATGTTTAGGTAATGTTTGTGAGAAATGGGAGGAGATTTGTCGAGCTCAGAATTGAAGAATGATATATGATAAAAAGGTTATCACGCTTGTGTGTTTGGGGATGGTAAATACCCTGTATCAGGAAAAACAAACTATGTATTCAGCTCGCTAAATACAATGTTTATTCCAAATACAGGATGTTTACCATCCCCAAACACACAAGCGTGATAACCTCTATATATGTACGTGACACTGCATTAGATTGTTTGTTGTTTTACGGAGGTTTTTAACGCATTTTGATGACGCTTCTTTCGACAAGAAGACGAAGTGTCAATGAAATAAGGGAAATACCTCATAACTGTCTTTACGTCAACGGACAATCTGGTGTAAAGTATTAAATAACCTCGGTATTTTTTATGTATATTTGAAAGTCCATTATTGTAATGTGAGAGAGACAATTAAATCCATATAACGGAATTAACCTGGTACCTTCTTCCCTATTCACCTGTAGGAGCGGTTGGGTAGCCTAGTGGCTAAAGTGTTCGTTCGTCTCGCCGAAGAACCGGGTTTGATTCCCGACATGGGTACAATGTGTGAAGCCCATTTCTGGAGTGCCCCGCCGTGATATTACTGGAATATTGCTAAAAACGGCGTAAAAACATACTCACTCACTCCCTATTCACCTGGAGCTACAGAATTTTTAAACTTGCTGACTGCTTGAGGGATGTTTTTGTTTTTTTATTTGATGTTAATGTTTTACGAAACATCAAGTAATTTACTGAAATCCGTGAATATATATGCTTTGCTATAAATTGAACTACAATCACAGGATTTTCAGCTGAAAAGTGTAAGGCAGGTAACTTTTTTAAATACCGAAAGTGATATAATCCAAACAACAAATGTCATAGAGCGGTGGGGTAGACTGGTGGTTAAAGCGTTTGCTCGTCACGCCGAAGATCCGGGTTCGAATCTCCTCATAAGCACAATGTGTGAAGTCCATTTCTGGTTGTTCCACGCCCTGGTGCTGCTGGAATATTGCTAAAAGTGGCGTTAAACCATACTCACTCACAAATGACGTAACTCGACACTTCATTAGGAACTAAGCTAGAACCATACGAATTCTAATTAAGTAAGGAAGTGTTTTCCGGAATCGGAAGGGACATAATCAAAACAAAAAGTGCCAATATACACTGAGAAGAACCAAAGGACTTTCAGATTTAAGGTTTTGATGCAGTGAGAATGTGTTTTAGGAAATCGGCAAATTTAACACTGATAGCTTTGTTGCAAAACGAGCTACAACCATGGAACTTTCGGGTTTATAATAAGAAAGCGCAAATGACATAATACGAAAGAGGAAGTACTAATGCTTTTGTTATAAACTTAGCTAGAACTATGAAACTTTTTGGTTTAAGATTCTGCTGAAGTAAACAAATTATGTCCTTAACAAGAAGTGGTTATTTCTTTGAGCAAACGGAACTACAAAATGTACTCTGGATCTACAGACACTTACAGAAGGTATCTGTTGACTTTCCTCAATAAGACAAGACGTATTTACAGCTTAAGGTTATTTAACTGAGCTAAACGATGGAGAACATTGGATCATTGCCGTCATTTTTCGTTAACCGAAAGTGAGACAATGCGAATTGGCATCTATCGCAACCTTGGACCTAAGACTGCTCACAGCTATATTTCTGATACGTTTCTCCATACTTAAAATCAGGCGACACTCTGCACTACACAGCAGACGTAATTAAAAAAACAACATTTAGGCTTTCAGTTTCAACAAAATCAGTATATGCGCTACGTGTCTCCTGATTGTCTGGTTTGTTTACATGCCGCCGCCCCATGCGAGAGTTCTGCTGCGTTGCGCCAGGCAACAAACAAACAGTTACTTTTGTGTGAGTGGCGCCTACTGGCTTCACTTCACTTCACTTCACTTCACTTCATTGTATTCTGAAATATACTGAAATTAACAATTCATCAAAATTGTAGGTACACAAGTTCACACAGGTTCAATAATTACCTTAGTTGGAGAAACACATTGAGGCAGGGTTTTTTCAGGTTTTAAATAGTATTATTTGTCAACATGATTCTCAGTTTAAATACATTTGGCCACTTTCTGTACTGTATTGTACGGGCATTAGGGTTAATCTGGATTGTAACAGTACTTCACAATAAAACAAGTAGTGGAATTCTTCACCAACTGCAGGAGGGTTACATAGATTACAGAGTATGATTTCTAGTGGTATATTTTTTACCTACAGTTCAACTGGTAAGGCATGGCTCATGTTACCGTCCTTATGCCCCGCCTGAGAACTGCTAAGAGAGATGGAAAGAAGGCTTCTATAGTAGTAGACAGGTTGTATGTAAACAACCATCTGGAAGGCACCCCTCCACCCCCCTATAGAGCCCCCAAGCAGAGGTTTAGTGGTGGTCACAGAGGAGGATGCAGATAGGGGTACACAGGTGGACATGGGCAAGCAGATGCTAACCCTCCTCTCGATGTGTTTACAAGTGACAGATTATGTGAAACTGAACAGCTGTCAAGATATTGTTTTAACGTGAACAGAACGAGTAATGATTTAGATAACCGAAACAGAAATAACATTCAGTACAGAGATGTACATAGTAAAGGCTACAGTGACAGTTTACTTACAGCTACAGGTGTGAGAGACTCAATGACTGATGTAATACATGAGAAATGTGATACTAACTGTAATTTCTCTTCTATGAACACTACCACAGATGAAGCATGTAATACTTCTTATAGTGCCAGCATGGAAGACCGTGTAAACAATTCATCAGATAATAGTCATTGTTTAGTTAGCGATTATGTCTGTATATATGACAATAGTTTTATATTCCAAAAGGATGATCCCTTATGTACTTTTCTCAATACTCTCACAAATAACAACATTGAGGGTGTGGCCACTGATAGTCATGTCAGCACTGATAACCGCACTTATAATTATTACCCAATCAGTGATAGTAAACATAAGTTTGCTTGTAAATTAAGTGATATCCTCTCTACTGGTGACAATGTTCATACTGTCACCAATGTACAAGAAAATAAGGGCATGACTGTTGATGCTGATAATGTACGAGAAAAAGAGGGCATGACTGTCGATGCTGATAATGTACGAGAAAACGAGGGCATGACTGTCGATGCTGATAATGTACAAGAAAATGAGGGCATGACTGTCGATGCTGATAATGTACAAGAAAATGAGGGCATGACTGTCGATGCTGATAATGTACAAGAAAATGAGGGAATGACTGTTGATGCTGATAATGTACGAGAACATTAGGGCATGACTGTCAATGCTGATAATGTACAAGAAAATGAGGGCATGACTGTCTTTGCTGATAATGTACAAGAAAATGAGGGCATGACTGTTGATGCTGATAATGTACGAGAAAATGAGGGCATGACTGTTGATGCTGATAATGTACAAGAAAATGAGGGCATGACTGTCTTTGCTGATAATGTACAAGAAAATAAGGGCATGACTGTTGATGCTGATAATGTACGAGAAAATGAGGGCATGACTGTCGATGCTGATAATGTACGAGAAAACGAGGGCATGACTGTCGATGCTGATAATGTACAAGAAAATGAGGGCATGACTGTCGATGCTGATAATGTACAAGAAAATGAGGGCATGACTGTTGATGCTGATAATGTACGAGAAAATGAGGGCATGACTGTTGATGCTGATAATGTACAAGAAAATGAGGGCATGACTGTCTTTGCTGATAATGTACAAGAAAATAAGGGCATGACTGTTGATGCTGATAATGTACGAGAAAATGAGGGCATGACTGTCGATGCTGATAATGTACGAGAAAACGAGGGCATGACTGTCGATGCTGATAATGTACAAGAAAATGAGGGCATGACTGTCGATGCTGATAATGTACAAGAAAATGAGGGAATGACTGTTGATGCTGATAATGTACAAGAAAATAAGGGCATGACTGTTGATGCTGATAATGTACGAGAAAATTAGGGCATGACTGTCAATGCTGATAATGTACAAGAAAATGAGGGCATGACTGTCTTTGCTGATAATGTACAAGAAAATGAGGGCATGACTGTTGATGCTGATAATGTACGAGAAAATGAGGGCATGACTGTTGATGCTGATAATGTACAAGAAAATGAGGGCATGACTGTTGATGCTGATAATGTACGAGAAAATAAGGGCATGACTGTTGATGCTGATAATGTACGAGAAAATGAGGGCATGACTGTCGATGCTGATAATGTACGAGAAAACGAGGGCATGACTGTCGATGCTGATAATGTACAAGAAAATGAGGGCATGACTGTCGATGCTGATAATGTACAAGAAAATGAGGGCATGACTGTTGATGCTGATAATGTACAAGAAAATGAGGGAATGACTGTTGATGCTGATAATGTACAAGAAAATAAGGGCATGACTGTTGATGCTGATAATGTACGAGAAAATTAGGGCATGACTGTCAATGCTGATAATGTACAAGAAAATGAGGGCATGACTGTCTTTGCTGATAATGTACAAGAAAATGAGGGCATGACTGTTGATGCTGATAATGTACGAGAAAATGAGGGCATGACTGTTGATGCTGATAATGTACAAGAAAATGAGGGCATGACTGTCTTTGCTGATAATGTACAAGAAAATGAGGGCATGACTGATGATGCTGATAATGTACAAGAAAATGAGGGCATGACTGATGATGCTGATAATGTACAAGAAAATGAGGGCATGACTGTTGATGCTGATAATGTACAAGAAAATGAGGGCATGACTGTTGATGCTGATAATGTACAAGAAAATGAGAGCATGACTGTCGATGCTGATAATGTACAAGAAAATGAGGGCATGACTGTCGATGCTGATAATGTACAAGAAAATGAGGGCATGACTGTCGATGCTGATAATGTACAAGAAAATGAGGGCATGACTGTCGATGCTGATAATGTACAAGAAAATAAGGGCATGACTGTCGATGCTGATAATGTTGATGTTTTTAATGAATGTATAGATGATAACAGTGAAATTGTTGATGAAGATGATGGTGATAGTGATGATGACGATGACGATGAAAATGATAATGTTTATGATGCAAGTAACCACAATCATCTAAGACTACTTTCATTAAATGTATGTGGCCTCAGAAAGCGGTTAGAATATCAAGAATTTACCAATTTGATTAAAAACAAGGATATCAAAGGATTTCAGGAAACCAAAACTGATTCTCTAGATGATCTTCAATTACCAGGTTATAAACTGTACTTTCAGCATAGGAATGGAGCAATTAGACGTTCAGGTGGCTTGGGGGTAGCAATAAGATGTGATTTGGAAAATTACATATCAGTTATAACAGAAGACGAATGTGAATATGTACTGTGGATAAAAATATCAAAGACACTTTGTAACACCAAACAAGATCTGTTTTTAGGAACAGTATATATACCTCCGGAAAATTCAAATTACTTTACAAGTGAGACATTCAATGAATTTGAAAATAATTTACTTTATTTTCTCTCTTTGAGTGAGTATGTTATTTTGATGGGTGACTTCAATGCAAGAACTAAACAGCTATGTGATTATACTATATTCAATAAGCAAGTACTCAAGGAATTTGATATTGATATAAATGATATGGGTAATGAACTTGAGCCTGATAAATTATTAGATAAACTTAATATACCACAGTCCAGGGCTAATCAAGATAATGCAAGGGTTAATAATTCAGGTAATAAAATAATAGAGATATGTAAAAATCTTAACTTATTCATCTGTAATGGTAGACTGGGACAGGATAACAAATGTAGGTAAAATAACATGTAATGATGTTAGTGTAGTTGACTATGTTATAGCCTCCCCCTTGTGCTTACCTCTGTTTACTGACTTAGCCATTTTAGACTTCTCACCCCTGTATTCAGATGTGCACTGCCCAGTGTCCTTTTCTTTAGCCACCACTGTACTCCAAGAACAAACTGTAGGTATCCAGTCCGAAGTAAATACAGTACACAATACTCATCCCAGACCAAAACGTTATAATATAGATAGAACTAACAGGTTTCTACAACATTTAAATGCTGAAAAGGTAAACATTCTCACTCGGAAAGCACATGTGGCTAGACAAGGCCAAGCTGACCCACATCTGATCAATGACATAACTGAAGAGGCCGGGCACGTGCTGATAGACGCTGCACGCGCTGCCTTCGGGACCCGGAGGCAGGGTGTCGGTAAGAAATATAAGATGAACAAACCATGGTTTGGAAAGGAATGTATAAATGCTAGAAAAAGTTTTTATAAAGCAAAACGCCGCTTGAAAAGATTTAATTCTATTTATAACAAACGCCTGTTAAAATATGAATCTAAGGCTTATAAGAAATGTATGGATAAGCATATAAAACAATATAAAGATAACTTAGGTAAAATGTTAAGAGAAAAACACAAACACTCCCCAAAAGAGTTTTGGAAAATGTTAAAAGGAGATAAAAAAGATGACAATATTTGTCACTCAATGAGACAACTTCAGAAGACCCGGAAATGAAGGAGTGTACTATGGATACACAATATGACTGTAAAACTTTAAATGGAGATATCACACCTGATGAAGTTATGATAGCAGTAAGAGAACTAAAGAGAAATAAAGCATCCGGTATTGATTTTATAGAAAATGATTATTTTATTGATGGTATTGATTTATTAACCCCTTTGTTAGTTGAACTATTTAACCTGATATTTGAAAAGGGTATACTTCCAGAATCTTGGTTAGTGGGTATAATTAAACCGATTTACAAGAAAAAGGGTGACCCACTTGACCCTAACTCGTATAGGCCAATCATTATCCTTAGTTGCCTTGGAAAACTATTCACCAGAATTTTAAACAACCGTTTAACTAAATTCTTAGATAAAAATAATATTCTAACACCTGCCCAAGCAGGATTCAGGAAATCTTTCTCAACTGCTGACAATATATTTGTAATTTATATGCTTATGCAAATTTTAAAAAATAATAAACAAAAATTATACTGCGCTTTCATAGACTTCACTAAAGCTTTTGACACTGTTTGGCGAGTGGGATTGTGGAGGAAAATGCAGACTATTGGCAACAAAGGTAGATTTCTTACGTTAGTTCAAAATATGTATAAAAATATTAAATCGTTGATACAGTGTGATGATAAAATGTCAGGTTACTTTCCTTGTAATATAGGTGTCAGACAGGGAGAAAACCTATCCCCTCTATTATTCTCAATTTTCATAAATGACGTGGAAATCTTTTTGCTTTCATCTGGGTGTGGAGGAGTTAATCTCAACTATGATCAAGATAAAGACTTAATTGTATGGATCCAATTCATAATTCTATTGTATGCAGATGATGCTGTATTATTTGATGAATCACCAGAAGGTTTACAGAAAGCCTTGGACACTTTTAATGAATATTGTGAAGAGTGGAAATTACATGTAAATATAAATAAAACAAAAATTGTGATTTTCGGTGGTGGCCCATCGAAAAATTCGAAACATAAATTCCACTATTCTGATAAAACTCTAGATATTGTCGACACTTATACGTATTTAGGAATTGTACTTCACAGGAATAGAAAACTAGTATCAAGTCTTAAGTCCCTCAGTGATAATGCTTTGAAAGCAATGTTTTGCCTGATAAAAAAATCAAGAAATTTAAATTTACCTTTGGACTGTGTATTATCAGCTTTTGATACGATGGTATTACCAATATTAACTTATGGTTCAGAAATCTGGGGCTTTGAAAATTTAGAAATTATAGAAAGAATACACCTCAAATTCCTCAGACTTATCACAGGATTAAGAAATTCAACTCCTCGTTATATGATATATGGCGAATTAGGTAGGCTGCCATTAAGAATAATAATTTGTAAACGAATGATATCTTTCTGGCACAAATTAACATACCAAACTGGAGTGTATAAACTTTCACAGCTGTTATATCAATATCTGTCAATTAACGGGAACAAGACTATTGCATCAACAAATCCCTGGGTTAGATGTGTTATGAATATATTAGACAGTATTGGATTATCTTATGTATTTAACAATCCGTCAATCTGCACAACAAAGTGGCTAGTGTCAGAAGTAGAGCAAATACTTAAAGATCACTTTTTTCAGAAATGGAGAAGTGACGTTAATTCTAGTTCTAAAGGCTTATACTATAAACATTTAAAGGACACTCCGGTTCTCGATAAATATCTTCTATTGCCAAAACGAATAGCAATTCCAATACTACGATTTCGAACCTGTAATCATAATTTACCTAATGAGACTGGTCGATGGAAAAATATTCCCAAGGAAAATAGAACTTGTAAATTATGTAATTCCCCATCTATTGCTGATGAATTTCACTACTTATTCAGATGTAATTATTTTAAAAGAGAGAGGCGAACATTTCTCTCACCATATTATACTGAATGGCCAAATATTATAAAATTTGTAAAACTCTTATCAACAACAAACACACAGGATCTAAAAAAATTATCGAGATTCATTGTAAAAATGTCCATTAGTATTAAAAATGCTAGGTAATCACATGTTGTTATTAATTGCCATCTTGTCTGCTTTTTGTACATATGCATAATTATTTATTGTAATATGCTCTTGTACCACCTTTTGTGGTTTCTGAGAATAAACTGATTCTGATTCTGATTCTGTTACTGGGAAGAAGTAAATACTTTTTTTTTCAAATTCTGGTAGTTGTTTTGAACGATATTCTAGAAATATCACGGCGAGTCTTCTTAAACAATAATGCAATCAATGACATTTTTATCGTCACGAGACGCTTTCCCTATCAGTTCATCTTTATCAGTTCTACAGCTGCATTTATTTCAATTAGCCCAATACCAACGTAATGTTCTCTGGCAACACTTTATGTACTTCAGTATGTAGGTTTGTTTGTTGTTTAACGCCGCACTCATCAATATTCCAGCGTTATGACGGCGATCTGTGTATAATCGAGTCTGGATCAGACAATCCAGTGATTGACATCATGATCATCTACGCAACTGGGATACGATGACATGCATCAACCAAGTCAGCGCGCCTGACCACCCGATCCCGTTAGTCGCTCCTACGACAAGCATAGTCGCCTGTTACAGCAAGAATGTGTGTTGGAGACCTTTTCTACCCCGAGATCTTCACGGGTCCACTTCTTCATGTAGCAAATGTAATTCATATAATATGAATTCTGTTTCTACATTGCTCTCAGTATCTCCACTATCAATATCTAGTTTGGGCGTTAAAATCGCCCATCAGAATTACATATTCACTCTTTCAGTGAAGAGAAGATATTTTATGGATGCCAATTTATTTATTCTATTTTGATTATGGTATAGATCCTTATACCGTTGTCAAGCAACAGTTAATCCATCTATAATAGAATAAAGAAGTTGTCATTTATAAAATATTTTTACTGTTACTTAGCAACTTCTAAAAATTCCAATCTAACAGTTATATTCACTCTTGGTCATGATATTTGGCTGTGACTTTTCTAGTTCATGGAAAATATGGCGACAACGCAAACAGGCATCATTATAATCTCCATTATCATCATCATCATCATCATCATCATCATCATTATCTCATTCATGTAGCCACGAGTGAAAATAACTCCTTTTCCCCGTCACGAAAAGAAAGAAACATGATATTTCACGAGTCACATAAAATACTAGTATCCTATTTATTATATATTTTTTGTGTAGTTTTCTATTGGAAAATTAAATTATTCCATTACAAATGTAAAACCTTTAAACATGTTAAACGTAAAATCTCCCTACCTAACACACAGGGACGGTACACCAACTCTTGTATTTGCGACTTGGAAAGTAGTTTCGTTGTCGCAAAATCTTAAAAAATATAAACAAAAGTATCAAAACATATTCAGGGTCACGAAAATTCTTTATCATACATTTCAATATGATTATATATACAAAATCAACTTTAACAAAAAATATTCTTGGAAATTAGGAGACCACTGCTGGAAGCGAAAGAATACACGCTGGTCGAGTAACAAAAATGGCGCTTTGAGTCTCCATTAACGAGTTAAATGAGAAATTTACAATTTATAACAAAACATTTTCGAGAGAATAACAAACGGATAGAAGTGATATTAACTCCATAAATGACCAACTGTCATTATTTTGCCTTGTCAATGTGGAACTCACGTAAAAAGGACGTCAACAGTTTGTGTACGGGCTAGACACTTACGATAAAGGGACACAGTTGTATGACAATAGTTCCGTCAAAGTTCACAGCAGTGAAATATCAAGTGTTATGTTCACTGCAATGGAAATATCACTTTTCTCAACTTCAGAAAACTTAGTCTTTCGCACTGAAGTATATTCATCACCATCTTAATCTTCATCTCCATCGTCATTATCTCCTTCATCATCTTTATTGTCTTCATCTCCATCATCAACATCATCTCCATCGTCATCATCAGTGTCGAGACAATCACGGTCATTCCATCTGATGCACACGTGAAATCTCTTGCTTCGCCCACACTGTAGTCCACGTGCACGTCAACCATCAATAGCAATGAATTGTTTAATCATTTTAGGTGCCGAAGATATATGAATACTAGTATATGGACGTTAAAATCGTACTTGGAGCTGCAGGCTCCCATTTCAACGATCAGACACCAAGCCCTCGTCCTTTCCATTGAGACTTATAGAAGTGAATAGAACAGGGAACGCATCTTCCTCGGACAAGAGCGTCCACTAGCCTATTATATATAGGTGCCTGCCGCATTCCAGGAAAACTCGCAATGTTTCGGTAATGTTTGTGAGAGAGGGAAAGCGATTTTGAAGCACAGAATTAAAGAAGGACATTATATGATAATAAGGTTATCAGGTTATCACGCTTGTGTGTTTGGGGATGGTAAATATCCTGTATTAGGAATAAACACTATGTGTTTAGCGAGCCAAATGCAGGAAATTTACCATCCCCAAGCACACTCGCGTGATAACCTCTATTTATCATATAATGGGTAGGTTTCTCGGCAGGATAAAGCCAACGGATAAAACGATATCCGTTGGGGTCATATGCGGATAGTGTTTATAAACAAACATGGCGTCGCCCTTGTCATTCGGCGAACGAGTCAGAATTAACCATCGGGAATCTGTATAAACAAAAGGGATAATTGCTATCATTATCAAAAGAACAATATACTGAAAATCAGAGTCCAACAATTGCGACGTAGCTAAGGCATTTTATAAGTTTTGGCAACTTTGGAGATATATTTTTGAAACAATTTTGCGAGGGCACTAGGCCTAGCCAAGCGGGATCAGTAGACATGTCTGTGCTTGTCGACCTCTGCGGCTTGAAACCTTTTCCGCAAACTAAAATAGTTGGATTTGGCCGAAATATGTTTGAATTGTTACCTTGTTTCGTTTTGCCGCTGTGTGTACATCTGACTGCACTTAACGTTATGACAGGACAGACCGACTATCAACGTCTGAACGTGGCCGTGACGTCTCATAGACTAGGGTTAGAATAGCTTCCCTTTGATAAAGGGCAGTTACTCTAGCGGACAGAACGATGGGTTGTCGCGAAAGGCAAGTAAAAACATTCGTTGTTTTGCGTATATGTTGCTTCGCCACAGAAAAAGAAACTGACGTATTCATTTCACGATAACAAATGCTCCCTAGAGCGGAAGTAAAGAACCGCTCCCCAGCGCGGAGCATCTTGGGATTGTAATATGGCGGTTGACCATCAGTGTTTATCACAATAAACTTTATCTGGACCATTCCCAGTCTGTTCGACTTATTAGGAAGCAAACACTACATTGGCGACGAGGATAATAACTCAGCTATGACTTCCTACGGAAATATCGGCGAATTCCACAACGACAAGGAATCGTGGATCACGTATTCTGAACGGCTTGCAGCTTACTTTCAAGCTAATGACATTACTGATAAAACCCAGCAACGGTCAATTTTTATCAGTACAGTTGGATCGAGGACGTATGGTTTACTCAGAAGTTTGGTTTCTCCAGCTAGGCCCAATGTAAGAGACTTTGCAGTTTTGATCAAAACATTGGAAAACCATTTTGAACCGAAGCCGTCAGCCATCGTGCAGCGTTTCAAGTTTAACACGTGCACGAGAAAATCGGCTAATCGACTTATTAGGAAACAAACACTACAGAAACAGATTTCAGTTGGAACTATATTGGCTACTGTCACTGTCCGACTGACACATCACTTACCCAAGGCTCGCTAAATACAATGTTAATTCCTAATGCAGGATATTCACCATCCCCAAACACACTCGCGTGATAACCTGTATTTATTTTTATTTGATAATAAATTCTATCCATTTTAACAGTCGGGAAGTTAATGGAAGACCTCGGGCTTATGCAAATGATAATGCCCTGAAAAATAGCGTTACCCTTATATCAACCACTGATCAACCAATGTCATTAATTAATTATTTATTGCTACCGTCTTCACAATACTCATTGAATGACCCGTGCAGATCCGGGGTAGAATAGGTCTTCAGCAACCCATGCTTGCCGTAAAGGGCGACTTACGGGACCGGGTGGTCAGGCTTGCTGACTTGATTGATGATGCATGTCATCGTATCCCAATTGCGTAGATCGAGGCTCATGACGTCGATCACTGGTTTGTCTGGTCTGGAAAATTGCAGAGTGTGGCAGTAAACAATTTGGCTTGTTTATAAATTAAAAAATAGTTGAATGAATTGATTCCAACTTAACACGGCTGCGAATTGCCCGATCCAAGTTTCTCTAAGAAAGAGCAGGCATATTCAAAGAACACACTGTAACATCACAAAAAATGTTTGTTTCCATAAATTTATCTTTTCAGAAAAATCATACTTCTTACACAGTAGTGGTTTGCCACGTAACGTAACCAAAGTGAATCAAAGACTTGCATGGTTTGATGATAGACTTGCATAATGAATAATCATGGATTAGAAGGTGCAAAAACAGGTATGCCGCTTTCTTCGGTGTGTATTCTGGTGAACAAAGTGACACGTCTAAACACAGTTTTATTAACTGTAATTGTTTAGGCTAACTACGCTCATCGTGACGTCACAGTTGAGTGTGCAAACATCTTTGCCCAACATAAACACATGACGAGAGCACCATGACAGACGTATTACTTCCAAACAAGTTGTGGCCATTAAACCATACATTAATAACATGTTTAATCTATACCACTCAAAATAGGTTAAGGATCACCCCATTCCGTCACATTACTAAAGTTAATCTGACATAGTACGACAGATTAACTATAGTAATATGAAGAATCCAATCAATCTCCTTAAAATCAGAACTTAGTTCTCGCTATCGCTAAACAAAGATCTGAAGACATTCCATTACGGGTCACGTAAGAACGACCTTTCATCCGACCAATCAAAGCGTGGCTTACCAGATCATGAAAGTGAGTCGGAATGCGTTTTCTAATCATGCAACCTCGAAAGCGTTAACACTGTGTATTCCGAACGACAGTTACGGCCCGTACGACTGATTCCGTCAAAATCATCGTCTATCTCTGCTTCCGAGGGATAAACATCTGAACAAAGGAGGCGTTGCACCGTACGTAGGAAGCACTGTCATACAATCTCAACCATATAGTAGACATTCCGGAATGTTCGTTTGTTCAGTTTTCAAAATTTTAATCGAGAACTGTGTCAACATATTTTTCAAGCTAGTCTGAAATGGAAGTCGCCAGGTTGAAACGAGTGCCGTAAAGCTTGAGAAAATTGCTTTCTAATTGGCTGATGTCGACTTCTTGTTTGTCATTTCAGTGGTCGGTCAAAGTTCGCGAAAGGTCGTTCTGACCCGTAATGGGATGTCCTCAGATCTTTGTTTAGCGGCAGAGATTGGAATCGAATGGTCCTTAGATTCATTTGAATGGAAAATGAACAGACATGAATCATTTCAGCACTATTCGAGCTAATATACCGAACAAAAAGAGTTAGGGAGCGTGAATATTAAGGGGGGGGGGGGGGGGGGGGGGGGGTATATTTTACGAAACTGTGTGCTCAGACATAAATATATATAGATGTATATAGAATCGAAGAATGACATCATAAGATAAAAAGGTTATCACGCTTGTGTGTTCGGGGATAGCATATACCCTGTGTCAGGAAAAACAAACTATGTATTCATCTCGGCTAAATACAATGTTTTTCCAAATACAGGATGTTAACCATCCCCAAACACACAAGCGTGATAACCTCTATGTACGTGACACTGCATTAAAATGTTTGTTGTTTTACGGAGTTTTTTAACGCATTTTGATGACGCTTCTTTCGACAACAAGACGAAGTGTCAATGAAATAAGGGAAATACCTTATAACTGTCTTTATATCAACGGATAATCTGGTGTAAAGTATTAAATAACCTCGGTATTTTTTATGTATATTTGAGAGTCCATTATTGTAAAAGTACCATTTGTTGTTAATGTGAGAGACACAATTAAATCCAAAAACGGAATTAATCTGGTACCTTCTTCCCTATTCACCTGTAGGGGCGGTGGGGTAGCCTAGTGGTTAACTGTTCGCTCGTCACGCCGAAGACCCGGGTTTGATTCCCGACATTGGTACAATGTGTGAAGCCCATTTCTGGTGTGCCCCGCCGTGATATAGCTGGAATATTGCTATATTTGAGGTTAATGTATTACGAAACATCAAGTATTATACGTCTCGTCTCCCCCCAAGCGGGTTACTCCCCTGTCCCAAGCCTTGAGGCCAGAACTCAGAAGTCGTGGTCCTGTGTGGGAGCCTTCCCGTCTATGTCCTTGTTGGGGGCGTTAATAATTTTGCTCGACACACGTTCTATGCCTCCATCGGCAAATTGCTCTTGGATTCTTATCTCTGGCTCTTTTAAAAATGTATTGTACCTTTTCCTTGCCCACTCCTCTAGTCCCTCTGTTACCCATTTACATTAAAATTATTTCTTCTGCTCTATCTTTCCTGGGTCACTAATACTGTCAGTCAAGTAATACAGTTCATCCACTTTGTTAGACACATCTAGTCTGAGATCGGCCTGTTCTTCTCTGTTTATACTGACTCCTGTTCTCAGTTCAGATACCTCTGCCTTGATTGAATGCACTTCTTCTCTCAAAGATCTATGTCTCTTGATAACCTGTCGTCTGATTCCTTAATCTGATTTATGATGGCTAATTCTAATCCTGAAGTCTCCATCAGTCGGTCCCGGGTTCAATTCTATGTCACCGGCAAACATTATCAATGAAACAAACGGATGTCTCCTAACTTCGTGGGTACGGTTCAGTTTTGGACATGTAAGCAAGATTCCCTTGTCCTGTACATTCCTACATACATCACCTTTACAACCTGTTATATTAGTGGCACAAAATCCAATGTAGACATTAAGTGATGCAGTGACCGATCCTATACTCCACATTGTGATGAAAGCAGTTTTATACTACAAAATCCTGTGCGCCATAGCTGTCCCCTCCGCCCAGTTTGACGCAGGGGTGTAGGGAAAACATATTTCTACACGCCCGTGGCCTCTAGGGTGCACAAACCTATCGATCCGACCTTTCCATGCTTCTTAAGATATTCCCATAACACTAGATAAGTTCTTCTTGATGTACATCTGTGCCACAATGTTGATCTTCTATTATATCCTCGTTGAATTTGAAACACACCCGTCTGCTCATGGGAGGTAATCACCCATATAAAAAGTGATTCTACCGTGAATTTGGAATTTACTTGATTCTGATTAGTCAAGCAGAGGCTATTAAATCACAATAAACCCCCTCTGATTGAAACATCTGGTTTGACTGCCGCATCACCGCGGAAGCTAATATTCATAGAATAGTATTATTTTCAGTCATTGTCGGTAGGCATATTTCAATAACTATATCTACAGTTACAGGTTACAAAATGCAGATGAGGTTACTACAATATTCAAAGGATGTGTGGCAATACATTTCGTGCAGAAAAACACGATAGAAGTCAACAAAGGGAATCTATTTACGTTTTGGAGACAACAGAGAGCTTGGAATTTTGGCGCTTTTCTATATACGACTGTGACGTCATATCTTTTGCGTCACAATAAGCGATATGACGTCATAATGATGACGCGCGATGTAGAGCGAAAGCCTTGCAAAGCGTGCTTTGTTTTCTTTAGGGATGCCCACCTCATGTTAGCTTACTAAGCTGCCGTGCTTATATGCTTTCAATGCCTGTCATATGTTCGAGTGAAGTATTACAGTGTAAACAAACTGCTTGGGTATACACAGCACCATATTTTGTTCGGTGATTCCGTAATTCAGATCGATAACCCACTCAAAACACTGAACTCAACCCATGCCGCTTCACTCAGTATATTTGCTAACAACAAAGAGTTCGCGTTTTATTTAGTCATGGTAGAATGGAGATAAACACACCGGCACCCGACACACCATTTGCATATGAAAGTAAGTCTTTGTTGCCCAACGCAGAACAGCAGTTCTGCAATAAACATGAAAACGGTACATCAACGACTGAGCACTTCTCAGTATATCGGTATCTGTACTGTCTGTGGTGTTTCATTGTTAAATGAAACGTCTTTAGCCGGACACGGATATATACTGACCAAACATGTTAGGGATCATGAATATATTTTTAGATATCTTTATGAAATTGTGTGTTCTTCACTCCAAAACATATCCCCTTCATGATCCCTTGCTTTGTTGGTCAGTATATAACAGATCAATAACTGTTTCATGAGGGGTTTTGAAGGACAAGTACAAGACGGCCAGGGGTACAGAAACCATGTGTACAAGTGTAGGTATACCACTGGGATACATTTCTCAACCGAAATCGATTACATCTGAAAAAGACATTTTACGATCGAAGTTAGGGAACACAACAATCCATCATTGTGGAAGCATCAGTCCCCAGACAACAAACACCAGCATGATTAAGTGATAACCTTCCGGAACATCCAGGGCGCAGCGATATGACACTGCAGGCTACTAAAGTCACTGTGACTGGTGTTTCTGCAGCAACCCACAAAGAGGTACGGAAAAAACCGTTCTCTTGGGCCTGCGTACTGTCAGGGGTTTTCAATCAATATTGAACATTGTCATTTTCAAGTCTTCAGTTTCTTAAACACATCAGCCTTGTTGGTTATAGAATTGATCAGCGACAGTATGGCAGACCTCTACTCCCGGATCTCTTTTCTACTCGTCATATATTTGGATGGTGAGGCCTAATTGTTTGTTAAATTCGTTAGTAATAGGTTTATAGGCTATACTTCGGATACATTTTGTACAGCAAATGAAGGTTTGTATCCATATAATAAGAGACAGAAGCTTTTTAGATATCTAACGCTTTCTCTTCGAATCAGTATGACTTTAGCCATGTCAGGGCAGTAGAGAAGATAATAGGCTGCACAGATGGTACTCATACTGGAGCAGAACCAGTCTCAGGCGAGCACATGTCCTGCTTCAAAACATACCCTCTCTGTTTATGGACGTTATTTCTAAAGATTACGAAAAAGATACGATGCATTGAAATGCAGGGAAATGGTTATTCCTCACGTAATGTCACTCATTTTCCCTTTTAAACTAATCTCGTGAACATCCTAAGTCACAAAGAAAAGTAATGTAAAGAGGGTGATACTGCATGTTGTCAATATTATGAAGGCGAATGTGCAGGTGTGTGCCCCTGACAACTGCAGATACACATTTTACAAAACATAAAACATGTCGATACAAATATATGACTTAGAATCTCAATTTTCAGTCTGCAAATTCCAAAGTTTGAATCTGGCTCTGAAGAAACCAGCATGGATGAGCAGCGTGAAGGGTTTACACGAAATCGCTGCTAATGCTGTGGACGGCAGCCATGGAACCGATATACGCGACAGTGTCTGCAGTCACACTAAACCTGGTGACATGTCGCCCTGGTTTGTTGTGGATCTCCTGGCGCAGTACAGTGTCCACAACGTCACCATCTACAACAGGGGAGACTGCTGTGGTACGTTACGGTATCTCAAACTACTTCTGCTCTGCGTCAACCTTCATCCACAATTCATATTTCATTCAAATTATTATCATCGTCAAATTATTATCAGTCGACCATACAGATGTTTCTGTAGATGCTTGAATATACAAAGCTACTGTAAGACATGCCACATCACATGGCATGTACATATGTATTCATCTTAAGCACTGTTTTTGTATAATTATGCTTGAAGCTGAATGTTTTATGCCAAATACAATTATAGTACTGTGTTTATTATTTTAATGTTATTTTTTCAGGGGAAAGACTCCATGACTTTGTAATCCAGGTGTATGTACAAAATCCATCGCGATGTCCACCAGCAGCTTTCTTCATCTGTAAGAACTACACTGGCACGTTTGGTTCCGTGGGGAACATAGCATGTGATGCTCCGGTGTTTGGAAGGTTCATCAGACTGTGGAAACCGAAAATCAGAAACGGACCGGATGTTCTCAACTTCTGTGAACTTGAAGTGTATGGAGTCCAGTCAGGTAGGACGGCCTATATAAATAAGTCACACAATAAATAGCCATTGAAAATTATGGTAATTGGAAAAGATAAAGACATAAAATGCTTCACGAAAAAAACGTGATTGATGTTCAATGATTCCTGCCTTAAAAACGTCATAATACATCTATATGCATGGATTCCTGCTTGAGATTTATGATCAATGTTTCACATTTTCCACATTTCACAAAGTGAGTCATATTGCACAGTTACGTATTCAAAAACTCCGTCTCTATAGTTTTATGAAACACAAAAGAGGTTAAATAGTACACTCCTGACAGTAAACATATAATTAAGATTCTATGTTTCTATAATGTTTACTGGGGCGGTGGGGTAGCCTAATAGTTAAAGCGTTCGCTCGTCGCGCCGAAGACCCGGGTTCGATTTTCCACATGGGTACAATGTGTGAAGCCCATTTCTGGGGTCCCCCGCCGTGATATTGCTGGAATATTGCTAAAAGCGGCGTAACACCATACTCACTCACTACTATGTTTATTCATTTCAGCCTGTCAGCAGTTCAACTATTTCCGAAGATCAGGCATACGACTTGTCTCCCCTGTCATTGTATCTTCACCTGACATGTCCCCATTGTCCTGTGTCCTTCAGTGTATGTTGTCTGGAGCCTGTGTCGGTGTCAACTACAACAGAGGAACTCGAGAGTGTGAACTCCTCCCCCGACCTCAACCCACTGACACAGTCTCCTCTGATCTAGGCTGGGTCTACTATGGAAACGATCTATGTTGAACTGACACAGTATCCTCTGATCTAGGCTGGGTCTACTATGGAGACGATCTATGTTGAACTGACACAGTCTCCTCTGAACTAGGCTGGGTCTACTATGGAAACGATCTATGTTGAACTGACAGTCTCCTCTGATCTAGGCTGGGCCTACTATGGAAACGATCTATGTTGAACTGACACAGTCTCCTCTGATCTAGGCTGGGTCTACTATGGAAACGATCTATGTTGAACTGACACAGTCTTCTCTGATCTAGGCTGGGTCTGCTATGGGGATGATCTATGTTGAACTGACAGTCTCCTCTGATCTAGGCTGGGCCTACTATGGAAACGATCTATGTTGAACTGACACAGTCTCCTCTGATCTAGGCTGGGTCTACTATGGAGACGATCAGGACGGGGTACCATGGTGATGATCTGTGATACCTTGTGACAGTCTCCTCTAGTGTCTAGATAGTGTCTACTATGGATATGATCTGTGTTAATCTCGAATCTGGACAAGGCAAACCAGTGATTGAAAGCAAGAGCAATGAACAATGACCCCAATTTAGCCAGGTCACAAAGCCTGACAACACTCCGATGTTACAGTAATGGAATACTATTCTGACATGAAATCCCCACAGGGCTATAGATCTGGACGAAATGGTAAGACGACGTTGTTTAGATTCTAAACGTGCGTCCAATAGAGTTGCACACTTGAGAATTTCACACACAAAAACATGTTCTTTAACGCCTATACAGGGTAAGCATCGAGGTTCAACTCGCCTCTTGATATAAGCATTTCACTTGAACAATATCGAATGGCTTGTGAAACCCATTATACATGGGGTCATATGTGGATAAAGATGCATATATCAAAGGTCAAGTAGGGACTACTTTCAGTGTTTACAAACATGGCGTCGTCCGTGTCAATCCGCGATCGAGTCAGAATTAACCATCGGGAATCTGGAGAAACTACTGGGATATTGTTATCATTGTCAATAGAATAGTCTGATATACTGAAAATCAGTGTCTTACTGTGGTGTAGCTAAGGTATTTTACAAGTTTTAGCAAATTTGGAGATATAAATTGAAAAACAATTTAGCCAGGACTCTTGCCTAGCGGGATCAGTTTCCATATCTGTGCTTGTAGACCTTGCGGCTAGGAACCTTTTCCCCAAACTAAAACTGTTAGATTTTATATGTCCGAATTGTTACCTTGGTTCTATATGTCCGAATTGTAACCTTGTTTCCTTTTGTCGCTGTGTGTACATCTGACTGCATTTCGTGATGTTATGACAGGAAAGGCAGACGTGACGTCTCATAGACTTGGGTTAGAGTAGATTCCCTTTGATAAAGGGCCCTTACTCTATTGGCCAGACCGATGGATTGCCGCGATAGGCAAGCAGAAACAATTTGTGTAGGCAACTGTTGTTTGCGTCTATGTAGTTACGCTGTTGATTGTTGTCACTGTCCGACTGACACACAACTTACCTTCTGACGTTAAATATATATATCCGCACATTCCAGGAAAACTTTCAATGTTAAGGTAATGTTTGTGAGAAATGGGAAGAGATTTTTCGAGCACAGAATTGAAGAATGATATTATATGATCAAAAGGTTATCACGCTTGTGTGTTTGGGGATGGTAAATACCCTGTGTCAGGAAAAACAAACTATGTATTCAGCTCGCTAAATACAATGTTTATTCCAAATACAGGATGTTTACCATCCCCAAACACACAAGCGTGATAACCTCTATATATGTACGTGACACTGCATTAGATTGTTTGTTGTTTAACGAGTTTTTTAACGCATTTTGATGACGCTTCTTTCGACAACAAGACGAAGTGTCAATGAAATAAGGGAAATACGTCTATTAACAGTCTTTACATCAACGGATAATCTGGTGTAAAGTATTAAATAACTTCGGTATTTATTATGTCTTTTTGAAAGACCACTATTATAAAAGTACCATTTGTTGTTAATGTGAGAGAAACAATTAAATCCATTTTACGGAATTACAATTAATCTGGTACCTTCTTCCCTATTCACCTGGAGGGGCGGTGGGGTAGCCTAGTGGTAAACCGTTCGATCGTCACGCCGAAGAACCGGGTTTGATTCCCGACATGGGTACATTGTGTGAAGCCCATTTCTGTTGTGCCCCGCCGTGATATTACTGGAATATTTCTAAAAACGGCGTACAATCATACTCACTCTCTCCCTATTCACCTGGAGCTACAGAATTTTAAAACTTGCTGACTGCTTGAGGGATGTTTTGGTTTTTTTTATTTGAGGTTAATGTTTTACGAAACATCAAGTAATTTACTGAAATCCAGGAATATATATGTTTTGCTATAAATTGAACTACAATCACAGGATTTTCAGCTGAAAAGTGTTAGGCAGGTACCTTTTTAAAAAAAATTCTATATATATTTTATTTCGTTTTGGAGTACACAGACAATATGTTTACGGAATATAGTTCACATGCAATCTTAAATACATACAAGTTATAAAGTATATCTATAGATGATGACAAACAAAAACTATTCCAGTGTCATATTGTTGGATTGTGCAAGTTCGTGGTTTTAAACGAATAGGTGGTGACAGAGAGACCAAAATGTCATGAACTGTGTGTATTTACATTGTGAATATGATATATTTCTGTCGATGTGATATGAATCGGTTATTTCTTGTTTGATGTGTGGGAAATTTGGTATGGATTCGGAAAAGTTTAATTTGAATATGTTTTGCTTTGTTACAGTTAGAATATGATTTAATACATCATTTCGTTTTTGTTGATATCCTAATAAAATTGTCAATTTTGAAAATTCTAGTTCTATTCCAGTTTTGTCTTTGATCCATTTTGTAATGTTGTTCCAGATATGTTTTACAATTTTGCACTCAAAGAACATGTGCACTAAGGTTTGTTTTTCTCGTTTACAAAAAATGCAAAGAAATGATTCTTTATATCCCATTTTGTACAGTAACTCGTTTGTTGATATAATTCTATGAATAATACTGTATTGGAACCATTTTTGTTTTGAGGACACATTATACCTGTGGGGGCTACGATTAATCGTTTGCCAATCTTTTTCCGTCATGTTAAGGCCAAGATCTAGTTCCCATCTCTGAATGTATTTTGGGGATATCATGTTGTTGGATACTTTATTTAAGATATCATAAAACACCCTACATCCCCACCTCTCTTCTAAGTTTTCAAGGAAATATGGTATTAAGGGCAGATGTAACTTAGATGTTAGGGCTATACTCTTACGCTTTAAATATAGTTTTATTGCTTGGATAAGACTAGAATATTCCAGAAAATGTGTTTTACAGTCGTATACATGTTTTAGGTCTAAAAGATCTAGAAAATTTCCGTTCTCGTCTATCAAATCATTTACAAGATTAATGCCTTTTCCCAGGTAATGTTTATAGTATACCGGAGTGTTCCCGATTCTTATATTCGTATTTTGCCATAAAGGTTGTGGTAATATATCTTTTTCCTCTTTGATAGAATTTCCTTTTTTTCTTTCCAGAAAGCATTGGTCCTATCATTAATAACCTTTTCCAAAATATAGAATTTGCATTTTTGCAGAAAATCAATGTGTGTTGGAGTTAAATTATTAATCAAAAGAGTGGTAAGTTTAGAGTGTGGATGTGAATTGAACAAGCGTTTAATCCAAGATTTCTTTTGAGCGTTGATTGTATTTTTAATATCAGGCACTTTTAAACCTCCCTCTTCATAAGGTTTCATCATAGTATTTCTACTGATTTTGTCTGGTTTATTTTTCCATATAAAACGAAAACACAGTGTTTCGAGTTCTTTTATAAACCCTTCACTTGGATTAGGTAGGGTTGAGAAAAGGTGGGTTAGTTTAGGTAAAATAAGACTTTTGTACAGTTATTCTACCTAATGGGGTCAGGTCACGTGCTAACCAAGAGTTCATGATGATTTTTAAACTTTTAAGTTTGTCTTTGTAATTTCTTTCTACCATTTCTGCCAAATTGTTAGTAAAAATAATACCGAGAAGAGTAAAACTTTTTCTTGACCAATCTAAGTTCCATCTTTTGCACATAGTTTTATCAGAGAAGCGTTGTAAGCCAACCCACAACACTTGCGTTTTGCTTGTGTTAATTTTTAGGCCTGAAAAAGACGCATTTGTTTGAAGAGTTGTCATGGTGTTTTGGAGACAATTTCAGTTCCATCTAATATGAGAGATGTGTCGTCTGCGAATTGGGATATTAGATATTCTATCTCATCGATCTTAATTCCATTTATATTTTTATTAGTGCGTAGCATTATTGCCAAAATTTCTGCGCATAACAAAAATATATAAGGAGATAACGGGTCACCCTGTCTACATCCTCTTGTTTCTTTAAAAAAGTCTGAAGCAAAACCGTTAACTTAAACACTAGATTTTATATCGTGATAGAATGTTGTTATCCAGTGCTTAACTGAAGGTCAAAATTAAAAAAAGTCAAGGCTTCTTGGATGAAAACCCAGTCTACTGAATCGAAGTCTATAAGTCACAACAACCCTGGGATTTCCATGCATTCAGTAAAGTCCATAATGTCATAAATTAATCTAATGCATTCTTCAATGTATCGTTTTGACATAAAACCTCTTTGATCTTCGTTAGTTATTGTTGGCAGAACTTTTTTAATTCTATTTGCTATTGTTGCTGATGCTATGTTATAAGAAACATCTAATAGCGAAATTGGTCTCCAATTTTTTAAGTGCTGCTTTGGTTTATCTTTTTTTTTGGAATGCATGTTATTAGACCCTGCTTTTGTCTAACTGATAATTCTCCTCTTTTGAAACCTAGATTCAATGATCGTATCAGGTATTTATGCAGATCTAGCCAGAAAAATATGTAGAATTCTACAGTAAATCCATCAGGACCCGGACTTTTTTCATTTTTCTTATTTTTAAGTTTCTAAAACTTCCTCAAATTGTAACTCACCTTCGAGGCCTGATTGTTGTGGTGTGCTTAGTTTTGGAATATTAAGGTCTTTAAACATATTATCTAGGTCTACGTTTCTACATGTCTGTTATGTGTACAACTGTTCGTAATATCTCTTGATTTCGTTTACGATATCTTTTGTTTCAGTTATGGTATGTCCATTCTTTGTTTCTAGTTTAGCTATTGTCTTATTCAGATAGTTCTTTTTTTCTAAGGATGAGAAGTATTTTGTTGGCTTTTCTCCCTTTTCTCTCCATGCTCCCGAGATCGCAGGATTATTCCTTCTGTTTTTATGTTATTTATTTCTTCCAGTTCAGTGTTTGCCTCTGTACGTTTCTTTAGTATTTCGTTTTTAATTTCTATATGCTTTGAGGTGTCTAGATTGATTTGCAATGCTTCGATATGTTTTTGTAAGTCGTTTTCTTTCTGTTCTCGCTTTCGTTTCCTTTCCGGGGAGTATTTTATAGTTTGACCTCTTATCATCAACATTAGTGTTTCGAAAAAAAGTATTGTATTGTCTATTGTATTTTTAATTGCCTCTTTAGTTTTTTCAACAAAAGTTTTGTCGTTTAGTAGGGAATTATTATGATAAAACATCCAATAGCCTCTTCCTCTCTCGATACAATTTAGTTTTAACGAGATCCAATGTATAGAGTGATCTGAACTGTAAGCAGGGTCTATACCAACTTTATCTACGGATTTTTCAGTGTCTCTTGACAACAAGAAGTAATCTAATCTGGCTTGTTTTATGGGTTTGGTTTGTCTCCACGTACATCGTCTCTCGTCTGGGTTCATATCTCTCCAAGGGTCAAAAAAGGATTGTTCATCTATGAAATCTAATATTTGTTCTCTGGCGTTTGGGTTGTTTACGTCTCTATAGTTATTCAAATCAATGTCTGGGTTCTGGATAAAATTCCAATCTCCACAGATGGAGCAGAGATCCGACTCAAACTCAGTGACAATATCTATTGTTTTTTCGGAGAATGCTGGTGTGTCGGTATTTGGGCCGTACAGGTTGATTAAAGTAAATGTTTTCTCTCTTAATTGCATTTTAAGAGCAAGAAGGTTACCAAATTCATTATCATGGACTTCTTCTAATATTTTAAAATCAAAGTTTTCTTCAAACATGATAGCTACCCCTCGGGTGTTACTTTTATAACAACTAAATATACAATGTTTTGATCCCCATTCTTGTTTAATTTTATTTTCTATGTTCTTAGTGAAATGGGTGTCCTGCAGGCAATATATATTTGCTTTTTGCTTTTTCAAATTTTGAAAAAACATCTATACGATTTTTGTTGTTGTTCAGGTCTTTGCAATTTGTGCTGATTATTTTTATATTGTCAACCATTATCTGATCTTGCAATGTCATAATTTTGCATGTGATCTCGATAGGTAAGAGTATGTTGTGTACACGGTATATTCTGTAACAAGAAAGGAATGAAAGAACAGGAAAGTAAGAAACAGATAGGACACAAAAAATACATTTACTCACAAGTTAATATGGTCTACCATGGTGCGGAGTTGGTGTTTTTCCAGAGTCTTTGACATTTCTATTGGACACTGGGAAACAGTCGGCGTAGTTGTTATACTTAAGTGCAGGCTCAGTGAGAGTGGAGTGATCAGATCTTTTTGCACTACGATTACCTATTATTATTCGTTTTTGGGTGCATCTATACACCATATAAACTGACGTCCAAAAGAAACTTTACCAACTGAAAATATAAATTTCAGACAAAGTATATCTTCTTTTTCGATGAAGTCTATCTAAAACACATAACCTAAATACAACAATAGTGTATGCAGAAAATGTTAATCGTCTGTTACATGTTTGCGAGATAACACGCGAAAAAGTGAAAAACACGTGCACCACGGACAACTGCAAATGCACGTGCGGGTAAGGGTATAAAACGATTGCAACGGCAAGTCAGACATCCACAGTGATAAAAAACACAAAAGAAATGCCACGACTCACAGTCGAACAAAGTGAACGAGCCTTTGGTATGGTACAGATGGGAGCCACCCTAGCCCATATTGCACGAACCTTCGGTTGCTCCAGGGTTGCCGTTACAAACTTGATGCAACGTTACAGACAGACAGGGCGGACCGCTGACAGGACAAGGACAGGCAGACCCAGGGTGACCACGCCCCATGATGACCGGTACTTGCGTACCTTGCACCTCCGAAATCGCTTCCTGACAGTGACGTCATCGGCGACAAATGCCTTAGGTCACAGGGTTAGTCGACAGACACTGGCCAGGAGACTCAGGCCTCATGGAATCAGGGCTTTTAGACCATACAGAGGACAGCTATTGACAGCGCAACATCGTCGTCTGCGATTGAGATGGGCCCGGACTGTACGACGTTGGCAACGACGTGACTGGTAGAGGGTTGTCTTCACTGACGAAAGTCGATTCTGTATGTTTAGGGCTGATGGAAGACAACGTGTTTACCGCCGAAGGGGTGAACGAACGGCGGCGTGTTGCGTGCAGGAGGTCGTACCATATGGTGGAGGGAGTGTCATGGTGTGGGGAGGGATCTGTGGCCACGAGAGGACACCGCTGGTCATCGTTGACGGAAACTTGACAGCTCAGCGTTACATGGATAACATTCTTCGTCCAGTTGTCCTACCATTTCTCCAACAGCAGCCACGTGGTGTCATTTATCAGCATGACAACACTAGAGCCCATACAGCCAGAATTGTCACTAACTTCCTCGCAGCCAACAACGTCAACGCCCTGCCGTGGCATGCACGCTCACCCGACATGTCCCCCATAGAACACCTCTGGGACTTGATGGATCGTCGTGTTCGACAACGACCACACTCTCCAGCCAACCGGCAAGAACTGATCTTTGCCCTCCAAGAAGAATGGCGTCAAATCCCACGTGACCTCATCAGTCGACTGACTTTTTCTGTGCGTCGAAGAGTTTTTGCGTGTATTGAGGCATTTGGTGGTCACACACGCTACTAATGACTTGTTATTGAACGTGAGCGATTGTTTATGTACTCTGCCTATTGTCCATGATTCTGAAAGCTCGAGTTTTGTACCACACCCAACTTTGGGGGGCTCTGACGTCATTCTGGGTCGCGGTATGATTGTCATTTTCAGTGTTGATTATGTTGATATATTGATGTTCTCAATACACTTTACTTCATGCATGTATGTTTTGTTGTTTTTGAGCACGAGTGATTTCAATCTCTGGTAAAGTTTCTTTTGGACGTCAGTTTATATATCGCCAATATACATATAAAAACATGCCTTAATATATACTCTTCAAAAAAGGAAACTTGACATAGATGTAAAACCACTTTTTGCCAAATATCTAAAATAATTACATCAAATTAGAACCAAATAAGTCAAACAGAAAGATGATGTGTCTATAATTCGCGAAAACACATGCAAAGCACATAAACGTAGCGTTTGGGGATCACATTTTACAGCTTCAACCAAACGCAACCGCCTGTAAAAAACGTGCAGCACAGGATCCTGCATTTAGGCATGCAGGTCCCCCTGCTACATTGGTATAAACATCCACATCACATTTTATGGGTATAAACATCAACGGCTGTTCATACAGTCCTTATAACGGCAGTAGAGGCGGTGACAGAATGCCAAGACTGAATGCAGCTCAACGGAACAACGCCATTGGGAGATTACAAGCTGGAGCAACTCAGCAAGAAGTGGCCAGGCACTTTGGCGTATCCAGACAGACAATCTCCGCACTGTGGACCGGATACAACAACACCAACAGAGTTGACGACAGACCAAGGTCAGGAAGACCAAGGGCGACAACCCAAGCACAAGATCGATACATCCGGCTGCGACACCTCCGAGACCGCACTACCACAACCACGTCTACAACCACACATATCCCTGGGGTACGCAGAATATCAGATCAAACGGTACGCAACAGACTGAGGGAGGCTGGACTCTTTGCACGAAGACCTGTTCGACGTCATGTATTGACCCCACGTCATCTGGCGGACCGTCTGCTTTTGTGCCAACTGAGGGTTAGATGGGCACGTGCAAGGTGGGGAAATGTACTGTTTACTGACTCACACGTGCTGATGGGCGCGCACGTGTCTACAGACGTCGGGGTGAACGTTACGCCCCCAACTGTGTGCAGCAGGTTGTCCCATTTGGCGGCGGGAGTGTCATGGTATCGGCCGTAATTCATCAAGGTGGTAGGACGCCTCTCGTGCATGTGGCAGGTGCATTGACAGGTGTGCGTTACAAATACTTGATCCTACAGCCTTACGTTCTTCCTCACGTCAACGTTCATGGCGGACAGTTCCAGCAGGACAACGCTCGACCGTATATCGCACGTGTTTGTCAGGACTTCTGACACCACAACAACATCCAGACATTACCTTGGCCAGCCCGGTCACCAGATTTGTCCCCGATTGAGCATCTGTGGGACGACTTGGATCGGCGCGTTCGCAGAAGGAATCCACCGCCCCAAACACTTCCGGCGCTTCTTGATGCACTTCAGCATGAATGGCAGCACATCCAACAGCGTGTTATTGACAACTTGATCTATGGGTCTTCGGTGTCAAGCGGTGATTGATGCACGTGGTGGGCACAACCGATACTGACGTTTTCTGTACCCCTGTGACATTAACTGTATCGTGTACGTGTGTCTGTCTAGGTGACACGATTAATGTTTTGAACATTGTGTACATTGATCTTCAATCAGTGTTTCAATTATGGTTTCTGTGTCCTATTTTGAAACAATCGCATTATATTACATTTTGAAAGTCAGTGTCAAGTTTCTTTTTTTGAAGAGTATATATACATATTACATACATAAACATATATACTGAACCAAATTAGAAACTTCACAATCCTAAAATTTTAACATTTTGACCAGTTATCATTGTGAGCCCTTATTGTGTATTTAAACAGTAATGGCCACGTATTGTCTTCAGATAACACCCGTTTTTGTGCAGGTGAATCGATCAAAATCACGTGCAACTGGTCGCGTGGCCATAATACCGCACGTGTTTTCAGCCATACTTGTAAGCAGTCATTAACAAAAAAAGAAAAACACAAGAAAACAAAAGTCTTTAGTCTGGTAGGGCGAGGGTGTGGAGGCGCCGTCATGAACGTTACGCCCAGTGTTGTGTACAGGAAGTTGACAGATTTCGAGGCG
Organism: Haliotis rufescens; assembly: GCF_023055435.1. Lineage (NCBI taxonomy): Eukaryota > Metazoa > Mollusca > Gastropoda > Lepetellida > Haliotidae > Haliotis > Haliotis rufescens. Next base: position 1,087,527 of record NW_025964367.1, read on the forward strand.
GAAGTGTCATGGTGTGGGGTGCTTTCTGTGGCAATGCACGTTCAAGGCTTCTTGCCATCCGTGGCAACCTCAACGCTGCTGCTTACCGCGACCAGGTACTGGCACCAGCACTTCTGCCTTTTATGGCAGCACATGGACCCGCTTTGATCTTCCAATACCACAATGCCAGACCCCACACAGCAATTTTGACAAGGAATTTCCTTCAGAATGCGGGAGTCAACGTCATGGACTGGACGTCAAGGTCTCCCGACCTCAATCCCATCGAACACGTCTGGGGTGGTCTTGGCAGAAGTCTGCGCTCTCTCCAGAACCAACCACAGAATTTGCAAGATCATTTTGCAACAATGGCGTCGTCTTCCCAATCATGTGTTCACAAGCATCACTGGTCCATGCAGAGGCGCTGTACGGCAGTTGTCAACGCACATGGTGGCCATACACGCTACTGAACCTTTGTGCTATCAGATTCTCGTGCTTGGGACTTATGATTTAATCTGTTGATGTTATTACCGAATACCGTAGGTGCTTGGAACAATTATGGTTACAACCGTTAATTAAAATCCTTCTTTGGACATTAATGATTAAAAATTACCTTCTCTGATACATTTTTCCGTTGTATATCATATATGGGATTACTTTTAAAAATGTGAGGTTTTTAAATTTGACTCAGTATGTATGCCTACTTCAATTCATTGGTCTTGCCAATTGTAAGGGACAATAATTATAAATAACAATGTGATTAAAGTGAATATGATATCTTACATTTTTTGTTGTTAAAGCATTATGTTTAGCTTATGTTGTTTTAATGTAAGCAGGGCTGCTATTCTTATAGCTATTCTTATTTTGCATATTCTTATCTGTGTAAGTCATAATGTTTTGCATGCATGTTACAATAAAAGAATTTTTACAGTAGAAATGTAAACAACATTTCATACAATATTATCCCCAAGTACCATGATTTGGTATTAAATTACATGTAATTATTCATATTATTTGTGAATATTGTTAATTGATATATTTAATTTAATTTTGCATGCATATAATTTTGGTTCTGTATGAGTATGTATGTTTAGGATGTTTTGTGTGTGTGTGTGTGTGTGTGTGTGTGGGGGGGGGGGGGGGGGGGGGTGTTCCATGCCATGTGTATGTTGTTCATGTGTTTTATGTACAGTTTTTAATGATGTATGGAAATCAATTTCCTGTTGTAAGCTAAAGAGCATTTATGCATGTGATGACTATGCTGTGGGTAGAGTATCTATGTTTTTATGGAGGCGTGTAGTGTTTATACTATTTTGATGTGTGAATTGATGAGATTCTTTTAGAGGTGGCTATTACTTATTGGTGGTTACACATTTATATTATTTCTGTATAATTTACTCTAACATGTGCTTAGTGCATTGAAACATATACTAGTGTGGTAACATATAGTTGGCCTTTACGTATCAATAAATGGCTTTAACAATGTGTTTGCAGTGTGATGTACACATAATATTTCATGTTTCCATACCTCTTTGTACGCAAACACTGTACAACATACGAGTTAAGCGATATTCCAGCTATATCACGGCTGATCAATAATGAAAATAAAACATGGCAGGGCAAAAATGCAGATGTTTTTCACGGCGATAGTCTATAATTTTAGACAGTACATGGTAAGCCCATTGCGCATATGCATTTTATGGTTCAGTCTACAATGTTAAACAAAACAAGGTAGGGCAAATAAGCATATATGTTTTCTTGGCCATAGTCTATAGTATAAACAAGAAAACGTGGTAGGCCAATTTTGCATATATTTTTCATGGTTCAGGCATATAATGTAAACAAGATTTAGTTGGTTTATTATGCAATACACGGTAGGGCAAATAGGCATATTTGTTTCTTGGCCATAGTTTGTAGTGTAAACAATACTTGATTGTCCTGTTTTGTGTATGCGTTCTATGCTCATGATATGTAATGTCAATTTTGGCCTATGATGCTTATATGTTTATGGTCATGGTCTATCATGTAAGCAAGAACTTGGTAGGCCTATTATGCATATATTGTTTCTTGGCCAGGGTTTTATAATATAAACAAAAAAACGTTGTAGGCATATTATGCATATGTTTCTTAATTGCAGCATTTAGTGTTAACAGAAAACTGTGTAGGTCTTATGCATAGAGGTTTTATGGACATGCCATATAGTATAAAAGAAAACTTGGTAGGCCTCATATGCATATAGGTTTTGGGTCTTGCCATATACTGTAAACAAAAACCTGGTAGGACTATTATGCATATAAGTTTTATGGGCATTGCATGTAATATAAACAGAAAACCTGGTAGGCCTATTATGCATATTGGTTTTTGGTCATGCCATATAATGTAAACAAAATACTGGTAGGATTATTATGCATCTATGTTTCTTCATTGTAGTCTATAGTGTAAACATAAAACTTGGCAGGCCTATTATGCAAATAGGTTTTGTGGTTATGACATATAATGTAAACAGAAACCCGGTAGACCTATTATGCAAACATGTTTCATGATCATGTTCTATAATGTAAACACATAATATTTCATGTTTCCATACCTCTTTGTACGCAAACACTGTACAACATACGAGTTAAGCGATATTCCAGCTATATCACGGCTGATCAATAATGAAAATAAAACATGGCAGGGCAAAAATGCAGATGTTTTTCACGGCGATAGTCTATAATTTTAGACAGTACATGGTAAGCCCATTGCGCATATGCATTTTATGGTTCAGTCTACAATGTTAAACAAAACAAGGTAGGGCAAATAAGCATATATGTTTTCTTGGCCATAGTCTATAGTATAAACAAGAAAACGTGGTAGGCCAATTTTGCATATATTTTTCATGGTTCAGGCATATAATGTAAACAAGATTTAGTTGGTTTATTATGCAATACACGGTAGGGCAAATAGGCATATTTGTTTCTTGGCCATAGTTTGTAGTGTAAACAATACTTGATTGTCCTGTTTTGTGTATGCGTTCTATGCTCGTGATATGTAATGTCAATTTTGGCCTATGATGCTTATATGTTTATGGTCATGGTCTATCATGTAAGCAAGAACTTGGTAGGCCTATTATGCATATATTGTTTCTTGGCCATGGTTTTATAATATAAACAAAAAAACGTTGTAGGCATATTATGCATATGTTTCTTGATTGCAGCATTTAGTGTTAACAGAAAACTGTGTAGGTCTTATGCATAGAGGTTTTATGGACATGCCATATAGTATAAAAGAAAACTTGGTAGGCCTCTTATGCATATAGGTTTTGGGTCTTGCCATATACTGTAAACAAAAACCTGGTAGGACTATTATGCATATAAGTTTTATGGGCATTGCATGTAATATAAACAGAAAACCTGGTAGGCCTATTATGCATATTGGTTTTTGGTCATGCCATATAATGTAAACAAAATACTGGTAGGATTATTATGCATCTATGTTTCTTCATTGTAGTCTATAGTGTAAACATAAAACTTGGCAGGCCTATTATGCAAATAGGTTTTGTGGTTATGACATATAATGTAAACAGAAACCCGGTAGACCTATTATGCAAACATGTTTCATGATCATGTTCTATAATGTAAACAGAAACTTGGTAGGCTCATCATGCATAAATATTTCATGTTCTATAGTGTAAACATGAAATGGTAGGCCTATTATGTATATTATTTCATGGTCATGCTCTATAGTGAGAACAAAACATGGTAGGTCTATTGGTATAATACAAATATGTTTCATGGTCAGGGTCTTATATGCAAACAAACATGATGGGGCGAATATGCATATATATTTCGTAACCATGTTACTCATTTTTAGTTGCCATCTTAGTACTGGGCAAAGGTGTCAGGGATAGGCACGTTCAATAGTGTCCAGGGGGTATTTGGCTCTTCAGTCTTTTTCACCTCAAGCACCTTTAATTCTTACCCTTGTATACAGGCCCTTTTCCTTTCTTAATTCATATGCCTTTTTGTTGAGGAGTGATCTCTAAATACCGAAAGTGATATAATACAAACAACAAATGACATAGAGCGGTGGGGTAGATCTCCTCCTCAGCACAATGTGTGAAGTCCATTTCTGGTTGTTCCACGCCCTGATGCTCCTGGAATATTGCTAAAAGTGGCGTTAAACCATACTCACTCACAAATGACGTAACTCAACACTTCGCTACGAACTAAGCTAGAACCATACGAATTCTAATTAAGTAAGGAAGTGTTTTCCGGAATCAGAAGGGACACTGACAAGAACCATAGGACTTTCAGATTTAAGGTTTTGATGCAGTGAGAATGTGTTTTAGGAAATCGGGTGCTCCATGCCATGTGTATGTTGTTCATGTGTTTTATGTACAGTTTTTAATGATGTATGGAAATCAATTTCCTGTTGTAAGCTAAAGAGCATTTATGCATGTGATGACTATGCTGTGGGTAGAGTATCTATGTTTTATGGAGGCATGTAGTGTTTATACTATTTTGATGTGTGAATTGATGAGATTCTTTTAGAGGTGGCTATTACTTATTGGTGGTTACACATTTATATTATTTCTGTATAATTTACTCTAACATGTGCTTAGTGCATTGAAACATATACTAGTGTGGTAACATATAGTTGGCCTTTACGTATCAATAAATGGCTTTAACAATGTGTTTGCAGTGTGATGTACACATAATATTTCATGTTTCCATACCTCTTTGTACGCAAACACTGTACAACATACGAGTTAAGCGATATTCCAGCTATATCACGGCTGATCGTTAATGAAAATAAAACATGGCAGGGCAAAAATGCAGATGTTTTTCACGGCGATAGTCTATAATTTTAGACAGTACATGGTAAGCCCATTGCGCATATGCATTTTATGGTTCAGTCTACAATGTTAAACAAAACAAGGTAGGGCAAATAAGCAGATATGTTTTCTTGGCCATAGTCTATAGTATAAACAAGAAAACGTGGAAGGCCAATTTTGCATATATTTTTCATGGTTCAGGCATATAATGTAAACAAGATTTAGTTGGTTTATTATGCAATACACGGTAGGGCAAATAGGCATATTTGTTTCTTGGCCATAGTTTGTAGTGTAAACAATACTTGATTGTCCTGTTTTGTGTATGCGTTCTATGCTCATGATATGTAATGTCAATTTTGGCCTATGATGCTTATATGTTTATGGTCATGGTCTATCATGTAAGCAAGAACTTGGTAGGCCTATTATGCATATATTGTTTCTTGGCCATGGTTTTATAATATAAACAAAAAAACGTTGTAGGCATATTATGCATATGTTTCTTGATTGCAGCATTTAGTGTTAACAGAAAACTGTGTAGGTCTTATGCATAGAGGTTTTATGGTCATGCCATATAGAATAAAAGAAAACTTGGTAGGCCTCATATGCATATAGGTTTTGGGTCTTGCCATATACTGTAAACAAAAACCTGGTAGGACTATTATGCATATAAGTTTTATGGGCATTGCATGTAATATTAACAGAAAACCTGGTAGGCCTATTATGCATATTGTTTTTTGGTCATGCCATATAATGTAAACAAAATACTGGTAGGATTATTATGCATCTATGTTTCTTCATTGTAGTCTATAGTGTAAACATAAAACTTGGCAGGCCTATTATGCAAATAGGTTTTGTGGTTATGACATATAATGTAAACAGAAACCCGGTAGACCTATTATGCAAACTTGTTTCATGATCATGTTCTATAATGTAAACAGAAACTTGGTAGGCTCATCATGCATAAATATTTCATGTTCTATAGTGTAAACATGAAATGGTAGGCCTATTATGTATATTATTTCATGGTCATGTTCTATAGTGAGAACAAAACATGGTAGGTCTATTGGTATAATACAAATATGTTTCATGGTCAGGGTCTTATATGCAAACAAACATGATGGGGCGAATATGCATATATATTTCGTAACCATGTTACTCATTTTTAGTTGCCATCTTAGTACTGGGCAAAGGTGTCAGGGATAGGCACATTCAATAGTGTCCAGGAGGTATTTGGCTCTTCAGTCTTTTTCACCTCAAGCACAAGGTCAATACCTTTAATTCTTCCCCTTGTATACAGGCCCTTTTCCTTTCTTAATTCACATGCCTTTTTGTTGAGGAGTGATCTGATCATTTTCATAGATATCGGTAGGTCTGTTTGTACGTTCGTATTTGAGCCATACACAGCTCTCCTGGCATCGAACACCTCATTTCTGTCTTTAATCGACATGAAAGCTGCAATGATAGTTGGTGGCCTTTGCGTTTCATCCGACTTTTTAACATTTTTAAATACCGAAAGTGATATAATACAAACAACAAATGACATAGAGCGGTGGGGTAGATCTCCTCCTCAGCACAATGTGTGAAGTCCATTTCTGGTTGTTCCACGCCCTGATGCTCCTGGAATATTGCTAAAAGTGGCGTTAAACCATACTCACTCACAAATGACGTAACTCAACACTTCGCTACGAACTAAGCTAGAACCATACAAATTCTAATTAAGTAAGGAAGTGTTTTCCGGAATCAGGAGGGACACTGACAAGAACCATAGGACTTTCAGATTTAAGGTTTTGATGCAGTGAGAATGTGTTTTAGGAAATCGACAAATTTAACACTAATAGCTTTGTTGCAAAACGACTTCAACCATGGAACTTTCGGATTTATAATAAGAAAGCGCAAATGACATAATACGAAAAGAGGAAGTACTAATGCTTTTGTTATAAACTAAGCTAGAACTATGAAACTTTGTGGTTTAAGATTCTGCTGAAGTAAACAAATTCTGTCCGGAACCGGAAGTGATTATTTCTTTGAGCAAACGGAACTACAAAATGTACTCTGGATCTACAGACACTGACAGAATGTATCTGTTGACTTTCCTCAATAAGACAAGACGTATTTACAACTTAAGGTTATTTAACTGAGCTAAACGATGGAGAACATTGGATCATTGCTGTCATTTTTCGTTAACCGAAAGTGAGACAATGCGAATTGGCATCTATCGCAACCTTGGACCTTAGACTGCTCACAGCTATATTTCTGATACGTTTCTCCATACTTAAAATCAGGCGACACTTTGCACTACACAGCAGACGTAATTAAAAAAAAACATTCAGGCTTTCAGTTTCAACAAAATCAGTATATGCGCTACGTGTCTCCTGATTGTCTGGTTTGTTTACATGCCGCCGCCCCATGCGAGAGTTCTGCTGCGTTGCGCCAGGCAACAAACAAACAGTTACTTTTTTTAAGCAAATTGTGTGAGTGGCGCCTACTGGCTTCACTTCACTTGACTTCATTGTATTCTGAAATATACTGAAATTAACAATTCATCAAAATTGTAGGTACACAAATTCACACAGGTTCAATAATTACCTTAGTTGGAGAAACACATTGCGGCAGGTTTTTTCAGGTTTTAAATAGTATAATTTGTCAACATGATTCTCAGTTTAAATACATTTGGCCACTTTCTGTATTGTACGGGCATTAGGGTTAATCTGGATTGTAACAGTGCTTCACAATAAAACAAGTAGTGGAATTCGTCACCAACTGCAGGAGGGTTACATAGATTATAGAGTATGATTTCTAGTGGTATATTTTTTACCTACAGTTTCAACTGGTAAGGCATGGCTTATGTTACTGGGAAGAAGTAAATACTTTTTTTTCAAATTCTGGTAGTTGTTTTGAACGATATTCTAAACAGGCATCATTATCATCTCATCATCATCACATTCATGCAGCCACGAGTGAAAATAACTCCTTTTCCCCGTCACGAGAAGAAAGAAACATGATATTTTTACGAGTCACATAAAATACTAGTATCCTATTTATTATATACTTTTTGTGTTGTTTTCTATTTGAAAATTAAATTATTTCATTACAAATGTAAAACCTTTTAACATGTTAAACGTAAATTCTCACTACCTAAGACACAGGGACGGTTCAACAACTCTTGTATTTGCGACTTGGAAAGTAGTTTCCTTGTCGCAAAATCTTAAAAAATATAAACAAAAGTATCAAAACATATTCAGGGTCACGAAAATTCTTTATCATACATTTCAATATGATTATATATACAAAATCAACTTTAACAAAAAATATTCTTGGAAATTAGAAGACCACTGCTGGAAGCGAAAGAATACACGCTGGTCGAGTAACAAAAATGGCGCTTTGAGTCTCCATTGACGAGTTAAATGAGAAATTTACAGTTTATAACAAAACATTTTCGAGAGAATAACAAACGGCAAGAAGTGATATTAACTCCATAAATGGCCAACTGTCATTATTTTGCCTTGTCAATGTGGAACTCACGTAAAAAGGACGTCAACAGTTTGTGTACGGGCTAGGCACTTACAATAAAGTGAGACAGTTGTAGGACAATATCACTTTTCTCAACTTCAGAAAACTTTCAGAAGTCTTTCACACTGAAGTATATTCATCACCATCTTAATCTTCATCTCCATCGTCATCATCTCTATTGTCTTCATCTCCATCATCAACATCATCTCCATCGTCATCATCAGTGTCGAGACAATCACGGTCATTCCATCTGATGCGCACGTAAAATCTCTTGCTTCGCCCACACTGTATTCCACGTGCACGTCAACCATCAATAACATTGAATTGTTTAATCATTTTAGGTGCCGAAGATATATGAATACTAGTATATGGACGTTAAAATCGTACTTGGAGCTGCAGGCTCCCATTTCAACGATCAGACACCAAGCCCTCGTCCTTTCCATTGAGACTTATAGAAGTGAATAGAACAGGGAACGCATCTTCCTGGGGCAAGAGCGTCCACTAGCCTATTATATATAGGTTTAATGATAATTCTATCCATTTAGCTATGATATAAGGGTAACGCTATTTTTCAGGGCATTATCATTTGCAGAAGTTCAAGGTCTTCCATTAACTGCCCGAAGAAGGAGGGCAGTTGAATAGGCCGAGGGCGAATCACATCCGAAACAAACATCATGTACAGGACAAAACGGCTCATTATAGCTAAAATGGATAGAATTATCACAAAACCACCCGCATGTTATCCGTAATGAGCGGGCCACTGTAACTTGATAATGCCCTCATATTGCTTGGCGACGGGCCATTATCACGCCCGTGGTTAGGTGACGTCATAGAATAGAGATAGGTGACGTCACGTTCAATAGTGACGGCATCTTGTTTGTTTATGACGTTTCCATGTTTGTAAAAGTGGGTCAGTAACACATTCGTGTTGATTGCAGTTAATGTTTCAAAACCGATATTGTTGTTTATCATTGAACTAAAGCATTTATCCATGACATAAGCTTATGACATAAAAACATGTGTCATACCCACTCTCCTACCCAGAGTTCCATGTGGCCGGCAGCCAGCTAGCATAGTACCTCTGCCACAGGCCAGCGCCATGTGACGATTCGTCACATCTTTCACAGTCCATTCAAGATATTGCATATGCTTTTCATCCGTTTCATGTTTGACAGGTCTACACATTTTCATAAACAAATGTCAAAAAATGGTTCACTTTCATTGAGAAAGTATGCAAATACGTAAAAATCTACTTGTTTTTGCGTAGTTATCCTATGTTTACATTGGTTGTACGGCTCCAGGTGCTGTCATCGAAGCCCAACGGAGAGCTAGCGACACGGTCATTTTGATGCATAAATATATATTGTCATGCAACTCACTGTCGCAGTTGTAGTAGCATATCTATATAGTTATGCAAAACAATATGTAAAGCGCCCCCAAATACTTGCATTAGTCCGTTCTATACTGATTTCTGAAAAAAAGCGTTTGTTTACAAACAAGAGAAAAGTCCGGTCACGTGATATGCAAATTAGCCTGTGGCAGTGGTGTTATGCTGAGTCACCACTGCGCCGGAGTGTGTGTCATACCCCAATGACATAAGTATGCAAATAAGATATGCAAATTAGATAACAGGAAGTGGGTCTTTTTTCGCCGGTGCACGTGAGTAGGTGTTTACAAACAACATGGATACCTTTGATGTTGGAGTCAATGTTTTTATAGATCAAAGGGGAAGTGCTACAGTGATATCCGTGTTGACAAATGGATATTACAGGTTACTGGTTGATGGTACCGAATATGAATGTAACTGTGATAAAGGCAGGTTATCAAAACTTCCTTGTGGCCAAAGTTTCATCATCGAAACGCCATCGTCGAGCACGGCGAAGCAGACGAGAACACAAAGCCGAAAGATGCCCAAGGAAGATTTCTGGCTGTTGAAGACGGCATGATCGATGGTGTGATCCTAGACAATCAAAACAAAAACACAGCCAAGAAAACTTTGTACGATTTGAAACTGCTCGATAACTTTCTAAAAGTCCAAAATGAATTTCGCCAAATGCACGAAATCCCCCCAATGAACTAGACACACTTCTCTGCAAGTTTTTCATTAGTGTTCGAAAAACAAATGGGGAAAATTATGAACCAAACAGTCTCACGGGTATTCAGAGCAGCATCGAGAGATCACTAAAACGAAGGGGGTATGGCTATTCACTCATGTCATCTTTAGAATTTTCACGATCACGGGAAGTATTAAAGGGGAGAAAAATTGAACTAAAGAAAGAAGGGCGTGGCAACTTACCAAGGAGAGCCGACCCGATTGGTGATGAAGAGATGGAGTCCCTGTGGCAGTCCGGATCCATTGGAATCAGTAATCCAATGAGCATAATATACTGTCTATGGCTCTACAACACAATCCATTTCGGGTTAAGAGGTGTCAATGATCACTACAACATGTGTTGGGGGGACATCACATTGCATGTTGATGGAGACGATCACGAATATCTTGAACTGTCCATGAGACAAGAAAAGAATAGGTCCGGTAAGAATCCTCGTGATTGTCGCGACGTTAGGCCCAAAATGTGGGCTAATAGTGCTGATCCCTCTCGGTGCCCTGTGCAGGTGTATAAGTTGTATGCCTCCACGCGTCCACTCGACGTCTGTCGAGATGACGATCCCTTTTACATCGGCTCACATACTTTAGGTATGTCTAAACCTCGCGATCAGTGGTTTATCCGCTATCGTATTGGGAAAAATAAACTTTCCTCCCTCATGAAAAACATGTGCGATGCCGCCAGTCTCCAAACATCGAAACGACTCACAAATCACTCTGCGCGCAAACACCTTGTGCAAAAGTTGAATGATAATAATGTTCCACCAAATCAAATAATGCGGGCCACAAAAAACATCCATTCTGTGAACAATTACTGCCATATTAATCTTGACCAGCACAAGTAAATATCCAACATCATTTCACGAAACACTCCATCCCACACTGTGACATCCCAGCTTGTTGATGAAACTCCCGCCATGCAGAGCGGCCCCTCGCGTAATGTCCAAATCGACAGTTGACAACACAGTCAGCGGTCTCAAATAATAAATGTTTCTGGTGGTGTCAACACTATGTTTGCTGGCAACATTACTGGTTGAAACATAACGATTAATCTCGTAAAACCACCAAGCCCGGTCCCAGTCAAAAGACTCCGTATTGTTATCGAAAGTGATAGTGACACCGACTAATGCATCTACTCTGACCTCTTAGCCGCGAGACATTCTTCAAGTGAGAGAGCGATTTGATTTGAAACTATATATTATAAGTGAACTTACACCAGAGATATAATCAGATTACACAGAATCGTTGTTGTTACCGTTATTAAAGTTTCAATTATTCTGCAAAAGTCTGTTCAAGTATTTTGTTTAAAATAATCCGAGGAACTTTTTTTCTCAGCAAAGGAATATGCCATAAAGGAGTTAAGAGGTTGTTTATTTTGGTTTACACGTCTATTGAAAACATGTATCACTACGCACGATCTATACGTAAGATTTCGACAAGTTGCTGATGTTAATGTTAATGCAATTATTCCTTAAAAGGGAGGCAAAAATGTGAAAATGATAAATAGAATTCATCACTCGTGTTTTTTAATATGGGAAATATCAACCTCGTCCCGTTAATCGGGGGGCGGTCGGGTAGCCTAGTGGTTAAAGCGTTCGCTCGTCGCGCCGAAAACCCGGGTTCGATTCCCGACATGGGTACAATGTGTGAAGCCCATTTCTGGTGTCCCCCGCCGTGATATTGCTGGAATATTGCTAAAAGCGGCGTTTAAATCATACTCACTCACTCACTCAGCCGTTAATCGGTATCGAGTTAAGAGGTTGTTTATTTGGGTTTACACGGATATGGAAAACATGTATCACTACGCCCGATCTATACGTAAGATTTCGACAAGTTGCTGATGTTAATGTTAATGCAATTATTCCTTAAAAGGGAGGCAAAGGCTCGGCAAATACCGATTAACTAAGACTCGGTTGATATTTCCCATATTAAAAAACAATTTTGCGAGGACACGAGGCCTTGTCAAGCGGGATCAGTAGACATATCTGTTCTTGTAGACCTCTGCGGCTTGAAACCTTCTCCACAAATTAAAATAGTTGGATTTGGCCGAAATATGTTTGACAAAGGGCAGTTACTCTGGCGGACAGACCGATGGATTGCCGCGAAAGGCAATTTAAAACAATTGTTGTTTTGCGTATATGTTGCTTCGCCACTGTATAAGAAACAGGTTTCAGTTGGAATTACATTGGCTGCTGTCACTGTCCGACTGACACATCACTTACCCTGTGACGTAAAAAATATTAATGCGCGCATTCCAGGAAAAAGCAATGTTTCGGTAATGTTTGTGAGAGAGGGAAAGCGATTTTGAAGCACAGAATTTAAGAATGACATTACATGATAAAGAGGTTATCACGCTTGTGTGTTTAGGGATGGTAAATATCCTGTATTAGGAATAAACACTATCTATATATTGAGACCCTAATGCAGGATATTTACCATCTCCAAACACACTCGCGTGATAACCTCTATTTCCATATAATGGGTAGGTTTCTCGGCAGGATGAAGCCAATGGATAAAAACGATATCCATTGGGGTCATATGCGGATAGTGTTTATAAACAAACATGGCGTCGCCCTTGTCATTCGGCAATCAAGTCAGAATTAACCATCGGGAATCTGTATAAACAAAAGGGATAATTGCTATCATTATCAAAAGAACAATATACTGAAAATCAGTGTCCAACAATTGCGACGTAGCTAAGGCATTTTATAAGTTTTGGCAACTTTGGAGATATAATTTCGAAAACAATTTTGCGAGGACACTAGGCCTAGCCAAGCGGGATCAGTAGACATATCTGTGCTTGTCGACCTCTGCGGCTTGAAACCTCACAAACTAAAATAGTTGGATTTGGCCGAAATATGTTTGAATTGTTACCTTGTTTCGTTTTGCCGCTGTGTGTACATCTGACTGCACTTAACGTTATGACAGGACAGGCCGACTGTCAACAACGTCTGAACGTGGCCGTGGCGTCTAATAGACTAGGGTTAGAATAGCTTCCCTTTGATAAAGGGCAGTTACTCTAGCGGACAGAACGGTGGATTGCCGCGAAAGGCAAGTAAAAACATTGTTGTTTTGCGTATATGTTGCTTCGCCACTGAAAAAGAAACTGTTGTATTCATTTCACGATAACAAATGCTCCCTAGAGCTGAAGCAAAGAACCTCTCCCCAGCGCGGGGCATCTTGGGATTGTGATATGGCGGTTGACCATCAGTGTTTATCACAATAAACTTTATCTGGACCATCCCGAGTCTGTTCGACTTATTAGGAAGCAAACACTACATTGGCGACGAACACTACAGAAACAGATTTCAGTTTGAACTATATTGGCTACTGTCACTGTCCGACTGACACATCACTTACCCAAGGCTCGCTAAATACAATGTTTATTCCTAATGCAGGATATTTACCATCCCCAAACACACTCGCGTGATAACCTCTATTTATTTTTATTTCATTATAAATTCTATCCATTTTAACAGTCGGGCAGTTAATGGAAGACCTCGGACTTTTGCAAATGATAATGCCCTGAAAAATAGCGTTACCCTTATATTAACCAATGATCCACCAACGTCATTAATTAATTATTTATTGGTACCGTCATCACAATACTCGTTGAATGACCCGTGCAGATCCGGGGTAGAATAGGTCTTCAGCAATCCATGCTTGCCGTAAAAGGCGACTTACGGGATTGGGTGGTCAGGCTTGCTGACTTGATTGATGATGCATGTCATCGTATCCCAATTGCGTAGATCGAGGCTCATGACGTCGATCACTGGATTGTCTGGTCTGGAAAATTGCTGAGTGTGGCAGTAAACAATTTGTTTACTTTTTAATTAAAAAATAGTTGAATGAATTGATTCCAACTTAATACGGTTCTCTAAGAAAGAGCAGGCATATTCAAAGAACACACTGTAACATCACAAAAAAAGGTTTGTTTCCATAAATTTATCTTTTCAGAAAAATCATACTACTTACACAGTAGTGGTTTGCCACGTAACGTAACCAAAGTGAATCAAAGACCTGTATGGTTTAATGAGCGATTTGCATAATGAATGATCATGGATTAGAAGGTGCAAAAACAGGTATGCCGTTTTCTTCGGTGTGTATTCTGGTGAACAAAGTGACACGTCTAAACACAGTTTTGTTAACTGTAATTGTTTAGGCTAGTTAAGTGTGCACACATCTTTGCCCAACATAAACACATGACGAGAGCACCATGACAGACGTATAACTTCCAAACAAGTTGTGGCCATTAAACCATACATTAATAACATGTTTAATCTATACCACTCAAAATAGGTTAAGGATCACCCCATTCCTTCAAATTACTAAAGTTAATCTGACATAGTACGACAGATTAACTATAGTAATATAAAAGAATCCAATCTATCTCATTAAAATCCGATCTTAGTTCTCGCTATCGCTAAACATTACGGGTCACGTCAGAACGACCTTTCATCCGACCAATTAAAGCGTGGCTTACCAGATCATGAAAGTGAGTCGGAATGTGTTTCCTAATCATGCAACCTCGAAAGCGTTAACACTGTGTATTCCGAACGACAGTTACGGCCCGTACGACTGATTCCGTCAAAATTATCGTCTATCTCTGCTTCCGAGGGATAAACATTTGAACGAAGGAGGCGTTGTACAGTACGTAGGAAGCACTGCCATACAATCTCAACCATATATTAGACATTCCGGACTGTTCGTTTGTTCAGTTTTCAAAAAAATTAATCGAGAACTGTGTCAACATATTTTTCAAGCTAGTCTGAAATGGAAGTCGCACGGTTGAAACGAGTGCCGTAAAGCTTGAGAAAGCTGCTTTCTAATTGGCATTTGTCGACTTCTTGTTTGTCATTTCAGTTGTCGGTCAAAGTTCGCGAAAGGTCGTTCTGACATGACCCGTAATGAGATGTCCTCAGATCTTTGTTTAGCGGCAGCGAGAACTTAGATCTGATTTTAATGAGATTGGAATCGAATGGTCCTTAGATTCATTTGAATTGACAATGAACAGACATGATCTATAAATGAATCATTTCAGCACTATTCGGGCTAATATACCGAACAAAAAGGGTTAGGGATCGTGAATATTTGGGGGGATATATTTTACGAAAGTGTGTGCTCAAACATAATTTTTCCCCCAAATATTTATGATCCCTAATTTTTTTAGGTTCATTACATCTATGCAGTATATGGTCAAATACAGTGAGATATAGCATCAGCAAATAATCAAATATGATCATCCTCACTCACCTATTCACCCATAAGACGAGCCTAGCACGGCACTTAGTCTATGTACACCTTATTCACACGTAAGCTTCAAGACAAAGACGTACAAACACAAATATGACTAGATATTCATATCATATCCTAAACTGTATCTGATGGTGATGTCCTCTGCACTATGTGCGCACTTCCGGGACTACTGGGCCAGCAATAAGCGGTATCTAATACATTGGCCAGCACTTGCGTAGTTGGTTCTTTGTTTAACGCCGCACTCAGCATTATTCCAGCATTATGACGGCGGTCTGTAAACAATCGAGTCTGGACCAGACAATCCAGTGATTGACATCATGAGCATCGATCCACGCAATTAGGATCGATGATATGCATCAACCAAGTCAGCGAGCCTGACCACCCGATCCCGTGAGTCGCCTTTTACAACAAGCATAGTCGCCTTTTACGGCAAGCATGGGTTGCTGAAGACCTATTCTACCCCGTATTTTCACGGGTCCGCCTTTTAAGACAAGTATGAGTTAGCGAAGACAAATTCTAACCCAGAAATTTTACAAAATTTCACTGGAAACCACGTGGCGCTGCACAAAGCTCGTACAACGTGGCGGACGATTCTGAAAACAATCAGTTCGGTGAGTGATGAGTACTTTATGTGACAGTCGTCAATATTCCAGCAACATGTCCGTGGGCAATAAACAACTCTTGTCTACACGTGACTGAGCTTGACCATCCGATTCCCCGTTGAGTCGGTTTTTACGACGCGCATTGCGTACTTCCCAGTGAGAAGGGCACACTGATATATGTATCCTGAACGAGACCAGTTAGGGATTATGACTCTTTTGGGGGATATTTGTTTGTTGTGAGGTGAGGTGAAATTGGGTTAAACGTTGCGTCCAAGATTATTGCACTTATATAGCGACGTGCATGCACGTGTGTGTGCGTGTGTGTGTGCGTGTGTGTGTGCGTGCGCGCGCTTGTACTAGTCCGGACTGATGCCGATTTATTGTGCTAGCCCACTGAGATACCATGCCGCAGTTTAACATCAATACCCCACTCAGACACAGTATACTGACTCCGAGCCGACCAGTCCCTGTTTTAGCCCCTTAATGCCGAGCGCCAGACAGGGGAACAACAAGTACCATCTTTTAATTGTTTGTAGTGAAGACAGAGCCCACAACGTCACAAAAATATCCCCAGGATATAATATATCAGTAATCATGTAATCAAGGACTGGTCACAAATACGCTTGCGTATCATAATCATGACAACATGGACAAGATCAACAAAATAGATGCACTATATTTTCAACTGCTAAGAAAACAAAGATAACAAGTAATGTTTTGCATATTATATGTCAGTAATATGTAATCATGGACTGGTCCAAAATACGCTTGCGTATCATATTTATAACAACATGGACAAGATAAACAAAATAGAAGCACTATATTTTCAACTGCTAAGAAAACGAAGATAACAAGTAACAAGCAAACAGAATGGATGCACGATATATACAACATCTAAAACAACTAACGACGCGACCATTGCATGAAACAACCACAGCTGTGACAGCTGGAAAAGAAGGGAGGTAAATACAGTTATGCAATGTACATTACAAATCTGCAGGTTATTTACACAAGTGTCTAACTAAAGTATTTGAGTACAGCTTTTGTAACAATTCTTCGACACACACGTGACACACATGACGAAGAGATAAAACAGATCATAACAGTGGTATTCAACATAAAAGAGTCGCCTTATCTCACAATAGTGTCACCCGTTACAACCTCCTTGGATCGGCGCAACGTCTTGTGTGTGCTGCGTCTCTTGGGTAAGTGTGTCACTTCCGGTGATGACTTGAGCGGGTACCCTGCTCTACCTGACCCCATCCTTCCCCCACTAGTACTTCCGGTTCTGCCCAAGCGGCGCATATCAGAACGGAGGCGCACAGGAAGTATAACAGTCGCAGCAGAGTTCAGGAGATTGCGCAGTTCACGACAGACTGTGTTTCCGGTTCTTCGAACTGACTTTTTCACATTCCGGACCCTTGAGCCGGTCTTTGATTTCTATTGGTAACGATAAATCAATCATTGATAACGCCTCGTAAATTTATAACGAAAGACTATCCTTTCCAAAATTCTAAATTCATTAGGCTATACTGAACTTTGGGCAAAGGCATTTAAACATATAAACGATGGGCAGTTAATATTGACTTTCGGCACAGCGACTGTCAGCCTGCGTAAGATTAGTTTTATTGCACTTTTAAACAGCAATATCCCAGCATCCGACGTTTAAAGGGAGTACTCCAATACGGGCCTTTGGAGTCAGGTGAAATGGGGTTTAACGTCGCGTCCAAGATTATTGCACTTATATACTCGACGTGCATGTACGTGTGTGTGTTTGTGTGGCTGCTTGTACTAGTCCGGACTGATGCCGATTTATAGTGCTAGCTCACTGAGATACCATGCCGCAGTTTAACATGAATACCCCACTCAGACACAGTATACTGACTCCGAGCCGACCAGTCCTTGTTTTAGCCCCTTAATGCCGAGCGCCAGACAGGGTAACAACAAGTACCATCTTTTAACGTCTTTAGGTATGACGCGGTCGGGGATCGAACCCCGGACCTTCCGCTCTCCGGGCGGACGCTCTACCAGTAGACCACGGAGGCGGTCGCCTTTGGAGTGATGAGCAAATATCTAAACCACTACCCTATCCAATTTCGGCAGACCTGAATCTAAATATATTTGAAAACAATCAGAGCACTCGTATAATATATATTACAATTTAAAATTTCCATTTAAATTTCGAGGATATTTTTATACATTTTAAGAACACGCTAACAACTGCTTTTGTGGCGGTGGTCCCAATGTCCTTAGCAGGTAAGCGCAAATGTTACTGAAACTTAACAGGTGTATAGTGGAAACTGTCAGTAACCGCCAATCTGAAATATAAACACAATCACACTATATACTCAGTGCTGACACAATAAATAAATAACTACCATAAAGTTTACAGCTGTACAGGTAATTCATTTCGACTGGTAATTCCGTCTTTTACAATCCGGATTGATTCTCACGAATTTAACAAACCTGTCTGACATGCTGCTTATCAAAGAACATATTTTTTTCATCCATGACCATTCGTGTTATTCCAGGACGAGCCTACATTCGTGACCAACTCGTGTTATCCCGGGACAAACCGAATAGCGATCTTCTTGCGGGTTACGGAAAAGGCGAGTGGTGACGAATGGCCTACATTCGTGACTAACTCGTGTTATTCCGTGATAAACCGAATAGCGATCGCCTTGGGGGTTACGGAAAGGGGCGAGTGGTGACGAATGGACAAGCCTAATGGCGATTTCCTGCAGGTTACGGAAAGGGACGAGTGGTGACGAATGTGCTATATCCATTCTTGACGAACTCGTGTCACTCCGGGACAAGCCGAATGGAGATTTCCTGCAGGTTACGGAAAGGGGCGGGTGGTCACGAATGTGCTGTATCCATTCTTGACCAACTCGAATGGCCATTTCTCATGAATCTGTCTGAGTAATAATCAGAAATGTATGGACGTTACACTTAAATAACACATACAAATGAACGAGGTCTTCAGCTTAAAAGGATGAAACAGGGATATTTCTTTATAACGGGTTGGTGTTTTTTTTATTTGAACTAATTCAAACGAATTGCCCACCTTTTTACTGGCCCTGCTTGTATTTGAGGTTGTAGGAGTTACGTCCCTTTCTTTGGGCGGCTTCCTGCCGAAGTTCAGTTTCCGTTTAACACGTGACATGACCCTCTCTGTTGGAAAAAAATGGTTTTGTCATTGTACATCAGTCGGTGTCAGTAAGTATATGTTGTATGGAAAACTGCAGACTGCATACATAACATAAATGTCCATTTTCATACCATACAATGGAGGCCTATACGTTTCTCCATGTATCGTGTTGCAACAATTTTACCGGTGTATGGTATCTGCTTTTGCTTACCTGTACAATACAGATACAATTTTCACACATTGACACAAAAGATGATTGAAAAGTAACAATAAGTCATGATTGTTTTTACACTGTGCTTAACATATATTGTATCTTACTACCCGGGCCAACACATTGGTCAGTGTGCATTGGAAGTGGATTTTCATTTGCCATATGGGGCGGTGGGGTAGCCTTGCGGTTAAAGCGTCCGCTCGTCCCCCTGCCGTGAAATATTTCTAAAAGTGGCGAAAAACCATACTCACTCATTTGCCACGAAAATTATTTCCCAGGCAGGTTTTAGCGAAAATCAGTAAAAAGACATCGAGGTGACATGATAATGAATGAGTGAGAGAATTTAATTTTAAGTAGCAGTCAGCAATATTCCAGCAATATCACGACATCCTGTACCTATCCGACCCTGGACCAGGCAAACCAATGAGCGAAGTCGTGAGCAACGCACAATTACATCGCCATTACACGCCATCAGCAGAGGGTCCAGAGCCCAAGATAACTTTTTGAGCAATTGAGTTTTCACTCTAGTGTTTCTATTTTAATTGGGTAATTTTAAGATTTAAAAAATAATGAAATAATGTTTTAGATGTACATTATAACTGTTCTAAATATAAAGGCCTGATTTTAAATTACTCGTAATTGGGTTTCGAAAATTAGCTCCTAAATGTTTACGCAAGCTGAAGAAGGTTCATTGGGTATTTACGCGTGCTGTTTTTATACATTTGAGTTTTTCATTTAATGCATGCGTTTCTGTAGGCAAGTTAATTGAACCTATTGAGTTTGTATTTTACGCAAATAAGCGGGTTATCTGAAGCTCGAGCCTGTCCACCCGATCCGTTTCAATCCACTCTACTCCACGGCTTGAGATGACACAATAGCACGGTGATATGATTCATACGGGAATATGCTACATGAGACATTATAATGTATTGAGTGATGAAATACTGTCTTAATCTGAAATACTGTCTTCCTTAATAACACTAGACACATGAGACAAATCAACAATAAAGTACACAATTAACAAAACGTTTGTCTTTTCTTGTGAAGTAATCAATTTCTCTCGTGTCTGCTCAGCTCATGAAAATATCAGGTCACGTAAAGAGATAACCGTTATTGGACAAGGAACCACAAACGTCATCTACAAACCACACACCCATCGACCCAGTGCTGTTGTTGCTGTCGGTGCGGGGAGGGGTGGTGTTGTAGTGTCCGTTCCTCCTCCCAGCCTCATAGCCCCGTGTGATGCGGCGCCCGGCGACCATCCTCACTTCAGCCACGACGCCGGTGCCAGGGAGCGGGGACAGATACACTGCAGAAGAAGACAGGGAACACGATCAGGACCTACTGTTTGATCAACATTTACCTTGAACACCAACAGCAGCAAGCAATGTGTCTGTAACAGTTGATATCGTCGTCGAACTGTCCAAGATAAAATGACGCAGGCTTGTGCTGGAGGAGCGATTGTGACGTCATATATCTATGGCGTCAGGAATGTATCACATATATCTAAATGTACCTAGCCATAAGAAATGAGTCTTATTATGTTTACGAATAACATCAGTATTGCTAATCCCAATATAGATTTCATTCGTAAATGCGAATACCGCGAGTATGTTAACAGATCACACAACAAAGAGTGACGTCATTTCTATGACGTCATCACAATCAGACGAACCTCCATGCCCGGGCTGCACGCGCGTGTAATGGTATCATGTAGAGATGTCAACCGGGATTTCACAAGGCACGAAAAGTAAGATTGGATGCAAATATTTATCATTGTTAAAATGATAAAAACAGTTCGTTTTTTATATGGCCGAAAAGCGAATACCTTGAGCCTTTTTCGCTTGAAAAAGTCTCCATATATTTCCTAAGACTCAAAGATTACATATGTCTCCATTTCATTAAGTGAGCTATGAAAAAGCGAGCGCTTGTTGGGAATTATAAAGCAAAACTACCATGTGTCATCCTTTGCCCTACTGTCCATATCTAACAATATCACCATGTTTGTTGGTTTGTTGTTTCAAGATGCAGAAACATGAACGAATCCATTGAAACCTTGAACAATCTAAATCTCTGAATACACGTTTACCTTTCACACCTGTAGGTAGAAAATACAACGTGGTGAGTGTGATATTGGGGAGGTTTTTGTTTGTTTGTTTTTTAACGCCGCACTCAACAATATTCCAGCTATATGACGGCGGTTTGTAAATAATCGAGCCTGGACCAGACAATAAAGTGATTGACATCATGAGCATCGATCCACGCAATTGGGATCGATGACATGCATCAACCAAGTCAGCGAGTCTGACCACCCGATTCCCTTAGTCGTCAGTTGCTGAATGTGTTATATTCTTCCTATTGTCTCGCAGTCGGGTAGCCTGGTGGTTAAAGCGTTCGCTCGTCACGCTGAAGACCCAGGTTCGATTCAATGTGAAGATCATTTCTGGTGTCCCCTGCCGTGATGTTGCTGGAATACTGCTGAAAGCGGTGTGAAACAGTGCAGTTACAGCAGTCGTGGTGAATACGTAACACTGCTCATTACGTTCAGATGATTGCGATAACAGGTGAGGTGAAATTGGGTTTAACGTCGCGTCCAAGATTATTGCACTTATATAGCGACGTGCATGCACGTGTATGTGTGTGTGTTGCTGCTTGTACTAGTCCGGACTGATGCCGATTTATAGTGCTAGCTCACTGAGATACCATGCCGCAGTTTAACATGAATACCCCACTCAGACACAGTATACTGACTCCGAGCCGACCAGTCCTTGTTTTAGCCCCTTAATGCCGAGCGCCAGACAGGGTAACAACAAGTACAATCTTTTAACGTCTTTTTGTATGACGCGGCCCGGGATCGAACCCTGGATCTTCCGCTCTCCGGGCGGACGCTCTACCACTAGACCACGGAGGCGGTCGATTGCGATAACAAGTGCATCAACACTTTGAACCTGTAAATCTTCGTCGTCGACCTGACCTATCTCATCTGAATAGGCCTTACATGGAATTTCCTGCTTTTGATGTCATTAAAGTTAGATCACATGTCAAGCAGTTGTAGTTAGGTTTGTGTTGATATTATTCAATTGAACTGCTATCACCCAATACTAAGTCATGGAATTCTAAGCCT